>NC_056732.1:692131957-692364457 GCF_019279795.1 Protopterus annectens | reverse complement strand
TATATATATATATATATATATATATATATATATATATATATTTCATACCTCTCAACTGTACAGATTTTCGCAGAATGTCCTGATTTTTGTCTCATATTTTTGGTAAATTTTTCATAAAATTGTAGTTTTCTGACAAATTAGTGGCAAATCATTAAAGACTGAATTTAGAAAATAATGACAGGCATTTGAGTGTCAGATTCCATGCCTTTCAGAAAATTAATGCAAAAGCAAAACTTGATATTTTATTAACTTTCTAAGTTTGTATATATGTGTGTATATATATATATATATATATATATATATATATATATATATATATATATATAAAATATAAATGCCAAAAAGTGCATAGTCATCCCCTTTGGAAAAAACAAAGTACCCACAAACTACCACATAGGTGGTAGTCCCCTAAATACGGAAGACGTAATAAGGAATCTGGGGAACCAAGGAGATAGTAATCTCACCTTTGATAATCACATTGCCAAAGTGGTTAGAAAATCTTTCTACGTGGTCCACCTAATCACAAAAGGGTTCGCCTCCAGATCAAAGAGGTCATTGTGCCCCTCTACTCATCACTGATCAGACCCATTATAGATTATAATGCCCCATTTAGGATGTACCTTACAAGATGCTTGCAACAGTTGGAAAGACCACAGAAGTACCTCACCAAGAGGATCACTGTCCTCAAACAGATGCCCTATGCAGCTCGACTGAAGAAACTCCAGCTGTACTCGGTTGCATACCACCTTACCAGAGGTGATCTCTGCCTAACATACAAGGCCATGTCCAACCCAGAATTGATGGACATACTCCATCTAAAGAAAACCTTATCCCCTCAAGCCACATGCTCTAGGGCTGTAAACCTCACCACAACAATAAATAGGACGTGCTGGAGGGATAGATTCCTGTCCCAGAGACTTCCCATGCTTTGGAGCAAGATTCCAATGTACATTAGGCAGAGCTCCTCGCTAACACTTTTTAAAAGAAACCTTGATGAGTGGATGGAAAAGAGAAAGTTTACCCCGGGGATCACTTCAGTGGCTCTGCTTGACAGAAGCACAGGGAACTAATCTAAGGGGGCAGCGAAAGCCAACACATTCTGGCTATTCTTATAAATGCCTTTGGGTAGATAGCCTAGTACCTACCTATGAACCTCTATATATATATATATATATATATATATATATATATATATATATATATATATATATGTATAGATATGCATATATATATCTATATGCATATATATATATATATATATATATATATATATATATATATATATATATATATATGTATGTGTATATATATAAAGACAGATATATATATATATATATATATATATGTATATATATATATATATATATATATATATATATATATATATAAATACATATAGATATATATATATATGCATATACATTATGAACAGATGTTCTATGAAGCCGCACAAGATGACGTTTATCTCGGGGAAATGTTTGGAAGGTTAAATTTATGCACAGTTGCACACATATTTTGTTAAATTTTATTACACTGACAGGCTAGTTTCAGTGTATGATACCTTATATGGCACGTGAGATTTACTCAATTCCGTCAGAGTAAATCACATTTAAATATGACTACCAGCCGTTTATTTGTGTGTAAGGAATTCAGACTACCTGTAATACCGGACATCTCTATTCCTGCGAATCATTTTACTGTGAATATTAGATAATGTCTTGTGTAAAATCATTCATAAGACAGTGTATACTTTAACTCTGGACCAGGATTAAAGAGTAAACAGCGCGTCAACATAATACGTTTAAAGAAACCTAACACTTCTTTATTCGTAAGACTTGCACATCACTTACCAACAACCTTTTGTATTAGAGTTTCACAATTTCGTATGCCCAAAGTAGGGCATTAGCTGCTGAAACATGAGATTTTGTAGGTCAGTCCACATGCTAACTAAATGCAGGTTAATGTGTAGTTTGCTAGTAAATGTAATACAAACTATTGAAGAATGTATGTACTATTTTATACCACATTAAAGGTTTCTAGATGTGATCCTTCATTTTTTCTATTATGTGATTATTAGAGCATTAAGAATTCCTTTGTCACAGACAACATAATTACCATTATTTTTGCAAGACATAATGGCTGAATAAGGACGGTCCTCAGAAAAGGGGTTCATTGTCAACATTAATACATTAACTAGAAATACTTCATGCAGTAATGGTATGACTATCTGTATTTATTTATAATCTAGTAAATTTACTAAGCACATGTGCTAATTTGCTGTGATGATGGTTATTTGGCTTACGTTGGGGTCCCTGTTGTAAACGCATACTACCATAACATCAAATTCAAATGGCAGAATATTGCTGCATAAAACATTGAACCAGCTTTTAATAGACAAGCTGGTATTTGTCATTTTCCCAATGTAGATTGTTGTCAGAGTTGGTACTTATAAAATGCAGGGATAGCGGGGGATACAGCAGGCTTGCCCACTGCAAAAACATGTTTTTGTGTTAGAATCTTTTTGACCAAAATCCAGCTCAAAATTTTGTTTAGCGATATTTTGGCATTCAGTAGTATTGCAATTCAATATTACAACAGCCACTATTGCTTAGAGCCATACAGGAAGCAAGCAATGGTTGGAGAAATCAATTTCAAGAGTACAAAATGAGGACTGATACCAACCTCTAGCTGTAATAATCTTTGCTGTCAAATGAGGTTTGCTTGTATTATACAAGGAATATAATTTAATAAAGTCAGGAATGTGTATCAAAGAATGCATGTATGTTTCTTGTTTTGTGTGCAAGGGGCCTTTGATTTGAAAACAGCCCAAAGGTAATCTTTATCCACCACTGGCCAGATGCATTTTCTTTGGATGTGGTGTGGGTTTCAATGCTGTTTCAATGAATGTGAGTTTCAAGGGCAGAGGAGTTTTAATGCCAAGTTTATTTTCATTGTGAGACAGTATTGCTTTGTTTCGCAGGTACCTATTCGTGTTTGTGCATTGTGCTATAAAATGTAAAAATAAAATCCAAATCATTGTAGAAGTAAAGCAGTATGCCCACATTAGTGTTTATGGTAAATGGGGTGAAATAGCCATGTGATGGAACATTGGAATGGCTGCAGGGGGGCTCTGGTGCCATATTTTGGTTGTCTTGTCTGTTCTTCAGTTTGTATTTGAAAGTTGTTATCCCACAATTCCATTGGAGTGGGTGGGGTTATGTAATTATGTATGCAAATGTTATGTTAATCAGCGTACAGATTTGTACCTATTTTTCATGGGCCTTGTCCAGCAGCCCCTAAAAAGGCAGATAGGATGCATAAAATTCCTCAGTATTTTAAATTTTTATGCAATATTCCCAAACCTTCCCCAGCAGCTATACCATTAGTTGATCCCACTTTTGCTAAGCACCATACCGCTCAACCTCTTTCAGCAAGAAATCTGGACAAAGCCATAAATAAAAGTGGGACAAGTGCCGAAAATAGGGACAATTGTTTAAATATTGCTCTTACAAACTTAGAAAATTGATAGCATAACAGGTTTTGCATTAGCATGAATGTTCTGAAGCGTAAGAATTCTGAATATCAAAAGTTTGTCATTATTTTCTAACTTCAGTCTTTAATTTGGCAGAAAAAACAATTGAGGCAAAAATCTGGATATAATGAGAAAATGTCTGTACAGTTGAGAGGTATGCTAAGCATTTACTAATTCCAATCCTACTCTTTTTGATAAGGATGGGAAAATTATTGATAGGTAGCAGGGAAAAAAGTGTATACTTCTGCAACTTTGATTTTTAGAATTTTGAGTTGCAGGCTCATGTGTTAAAGTATGTTCTGACAAAGTGTAAAAGTTTGAGGAATGTTTTACCTGCAGTTTCTTCTTGTGAGGGAAAAATCTGCTTTAAATAACTTAGTTTCTTCTATGGCACAGGTCACTACTCATGGTTTGCAGTGTGTGTATGACTCTGTTGATACTTCTTCCAGAGCTATGGCCACTGCTACTGTTTTGAGGAGGTCTGCATGGCTGTATTCTCAGAACCTCCGAGATGATGTTAAAAATGAGATTTTAAATTCTCCCTTAGATAGGGATTTAGTGTTTGGTTCCTCTGTTGCAGAGGTGACCAAAAGTGTGATGAAAGGAGCAAGCTGAACCCGTGAATCTCTGATTTTTTTTTCAGCCCTCTTTTTCCAAATTGCTAAAGAGATTTTCAGTCTCCTCATCCAATTTTGCCAAAAAACTGAATAAACTATCTCAACAAAATTCATGCAAACTGAGGTTTAAGAAGAAATGGCAAAGGGAATCAAAAATCAAGTCTTGAACATCCCAAAACCAAGGACAGTCCAACAAAATTGAATGACTGCTTGAGAGACCTTGTGACCCCCTCCCACCCTGACCCCTTTTTCTTCTAGAAAGCCTGAATCTCCATTTTTCTCTTTGGCAATAGATTGTTTCAGACAAATGGGTTCTGATAATCATTAATGAAGGCAGTGGGAGTAAATTCTCCCATTCCAGTGGGTCATTCCTAATCATCCAGATCAGACTCTTTTTGTTTCCACTTGTTTTTCACATGCTGTCCCAAAGAGTGATAGAACCATTTCCTCTTTCCCAGATTGGGAAGGGTATTTATTCAAGGATGTTTCTCATGTCAAAGAAAGAAAATGTTTGGAAACCAGTTTTGGATCTTTCTTTTTTTTCTAAACCTGTTTGTGACAGCGCTGAAATTCAGAATGTCACTTCACAACCTGTTACCTCTTCTTCCTCTTCCAAGTTTCCTGGTAATACTAGACTGAAAAAATTGCGTATCACACCCCTGTTCATGCAGACTTCAAACGCTTTTTAAGGTTTTGTGTGTCTGGATCATATTAACAGTTCTTTGCCTTACCCTTTGGACTATCTACTGCACCAAGACTGTTTACAAAGTGTCTACCCCAGTTATAGCTCAGTGTAGCCTACAGGGTATCCTCATTTTTCCATATTTAGATGACTTGCTTAATTTTGCATTTTTTTTTTCAAAGTGTCAGGAATCTCTGTCTTGGGTGAGGAACCTCTTACACAAGCTTGGATTCCAAGAGAACATTCAAAAATCTTTCTTGACTCCCACCCACAGGATTGTGTTCCTGGGGTGTGAACTAGACACTTCAGTTTAAAGAGATTTTCTTTCACAGAAAAAAATAAGATCTTTATTTAGATCTGTTTCTAAGTTTTCCACTCAGACTTTGGTTACTGCGAGGGAATATCTCAGAATTTTTGGTTTCATCAAATCAATGATTCTCATGATACCCCTGGGAAGACTCCACATTTATTTATTTATTTATTTTTACATTTGTTATCCGGGTTAGTTCCACAGGGCCCAGAGAGCCCTTTTTCAGCAGAGACCCGAGGAGAAAAGATCTGGGAAAGTAATTAAAAAATAAGAAAAAAAAACTATCAATTCAAGTTGTAAGATACTTAACAGTACAAAAACATTGAGAAATATGCAATACGAATATATACAAGGCAAAACTACAGTATTTTGAGAATGCAGTAGCAATATATTTGAGAAATTTGGTTAGCATTAAGTTATTTACAAGGAATGTAGCAATGCCTAGAATAAAAAAAAAATTCAGAGTGACATCATGACATAGTACAACAAAGATGCATTTAATAGCATAGATACCAACTGCAGAGAGAGTAATATATGTAGACAGTTTAGGTAGATACCAGGCAGATATTTTAATTGAGAGAAGAAGAAAAATGAATTTGGTAATTTCCTGACAAGTACAGATCCATGCATGTTAGAAATGAATTTTTAGTTGCTTTTTGAATTTGCCACTTTTGGTAGTGAAGTGAAGGTACAATGGAAGTTTGTTCCATAAGTATGCAATTGAATGACAGTAAAATATTTTTCCAATATTTTTATTTGGCTTGGTCACCTGCAGAAAGTTTTGTTGTGTGCTTCTGAGGTCACATTTGGGTGTGTAGGGTGTAATTATGGATGCAAGGGTAGGGCAGGAGTTGGGGTTATTTAGGATGCTGTGTACAATTTGTTGTTGTGATATTTGAGGCATGTGGGGGAGCTCAGGCCATCTTACGCTTTTCAGGGATATACAGTGTTGGAATTTGTAGCTATTACTGGCTGTGAATCTGGCTATCTTGTTATAGGTGGTTTCTAGTTTGGTTAAAAGAGTAATTTTGGAAGCTATTAAGTATGAGAGCAGCATACATCAGGGATGGAGGAATAAATGTTTGAGCCAGTATAGGTCTAGATTTGTTAGGTATATATTTTTTGTTGAGGTATAGAAGACCTAGTTTTTGATTGGACTTTTGATACAGTTTAAGATAAGTAGGTCAAATTTTAATTGGTTATCTAATTGGTGTTTAAGAAGTCAGCACTGACAATTGTATTATCTAAGGAAGAGATGGTGAAGTTGTCAGCTGGACTGCGTTTTTTGGAAGGAAAAGGAGAGGCTTGGTCTTTTTGGGGTTGAGAAGCAGATTGTTTTCAGTTAGCCATTGTTCTGCTAGCTGCAGAGATTGTTGAGTGACAGTGGGGATATTTTGTATATTGTCAGAGGTATTAATAATTGTGGAATCGTCTGCGTACTGTATTAAGGTAGAGTGGGGGCAGGAGACATGGAGGTTATTTGTAAATACAGTAGAGAGTAGGGGGCCCAGGATTTAACCCTGGGGAACCTTGGTCTTAACAAGTTGGAAAAGGAAGAAGGATGTTTGCCACCTGATGGACTGATATCTGTTTGAGATGTAGCTGTTAAACCAGAAGGTAGTGGAGGTAGAGAGTTGTAGGTTGGAAAGTTTGTTTAGGAGGATGAGATGAGAAATGGTATCAAGTGCTTTGGATAGTTCGAGGAATAGAGATGATACGAGTTTATTATCATCTCTGGCTTGGGCAGTGTTGTCTGTGAAAGATAGGAGGGCAGTGGTAGTACTGTGCGAGGGATGGAATCCATGCTGTGTGGGCATAATTAGGTTTGCCTGTAAGAGGTGGTTTAGTATTTGTCTATGTATACATTTTTTCAGTATCTTGGATAAGAGGGATAATATGGCAATAGGACTGTAATTTGAGAGTTCTGTAGAATTTCCTCCCTTGTGGAAGGGTATTATGAAGACTTTTTCCAGATATCTGGTACTGTATTTTCTTGGATGGATCTATTGGTAAGTATAGATATAGGGTATGCTACGGATTTGGCTGCATGTTTGAGAAATAATGGAGAGAGTTTGTTGGCTGATGGGGAACAGGATTTGAGTTTAAGAAGTGATCTGATGAAGGAAGTTGCTACGGGTACTAGGGAGAACGAGGGAAGAGATGAGGTGGGAGGTGGAGTCTTAATATCAAGAGTTTCTGGTTTAGTAAGCTTTAATTTTGTTTTGATGAAAAAGTTAAGTAGGGCTCCAGTTTCATTAGAGGGTTTGTTAGGGAAGGGGTTTGGTGAAGTGGGGTTCCCTGGAGATAGTAATTTGTTTACCGAGTCCAGAATTTCTTCGGGTTAGAATGTGGGCTGCTCAGAGATTTTTGATAACATTTTTTTTGTCTAGTAGGACCTACTCTTTTGTTTGGTTGTGAAGCTGCTTATATAAGCTCAGGTGGAGAGTTGAGTTGTTAGTTTTTTTCTATGCTTTCCAGGCACAGTCGTCTTTGTTCATAAGTGATCGAGTTGCCTGGCTTAGCCATGGTGCATAATTACATTTTAGCCTAATTTTTCTGCTGGGAGCCAGGGTGTTATGGGTTTCTCGGAATATATTGTGGAAGCTTTGGACAGCCTCATTAAAGGGTAATGTGTGTAGGAATGACCAGTTTACAGGATAAATATATAGTAGTATCTGAAATCACTTTGGTCTCAGCATTTATCTTTTCAAATTCCAATGCTGGGGTTTGTCAAAGAGAACTTTTTTGGTGGAGACAACAGATATGAAAAATAAGGCCAGCACTCAAGTATGGAATATAACTTTATTCCAAAACGAACGATGCACCATCCAATCTAGTCAAAACCAGTTAAACCCAGACCGGTTTCGGCAGTAAACCTGCCTTCCTCAGTGGGAACAATACACATACCATAATGCCTTAAAGAAATACATACACACAAGATTATTCTGATTGGCTAATTCACAAATGTTCATTTAAACCAGGGCTAAATAACCCCCCTAGTTTAATAATCCAACATTTTTCTTTTTTGTTAAGTAGGCTATGTAATCCTATCTTATTTGTTCTATCTCCTTGGATTTTGTCAATAACCAGAAATCTAAATTCGTCTGTAGAGTGTTTAAGGGAATGTTTATATAGGGCATTAGATTGCCTTCTGTTCCTAATAGCACTTAAATGTTCTGATATACGAATTCTTAAACTATGTGATGGTTGGCCAATATAGAATGCAGCACAAGAGCAAGTAGCCAGATAGATAACCCAATCTGAGCTACAATTGCTAAAAAGTTTGATATTATATACCCAAGGGGTATTTTTGCTAGAAAATTATTTTGATTTTATAACATATTTACACAGCGAACAGTGTTCACATGGATAACATCCTACTACTTTATTACCAGTCAGTGTAGTTTGACATGTCAGTAGATTTGATTTATGTTTACAATGACTGAAGTAAGATGCAAGTGTCTTGCCCCTTTGATATGAGAACATACATCTTGTAGTAAGAATTTCTGATAGTTTATGATCTGTCCGTAATATATCCCAATATTTGTCAATAATTTGTCTCAAATGTCCAGTTTTCTGACCAAATTAAACTTTTGTTTAGTTTTTGCTATTTTGTATGTAAAATTTGTTTAGTTTGTTTCTGTTTCCACTATGTATTGTACTTCATATTATGGAGCTTGTACTATGTATTATTGGAACTTTTCTCCCCGGGCCTCCACTGAAAACGGGCTCTTTGAGCCCAGTGGACCTTCTCGGTCATCAAACTGGAAATAAATAAATAATAAATCTAATAATAGAAGAACTATCCCCAACTGACATATCCTGATATTCCAATAATTTGCACCTCTCCTGTTGGGAAGCCCATTCACTAATAGTAGCTACATTCTTAAAATCATACCCTCTGGATACAAATCTGTTGGTTAAGTCTGGTCTATGATATTCCAAACTTTGTTCCATAGAGCAGACCCTTCTAACACGTAAGAATTGTGATTTGGGAATGTTTTTGATGATATGCTGAGGGTGGTAACTGGAAGCATGCAAAAGAGAATTATATTCTCTGTATTTACGATAAATAGTACTACTTAAAGTATGATCTGTATTCCTGGATACTTTCACATCCAGAAAATCTATTTCATGATGGCTATGATGAACCATGAAGTGTATGCCCCATTTGTTATCATTAAGATAACTCACAAATTCTTCCAAATATTGAACATTTGCTTTCAACAGACAACAGATATCCTTAAATCCAGGATTCCCCTTCTCCCTCATTGCTCCAAAGTAGTCACTACAGATGCTTCTGACTTTGCTTGGGGGAGCAATTTCAAGAGGGATTTAAATACAAGAAGTGTGGGACACCAAGGATAGACAAAAGCACATAAATATCAAGGAGATGCTTGCCTGATCAAGGCACTTAACTTTTTGAATCATCTTTGGTCCCTGAGACGTCTTCAAATGGTTACAGACAGTACCATAGTCATGTGGAACATCAACAGTCAAAGAGAAACCAGGTCATACCCCCCTTTGCAGACTAGCTATGCTAGCTTGTGCTATAGCTTCTAAGCACAGTCTCACTCTACAGGCATCCTACATTCCATTAGAGCAAAATTGTGGGGCAGAGAAGTGGAGAAGGACCAGGGTAGACCCTCACAAACTGAAACTAGATTGGTGGCCTTCCAAGTTTTATCCATCTGTGGGGTGTTCCTTAGTAGATCTCATTGCCTACTCTTTGAACAATCAACTGGCAAGATTCTGTTCCAGGACTCCATGCAAGAAGGCCTGGAAGACAGATATCTTTTCTTTTCCTTTGACAGGAATATTACTGTCTGTTTTTGTACTCTTTCCACTAATATCCAGGATACTTCTAAAGATTTAGAAGGAATCCTCCAAGCTCATTGTGGTGACTCCCTTCTGGATCAGGCAACTATAGTTCTCCCTTCTTTTGGAAATGGTTAGATACAATTACCACAAGATTTCTCACAGACTGCAGCTACTCACACAAAAACAGGGGTGTTTGATACACCACTACATCAGTAATCTTCAGTTGACTGCCTGGATGATAGGGTCTTAATTCCTTTTAGGCACCCATTTACTGAGGACTTGCAGCAGATACTAATGGAGGCAAGAAAACCAGCTACTAGAAAATCATATATTAGCAAATGGAAAAGGTTATCTAGTTTGTGCCAACAACATAACTTGCACACATTCAGGGCTGGTTGTTCTCTGGTTTTACAATATTTTTGTGAGTTGCTGTCCTATGGCCTTTCTTATTCTTCTGTCAAGGTTCATTTATCATCCATTTCAGCATGTCTGCCTTGAATTCTCCTATTTCAGGGTAGTTTCATATCAATATTTCCTTGAAAAGGGTTTTGCATAAGAGGCATCCAAGAAACCCAGTGGTCCCACCTTGAAATATTAATTTTATATGAGAAGACTAACACTTACTCCCTTTGAATAGTTGATATGTCTGACTTGAGGTTTTTAACATGGAAAACAATTTTACAGATTGCTCTGACCTCTGTGAGAAGAGTGTCCGAGTTACAAATTTTTATGGTGAGTCTCAGCCCTCTCTCATTTTCCATAGGGACAGGGTTTCTTTCAGAACTAATCCATTTTTGCCTAAAACGTTATTCAAGTTTACTTTAAGCCAGTCTATACATCCCTCCATTTTCTTTCCTGAACTTATAAATGTGGGAGAAATGATACTCCATACCTTGGATGTCCACAGACAACTCGGTTACTATCTTGACACAACTGAATCTTTTAGATCTTAGAATCAATTGCTCGTTTCTTTTGAAGGTAAGAAGAAAGGACAACCTGTGTCAAAAAAGGCTATTTACAAATGGTTGTCTACGGCTATTACTTTTTGTTATACTCACCGTAACAAAACATTCCCAGTGCTTGGGTTCATCTGTAGCTTGTTGGAAAGGGTTATGTTCTAGAATTATTCTAGGAGCTGCAACTTTCCTCTGTACTTACTTTTACAAATGTTATAAGCTTGATTCCATGTCTAGATCTAGATCAAGCTTTGCTAGGACCATTCTTCAGGGGCTTCTGGACTCTTCCCCTTCCACTTTCCAAATGTAGTCAGCTGTGTAATCTACCCATGTAGCTATGGTTACTGCAGGAGCAATGATCAATGTGATGGACATAGTACAGTTGTGTAAGCTGAACTTAGCATAACAGTAGATGTTTGAATGATCACTGCTACAGTAGCCACTCCCTCTCTCCACCCCTCTTGTTTTTGGTGCGATTTTTTAAACCATGGTGCACATGTCTAATTTTTGCTGTTTGTAGCATTGCCCTTTCAGGACTCATCATTCCTGTCTACTGGCATGAAAGCTCTGAAGGGCTTTGAGCCCAAACTTGCTTTTAGTCAGCTCAGTTCAAGCTGCTTGAAAGTTTGGGCTTTTTACCCATATAGCTAAGGCTACTGCAGCAGTGATCATTCAAACATCTACTGTTATGGCAAGTTCAGCTTATACAACTGTACTTTTCAAGTGAACCAGTTCATTAGGCTGATTTTGGGATTCTTATCATGAAAAACAATGTTAATGATTGCTCTGACTCCTAGAAGAAGATGATCTAAGTTGCAGGGTCTTACTGTGGATCAGCCTTATTTCATTTTCCTTGGATATAAAGTTTCCTTGAGAACGAATCCTTCGTTTATGCCTAAAGTGGTATCTGATTTTACTTTGAGCCAATCTATTCACCTCCCTGTTTTCTTTCCAGAACCTATGAGAGAGAATGAATTCATCTGACTATGGAGGTCAACAGGCAACTCAGATACTATCATTACAGAACTAAATCCTTCATATATTCTTTCCAGTTATTCATTTCTTGTAAAGTTAAGACATTAGGACAAGGAGTATCAAAACAGACAATTTCCAAATGTTTGTCCCATGCTATTTTCTGTTTTATTCCTCTCATAGTAAGTTAACTCCAGGCAGGGTCAAGGCACACTCTACTATGACCTTGGCTTACTCGGTGGCTCTTTGGAAAGGGTTGGACTCAAAGTATTCTAGATGTATTGTCTTCATCCTGTGTGTCAGCTTTTACAGCTTTTACTAAGTACTACAAACTAGATTCGTTTTCCAGAACTAGAACAGGCTTTACTTGGACCATTCTCTTGTGACACCTGGACCTTCATCCTTCCTTACCATATAGCTGAGGCTACTACAGCAGTGATCAAATGATGAACATAGTACAGCTGTGTAAGTATAATTAACATAAGAGTAGATGTTTGAATTATCACTGCTGCAGTAGCCACTTTCTCTTATTATCCCCCTTATTTTTATATTTTTTTTGTTTGTCAGAGTGAGGTATTAGTTTCTTTTTACATAACATTAATGTGTTTCAGAGCACTAGCCTCCCTCGTTCAGTTGTCATGAAAATTGTAAAGGGCTTGGTTCCAGGCTGCTGGTTTTCTCCTTGCTGATGTTCATCGTGTTTCACTGCTGCAGTCATTACACTTGGGTTATCCTGCCATCAGGTGGGCCCGCAGTCGGCCTGAGTTCCAAAGTCTTGGTCCGGCGTCGGTTGCTGTTGCCTCTTCCCTGATGTCAGTGTGCCAGGGGTATATAAGAAGCAACCAACGCCATTTTCTTCAGTCTTTCTTGCCGCGCGGTGCCTGAAGCAAAAGCAGTTCGCAAGTGCCGGTCGGACGATTCCTGAGATTTCAAATTCGATTTCAGAACTGAAGTCTTCAATAAAGCTAAGTACCCCATTGGGGAAACTTTTTCTTGCCTCAGACCGATGTCAGTAAAAGTTAATAATTGTATTTCTTGTGGGAAGCAAATACCTCATAAGGATTTTCATTCTTACTGTATTCCATGCCTAGGCCCAGATCACGACGTCACTAGTTGTCGGTTTTGTGCAAGATTTAACAAACGCACTATTAAACGTCGGTTTGATTTTGCTTGCCTTTACTTTGGGCGAAGGTTTAATTATAAAATGCCGTCAGAACAACCGACGACCGGAATGCACAAAAAACGCAAAGATAAAGATAAGGAAAGGCATCCGAGGCCCAAAACTGACGACAAAGCCTCTTCTAGGCCAGTCGCCGGTTCGCTGGTTCTCAGTGAGGCACTTTCGCAGCCCCTAACACCTGCTACCGACTCCCACATGGAGGTGCCTAGGCCTCTGGATACTCAAGGTGTTGGACCAACGGAGATTAACCCTTCAGATGGGTCCGGAGCCGCTGAGCAGGCATCGGCTTCTGAGGGTGTTTTCAGGCCTACTCAACTTACCATTGCAACTACAGCCAAGACTAAACCTACATTAAAGACAAAAAAGCAAGTACAGCATTCACCTGGACAGGCCTCCATGCCTAAAAAACAGATGCTCAAGATGGCCGAAGACTTGGTAACTCTGATAAGGGGTTCCCATCCCCCTCCTGATAAAAGGCCTAGGCAGGATACAGATTATGATTCCTCTGACCAGGTTTCAATATATTCTGATTCCTCTTCAGACCAGGGATATTCTTTACCCCCCTATGAGGATTCTGATGCTGAAGAATCAATTCCTTCAGCTTCTCCTCCTGAGGATTATTCTTTTGGGGAAACTTTACATACCATGAGGGAGCATTTCCATTGGGAGGGCCAGGATTACTCAGAATCCAAGAAAAGGCTCAGAGACTTTCTTTTACTGCCTCAGCACAGGCCCCTTGCTATTCTGCCAGTGTTGGGCATTATGGATGATGTGTTCTCTGAATCTAGTTTAAATCCTGATTCTTTACCCCCAGCTCCAGTCAAGCCAGACAGGTACTACAGAGTCCCTGACTCTCACAAATTTCTTTATAAAAACCCTGTTGCTGATCCAGAAACTATTTCCCAGGGTCCCAAAGGGGTTAAGGCTTCTACGGCTAAGAATCCAGTTCCCTCGGATAGGGACTCTAGAGCATTAGACAGATGGGGAAAGAAAGTTTACACCTCTGCAACTTTAGCAGTGAGGGCTCTAAATTGCCAGTTTCACATGCTCAAATGTCAACGATACTTACTGTCTCAATTAAAACAGAAAATGAGTACAAATGCAGAACAACCTGACTATAAGGAAATGTAGGATTTATTGCATGCAGCTGAACAAGTGGGAAAGCATACTTTGCAATGTGGTTTTGATTCATTAGAAGCTTCTTGTAGAGCAGCAGTTACAGGATCTGTGATTCGAAGGCATGCTTGGTTAAAAGAACAAAGTTTACCAGATCATGTTAAGGCAAAATTATTGGATGCTCCTTTGCAGCAAGATAATTTATTTGGTATTAAGGCAGAAGAGGTATTAAAGACAATGGAGGATAAGGCAAAATCTATGCAAACAATGAAGGATTTCTTACAGGTACAGCCACCACGATTTAGCAGAAATTGGCCTACAAAGAATTGGTCCTTTCCAGTGTCAGACAGGCCACAAAGAGGCAGATACAGATGCTCAAGAGGCAGATCTCAGCCACAAGGATCTTACAGACCACGACAGTGGGATGCTTCAAACCCATAAGGAGGTGAGGACAAGTCACAACCTTACAGGAAACAGTCCCAATGACTTCCCCCTTCCAATGCCAAACTCTTCCCTTTTGGAAGCTCCCTTAGGGGGGAAAACTAGTACTTTTTTCTCAAAACTGGCAAGCAATCACCCAAGACAAATGGGTGCTGAATATTGTGTCTCATGGTTACAGGTTCCACTTTCACACTTTTCCAAGTTTAAAAGGAATGCCAGACCTGCCACAAAATCAATGGGCAGAGGCACAAAAACAAATTTCATCTCTCATGGACATGAGAGCTATTCAAAAAGTACCACAGCAGGAAAAAGGACAAGGATTTTACTCAAGACTCTTCCTGGTACCCAGAAAGGACAAAGCCTGGAGACCCATTCTGGACCTTTCCATTCTAAATACTTACCTGGATGTTCCGAAAATTCAAAATGCTGACACTACAACAGCTCCTTCCCATGTTGGGCAAGAAAGCTTGGCTTGTTACTTTGGACCTCAAAGAGGCATACCTGCATGTCCCTATCAGACAAAATTGCAGAAGATACCTCAGATTCATAGCTGGTTCAATGCACTACCAATTCTCTGCACTGCCCTTTGGCTTATCTACTGCACCCAGGTTCTTTACCAAGTGCCTGGCACCAGTAATTGCATTTTGCAGACAAAAAGGAATTCAAATTCAGCACCCATTTGTCAGTCGCCCTGCTAGACAGGGGTCCAGGGAAGTAAATAGTGTGGGAAGAAATAGCCAGGGAATTGTTATGGCTAGGCTTGTATAGTCCCTAGGGCTGATAGCCTAGTACCAACCTATGAACCAAATATATCCATATCTGGATGACTGCCTGATATAAGCAGAGAGCAAGGACATTCTTCTACAGCATCTGGCATTCGTAAAAAGATTGTTAAGTTGCCTAGGGTACACAGTACATGAAAATAAATCAAAACTAGTGCCCTCACAAGAGATAATATTCCTGGGTGCCAGCTTAAATACAACGGCCCAGATGGTTTATCTCACGCCAGACAAACAAGGACAACTGACTCAGTATTTTCAATTGATGGCAACAAAGTCCCAACTCCCTGCAAGAAAAATTCTGCAGGCCTTAGGATTCATGGCATCCTGCATACTACTAATTCCATATGCAAGACTGCATATGAGGAAATTACAATGGTACCTAAAAAGTGTTTGGTCTCAACATTCTCACAGCATGGAGACAGTAATACCAATAATTCCCTGCCTACAACAGGAGTTTCGATGGTGGGCACAGGCATGTCACCTCAACAAGGGTCAGCCTTTCACTCTTCCCACAGCCAGGCAGACTTTAACAACAGACGCCTCGGATTACGCCTGGGGAGCACACATGGCAGGAAAATGTATTTAGGGCAAATGGACCACAGACCAAATGCATCTTCACATCAATCAAAAAGAGATGTTGGCTGTACAAAATGCCCTTACAGCTTTCAAGGATCTTTTGCATCCAGGACAATTACTATTAAAGACAGACAACATCACTGTAATGTGGTACATAAACAAACAAGGGGGCACTCATTCTTACCCCCTATGCAGACAAGCCATGACCTTGTGGAACACAGCTCTAACCTATCAAGTCCATCTGCAAGCACAATTCCTGCCAGGAAAGAAAAACACTCTGGCAGATGACTTAGAAACATCATGGATCCTCACGAGTGGAAATTAAATCCACAAATTTTCAGCATGATAATGCAAAAATGGGGGGGTGCCCGGACATAGATCTTTTTGCCTCGCCACTGAATTACCAACTACAAAAATTCTGCATAAGGACGTATCACACACAAGCATGGAAAGTGGATGCTCTTTCGTTCAGCTGGAAAAGCCTACATGTTTATGCCTTCCCACCTCTGCCTCTCCTTAGAAGGGTACTCCTAAAAGCCAGACAAGAAAAAACACAGATGATTCTGATTGCTTCAGACTGGCCTCGCCAGCATTGGTACCCAATCTTAAAGAACTTTGCCTCAAATTCCACACCTTCTGACTCAGGAAAATAATCAGATTCCTCACAGTCAGCTCAAAACCTTAAGCCTGGCTGCATGGCAGATTCATTAGGCAAACAGACTACTTCTCTCTCTAAAGCTGTTATGGATGTCATTTTGGAGACCAGGAGGCCTAGCACCATGGAATCTTATTCAGACAAGTGGAAGAGATTTTGTGCCTGGAATCAGGCTCAAAACCTTGATCCTCTGGTCCCTAACATTCCTCAGATACTACAATACTTGACTGAGATGCTGGACAAAGGACTACCCTTCTCATCCATTAAGATTCACGCTTCTGCCATCTCGGCTCATTACAACACAGATCCTCCTATTTTCTCTCACCAAACAAAACAAAAACAATTGTTTGTATCATATGCTGCAGGATCACAGGGAAAGGCTATTTCAAAGTGGATAGGACACTGTATAGGTTCTGCTACACACAACATGGGAAACCTGTACCTAGTAATATTAGACCACATTCCACCAGGGCAACTGCCACTTCTACTGCCTACCTTAGAGGAGTACCTACCAAAGATATCTTGGAAGCTGCAACTTGGAGTTCAGTGCACACCTTTACCAAGCATTACCATATCCCTCTTTATTCTGAGCTGGCTTTGCCACTGCAGTGCTGCAGGGCCTTATAGCCACACCAAATCCTCTATAGAGCCAGCCACCCAAACTCAGCTTTGGGATTCTACCCAAGTGTAATGACTGCAGCAGTGAAACACAATGAACATAGTACAGTTTTGTACCTACCATAAATGTAGATGTTAGAGTGTCTTCACTGCTGCAGTCCGGGTTACCCACCTGCCAGCCCCTCTTTCTTATCTGGGACTAACCTTTACTATTATGTGGTGTATTTGCTGGTTACTGAAGGTTTTATTTTTACCTTTTTGGTATGTTTTATTAGCAATATGTATTGCCTACCATTTTTGGGGGCACCTGACATCTGGGGCAAGAAAAACTGAAGAAAATGGCGTTGGTTGCTTCTTATACACCCCTGGCGCACTGATGTCAGGGAAGAGGTGACAGCAACCGATGCCGGACCAAGACTTTGGAACTCAGGCCGACTGCGGGCCCGCCGCCTGACGGCAGGATAACCCAAGTGTAATGACTGCAGCAGTGAAGACACTCGAATATCTACATTTATGGTAGGTACAAAACTGTACTTTCTTGTGCTTGCAGTGATCTGTGGGTATGGCTTTACAACCATCCAACAATATATATTACATCACTGCCTCTCTTTAAAACAGTTTAACTAGCACAAATGAAATAACTCTACTTGCAATTAGTTACAACCTTCAAAGTACTGCACAACCCTGAAAAATGTCCATCTCTTCAGTCCATCATTCAACCTTGCACTAGTAAAAGCCCTGCACACACAACTGATAAATCATTACTCTCCATAACACGTGCAGGATACTGTCTGTATTCACACTGCATTGGTAATAGCAGGAATACCATCCCACTACACTTACAAACTGTTGCAACCTGAAAGGCTTTAAATGCCACCTGAAGCAACACCTGATAGATAAATGGCTCAGCACCTGCACCACCCTGGTTAAACTGGTACCGATGTAGCTTTATGAATTTGTGGCATAAGTCTGTGCTGCACAAAGCTTAATGTTTTACTATCACAAATATTCCTTCCTCTATCATTTCAGCTCCTTTATTTTCCTTGTCCCTACTCCCTTCCTTCTTTCCTTTGGTCTGTGCTTACTCATTCTATTCATACTGATGATATTGCTCTGCATTACTTCCTGTATTTAAAAAAATATTCATATATAACTAATATAACATTTGTTTTTAATTGAAACTGTTTGCAGATGATGTAATTGAATCAAGGATATCTCAATAATGGAACTGTTGCTCATGAATGAAACTGACTAAATAACGAAACAATGCAACTGACTTCCATGATGTCTGCATAATGCAGCTTCTTTCCATGGGCTTCTGCTGAAAAAGGGCAGTGCTTGGCCAGACTTTCCTGGTAAACAAATGCCAGTAAATAAATAAATAAAAATAAATGGATGGTGCCCTTAAACTTTGGAAGCTGGATTACTGTATCCTAGCCAGGATATAATTTGTATAGTTTAGACGACTGCACCAGTGATCATTAGAACATCTAATGTTAGGGTAAATTTACTTACACAACTGTACTATCTTTGATTCACACAAGATTATACGTTTTTGCTTTTTAAATCTTTTAATTTTTAGAAATGCAAAATTTCATCTGCTGTAAAAGTCTGGGACCCACCTACCTTGAGGAGATTTAATAACTGCAGTTTACGTGTCTGTTTTCATATGGTTATGTCAACACCAAGTTAGTCTATGTGACAATCTTGGTAATAAGCTTGAGTCCATCAGTAAAAGGAAAGAAGAAGCACTTTATGCAGGTCTGCTGATTATTACACATGCTGAAAGTATCATTGTTGTGTGGCACTCTGTCATAATGACTGTAGTCACACTTAAACACTTAAATATTATTCTGGAAAATATGGTCTGTTTTACCATCATCAGTTATGAAAATTATAAGTCTTTATCTAATACAGAATGAAAGTGATGCTGCTGTAAATATCAAAATTACTTTAGACAACAGGTTCTTTAATGTTAGAATTGTATACCTCATCAAAAAGGCCTAATGTGCAGCTACGTATCATATGTAGTTTTAGTTACATTTGTTTTACAAGTCTACAAGGCAGGAGGACTAGATCATAAATATGAAAAACATATTCAATAATAACAGGCAGCAGTTTTTATTGCATAGCTGTTATCATTCCACAGTCAATAAAATGGCAGTCCAGCAAATGAGTAAAAAGTGTGCTGTTTTGTTGCTACTGCTTGTACCTGCTACTGACAGCGATGATGCCACAATATGAACAAGAGATGACTGACTTTAATAATTGGCTTAGTTTCTGGTGTCATTCTAAAGGGGTGCAATATTTGTCAGCATGGAGGGAGATAGTCAACAGACCATGCTGCTTTGATAGGGATGGTCTGCACCTCTCCACTCTAGGCTTTTGAATATTAGCTAAAACGTTGTCCTCCCCCATAGTCCCTTTTTTTAGGCAATGCCAGACTGAGTACTTCCAACATAGCAAATCAAAACCAAGAAAATTTAAAGGTCTTACTGCTCGATGCAAGGTGTTTAAATAAAAAAACTCCACTCTCTCTTCACCCTAGTGAATGCTGGTGTCTGTGCAGTCACTGAGACATAGTTTAAATCTGCGGAGAATATACTGGCAGTGCAAGGTTATAATGCCTTCTACACATTTAGACCAGTTACTTCACAGGCAGGAACTAAAGGTGGAGGTGCTCGATTTACATAAAAAAAAATATATACCTCAAGGCTGGTCAAACAGGATAATGCATTTCAGCTTCTCCATGTTCAAATCACCATAGGCAAAATCTATTACGACTTCCTCGCAAGCTCAAGGTCTCCCTCTATGGCCAGGGAACCCATACAATATGAACTAAGGAACCACCACAGCAGATTACAGCTCCAAAATGAAACAATTTTATTTGGTTTAGCGCTTTCTTCTCCTGATAGAGACTTCCTCAGAACAAACATACAATCTTAACCCAACCCTTAAATACCCAAGATCAAATAATCAATTAAGTTAATTAAATTACATGACTCACTGAATAAGCATAACATGTTAAAAAAATAGTGTAAGTTATAAAATATATACACTCACATTATCAACAATAGCAAATTAAATTAATTAAGACGTTCTAGTTAAAAAAGAGCACTTACCCTATAAGATGTCTTAATTTTAAGATGCAAGCAATATTAATAGCCTCATTTATACCTGGAAAATGTGTAGCATCCAATCTAAGCTGCCACCTTAATTCACAAATGTCCAGGTGCAAATCGATAATTTTCCCCTGCGGGTCTTTGACTACATGGTCAACTACTATGAACTTGAAACAGTGGTTATTGTGCTCCTTAATATGCCTGGCCAGGGCGTTGGTAATTTTACCCTTTCTAATGTCATACAAGTGTTCACCAACTCGGGTTTTGAAGGTTCTAGACGTTTTTCCAATATAAAATACAGGGCACATCTGACACTTAGCCAAATATACTATATTTTTGTTATTACAATTAAAATGCCTTTTAATGACAATTTACCTGCTGTTAAGTTTAAAAATGTCCTTAGTCTCTAAAATGTGGGTTCAAAAACTTCATCTCCCACATTTAAAATTACCAATAGGTCTATTGGAAGATCCAATAGATACCTCCTTACCCAACTCAAAAAGATTTTTAAAACACCGGTCCTTTCTAAATACAATCTTTGGGGGTACCTTGCCCACTTTAAGCTCCACGTTGTTATCAAAACTCAAAATATCCCAATTATTGGCAATGGCATCAACAATTTTTCCTGAATCTAAGTTGAAAGTAGTTATGAAATTCAGGCCATACCCTCCCTTTTTTCCTATTTTCGCATTAGGACCAGGTTCTAAACTAATCCTTTTAATCCCTTCAAAATAGTCCTGTAAATACCTTTATTATGCTTTTCTACTACTTCCTTACTAATTTTGTCCAAAAATACCCCGGGGTATCCCCTCTTTGTAAACATACCAACAATGAATTCCACCTCATCTAAAAAAGTCACAGTCCAGACTGACCATTCTGGCCGCCCTGACCAGTTGGCCTTTAACAATAGACTTTTTCTGATGTAGGGGATGCCAACTACTAAATTCCAAATAAGAATTGGAAAAGGTAGGCTTTCTGTAAATGTTGGAGCACACTTTTCCTTTATCACTGTTCCAAGCCAACTTTACATCCAAGTAGGAAATATTCTCTTGATTATAACGGTAGGTGAACCGCAAAAATCCCGCAGTGTTGTTAATATAGCTGAGAAAACCCTTTAGTTGTTCCTCAGTACACTTCCACACCAGAAACAAATCATCAGGATATCTAGTGTAGTGCAAAATGTGGGGCCAATATACACTATTCATAATGAATTCCTGCTCCCAAAAATACCTGACAAAATTGGCGAAAATGGGGGCACAAGAGGCCCCCATTGCAACCCTAGTCAACTGTTTAAAAATACTGACCCTCAAAGTGAATACAATTATTGTTTAAAACCATCTCCATAAGGGCAGTAGTTTTATTAATGGAATCCTGGTCATACATTTGAGTTTTTGCTAACTGCCTTTCCAGCCATTGAAGGCCCTCATTATAGGGTATAACGCCAAATAAATTAACTACATCTAAGGTAACCATAATCATTCCGGGAGGTAAAGTGAGAAGATCTAATTTCTCAAGAAAATGCCATGAATCTCTTGTAATGTAACTAAATTTTTCCAAGCCCTTTTGCAAAAGATATGATCTACAGTCTTACTAATAAAACAGGTCTTTGATCTGTGTCCATCAACAATAGGGCAAAATTTTAAATTTTCCAGACCCTTATGAATTTTTGGTATTCCGAAAATATTAGGTATCATAGGGTGGTCATTCTTCATAAATTCATATTCACTCAGACTAATTTAGCCTTGAAATAACATGTCATTAAGAGCCAAATCAATCTTTCTGTAAGCTATATGGATCTCGTTAAGGGAACTCTCTTCATATGTCCCGTCCATAAGTAATAAATTCATTTTGTCTGAATATTCATATCTGTTTATTAAAACCACCCCACTTCCCTTGTCGGGTTTCATAATCCGTATCGTTTTGTCATTAACAAACTCACCTAGTATATTATGTTCATTAATAGTTAGATTACCATCATTAGCAAACTGAGGATAATTAAAATATTGTTTCAGGTTTTTCTCACATTACCTGTCATACATGCATACTGTGTTGTTCAGTGGGGGATTAAAGGCACTAGGTTTTGTTAACCTAACTTCTCCACCTTCTTCAGAACCACTGTCATCATTAAACCATACCTTGAGGTTTAATTTTCGATAAAACATTTTAAATCTATTAGGGCATCAACAATATTTCCCCTTCTCACGGGGACAAAGGTGAACCCTTTTGCCAATAGGTCTGCATGTTGGATTCCCACTTCCTTAGAGGAATAATTAAATATTTTAAAATTGTTAGCACTATTACTAAGTATAGTGCAAAAATTGCTAAAATCCACATTTGGGTCATTGTCTAATGTCATCAAACTAATAGTACACTCCTGCCTAGGGTCCTCACCCTCAAGGCCTAATGTCAAACAAGAGATATAGAGTCAACAACGTTAAAACAAATTGGATCAACATTAGGCTCTATATTCGAATCAAAAACAAGATTCTCAACTTCCCCATTGGTAAAATTGTCAAATTTAGTCCTGACATTGTCAATAACATTTGCTACTACATTATCAGCGTCATGTTGATTGTCTAAATCAAACAAATTAATAGCAAAGTCCAAATTGTCTTCGATGTTAACCAGGTCGTCATTTAATATAGTTCGAAGCCCTTCAATTGGTGTCACGTTAAACACATCTTTGTAACACTGTGAACCAGATACAACCAAGTCTACACAACTAGCGACCAGTTCCTCATTACAGCAAGACACATTGACCGTACTAGGACTTAGCCACAAGGTTTAAGTTCTGTGGGAGGCAAAACTAACCCATACCATATATTTAAACGTATTGGAAAAACTCACCATTCAGTCCAATACCATATTCATGGGTGACTTTAATTACCCCACTATTAAATGGGAATCATATATGACACCAAATGTACAGGCAATGAGATTTCTGGATTTTGTAAACACAAACTCCCTGGACCAGATTGTGAATACACCAACTAGTGGTACAATTTAAAAATGTATTAGAATCAAATAAAAGTTTTATGTTTAAAAGTGTTAGTAAAAGTTCCAAGATTGGTATGTACAAATGTGGTAATTATCCAAGGTTCCTTTTGAAGATGTCCAAAGAGGTGCTCTGCTTGACATGTATGGGCAGTCTATTCCAGAGTCTGGGGAGTCTCTGAGTCAGAAACTTATCCCTCCAGCATGTTTTGTTTATTGTGATGACAAGGTTTAGATCCCTGAACCGTATGGCTCTGAGAGATTGGGATTTCTTTAAGTGTAGCATGTCCAGCAGCTCTGGGTTTGACATGGCCTTGTATGTTAAGCAGAGATTGCCTCTGAATAGACGATATGTGACAGAGTATAGCTGGAGTTTTTTCAGGCAGTCAGCGTCGGGCATCTGCTTTAGGCCTGTGATTCTTTTAGTGAGGTATTTCTGCGGTCTTTCCAGTTGTTGCAGATGTCTTGAGAGGTACATACCAAATGGGGCATTGTACTCTATAATGGGTCTAATGAGGGATGAGTACAGTGGGACAATGACCTCTTTTTTTCCGGATGAAAAGCCCTTCGTGATGAGGTGTGCCACATAGAAGGGTTTCCTGACTGTTGTGGGAATGTGGTTATCGAAGGTGAGACCACTGTCCACCTGTGTCCCTAAGTCTCTTATCACACTTTTGGTGTTTAGTGTACTGCCACCTATGTGGTAATTCACGGGTGCATGTTTTTTCCTAAAGGGGATAACTATACATTCTTGGCATTGAGCTTGAGTCCATGGCACTGGCACCAAACATCTGTTTCTGTAAGGCCCTTTTGTAGAGTATCCACATCATTTGGGGATTCAATAATGTCTCCCAGTTTGCAGTCATCAGCAAACATTGTTAGCCAGAGTCCCTTAGTGTTGGCCTGTACTTCAGAGAACTAGATGCCAAACAAGAGCAGTCCCAGGACTGAACCCTGAGGTACTCCACTTGTCACTTGTTTGGAGCTGGATTTGGAGTCGGCCACTTTTACAGTGTGGGTTCTGTCAGTAAGCCAGTTAGCAACCCATCGAGTGACGTAGGGATTAATGCCCAGTTTAGTAATTCTATCTATGGTTCCAGAGTGGGGGATGGTGTCAAAGGCCTTGGCGAGGTCCAGATGGGCTGTGTGGACCGCCTTACCCTCATCCACGGCTCTGGAGACTGATTCAAAGAAGTCAGTCAGGTTTAGGAGACAAGATCGGCCCTTCACGAACCCAATCTGGGTGGGGTCCAGTGTTTGAAGGTTGCCAATGTTTTTGTTTATAAGTTCCATGATAATACATTCCATGGCCTTGCAGATCAGGCTTGTCAGGCTGATGGAACGGTAGTTCCCAGGATCCAAGGTAGATCCCCTTGTGGAGTGGGATAACTGTAGCTGTGCGCCAATCAGTGGGCACGAAGCCTGATGTGAGGCTATGATTAAACATGACACTTAGGTGAGGTGCAAGTTCATTTTGTAGTTCATGTAGTACACAGCCTGGGATGTCATCTGGTCCCATGGATGCTGTATTCTTAGCTTTGGAGAGTGTGTTTTTTTACCTGTGTGGCCTTTATTACCGGAATTTGGCAATCTTCCGGTATTGAGAAGGGGGTGAAGTTGGCACTGAATTGATCTGCCAGGATATTGGCAATATCCTTGGGATCAGTATATTTAATGCCATTCTGTTGTAGCTCAGAGCAGATCTGAGCGTTGCCGTTTAGATTCTTGACATAGTTATAGAATGCCTTGTGGTTGTCTTTGGAATCTTTGGCAATTTTATTTTCGTAACTAGCTTTGGAGGATTTTATGAGGGATCTCAGTTTCGTACTGAGGGTGGTAAAGGAATTTTTTGCATCCTGGGATTTACCTCTTTTCTGCAACAGATTTTTCCTTTTGTTGTAAAGTTTGTTTATGGCAGAGGGCCACCAGATTGGCTTCCTTTTTTACCTCTCTCTTCCCCACAACCTTCCCTCAGAAAATACCATCAAATATAACTCACTCTGCTATTACTAGGGAACAGGTCCTGAATGCTATCTCTAAGGCCAAGAACACTGCATCAGTGGGTCTAGACAGTATTCCAGGATGTCTTCTAAATAGCACAAAACATGGTCTGTCAGGGCCACTGGAGCTGCTGTTTAAATGTAGCCTCCAAACAAGCTTTGTGTCTCCTGAATGAAGAACATCAACAGTCATTCCTATGCACAAAGGTAGGCCATCTACAGACCCTGGAAACTAAAGACACAAGTCTCACTAGTCTCATATGCAAAGCTGAGGAAAGAATTATCATGGAAATTATCAATAATGACATAGGAACAGGATCCAGACACTGGCTGCAACCCAGTTTGGTTTTGTCAAGGGCAGGTCATGGCTACTCAACCTGGTGGACTTTTTTGAGAAAGTCACCAAAGTAATGGATGAGGGCAAAATGGTTCACACTGCCTACTTGACCTGACCAAGGCATTTGACACAATACCCCACTCAGACATTGTTGACAAACTTAAGAGGTTAGGTACAAACACTTGCCCGGTGGATAGCCACCTGGCTCACAGACACAACCCAGGAGGTTAGAATTTGAGAGTCCACCTCTACGAAGAGGCCAGTCACAAGTGGAGTCCCTCAGGGATTGGTCCTAGGACTGCTCCTTTTTGGCATTTACTTCTCTGAAGTCAAGACTAATGTCAGTGGACTCTGGCTGACTGACTTTCCAGATGATTGCAAATTAAGAGCTGTCATTGAATCACCCGGCGACACAAATGTTCTTCAGGAAGGGCTGACACAGACAAACAACTGGTGTCAGAGCCATGGACTAAAACTAAATGCAAAAGAAATGCATAATAGTATCCTTTTGGAAGTCATCCACCCCTGACAACTATCATATTGATAACACACCTCTACGAGTTAACCCAGTAGTCAGGGACTTGGGGATACACATAGACAGTAATCTAGCCTTTGACCATCACGTGTCTATAATAGTGAGGAAATCATTCTATGCTGTGCAACTTATAAACAAAGGTATGGCATCTAGGTCCAAGGAAGTCATTGTTCCACTGTATCCAGCATTCATCAGACCTAATATTGAATACAATGCTCCCTTTGGTATGTACCTAACCAAGCATATCCAGCAATTGGAATGTCCACAGATGTTCCTCACTAAAAGAATACAGGGCATAAGTAACATGTCCTGTGCAGACCGCATCAAGACCTTATCCATGTATTCTGTCTCCTACAGGCTTTAGAGGGGAGATCTATGCCTGGCATACAGGGCATTGTCAGACCCCACTCTAATGGACCTGCTGCATATCCACAAAACAAACAACACCAGTGGTACCCATTTTAAAGACTTAAACCTTGCCTGTGATATAAGTAGGTCTTGCTGGAGAGACAGGTATGTATCCCAGAGACTACACCTTAAGCCAGAACCAGGATTGCCATACCCCTTTGTAGGGTGGATAGTACCCTACACACCTGCAGAGTTTCAGCCTCCTAGCTTTTTCCCTCTGGAAAACACTAGGGAATAGGCTCCCCATCCATGTGAAGCAGAGTCCCTCACTGACCCAATTCAAGTATAATTTGGACAATTGGATAGGGAATAGGAAATTCATTCCTGGTTTGGCACCTTTGTCTCTAATGGACACAGGCAGTCTGTAAATGGTTCATCTCCCAGGCCCCTGATTGTAAATGTTTTACTTCCCAAGCCCTTGCTTACACTTAAACATGGGTTCCAGAACTTGTCAGAGAATTGGGATGCATGGCTAATCTTAAAAAGGCCCTTATGATTGTTAGCCTAGTAAACACCTAGGAACATGTTGTGCAATCAGTCTTCTTATGTTTATATTTATTAATGAAACATCTAAACATGAATACTCAGAAGCTGTACCAGTTTATGACGTGTTATCTGAGAAAGTGTCTAGACATTAGCAAATAAAAATACAGATTTTGTTATACATAAGTCTCTTTATGTATCTTATGTGGTTGACACTTGTAGTCATTGAAATGCTCTCTGGATCTTCAGTCAGTGGAAGGCTGTTTAATTGTCCTTGTATGTTTGTCCCTAGAGGCACTTCAGTATGACATGCCTAGCAGCACTGGCTGAATGACACAGTAGTTATGTCTGGTGTAACATGTGTGTACATCTTATGCTTCTGTTTCATTTTGTTGACAGATAAGAACCCATGGAGGCTGTGGATTATTTTACTTGGGAGACCCTGAATTATATCTTTGGTTCTAGTGGTGTAATACTTAACTCTTGTAGACTGGTGACATCCAGACAGGGAGAGCACATTAGAGAACTAAAGAGGGCAGTTCTGAAATTACGTGGTGAAATCAGGATATTTTTGGGCACACTAGATTATCAAAGAAAGCTTTTGAATATAGTTATGGGAATTTGTGACTTTGAAGGAAGAAGCATGCTATGATACCATATACATCTTTTGAACTTACTAACAGGAGCATCAGAGAAGTGCATAGTAAACAAAGAACAGCATTTTAATAAAGCAAAAGGTTTGGATCTTAGAAAAGGAAAGATACTGTGCAATAATGATTCTGTTTTGCAAGGGGGAGGGGGGTCGGTAAGAATTCTTAACAAAAGTGTTGCCATGGGAGAATCTGCAAATGGAAAGACACTATTTAATATATTTTATGTACATTAACACCAAAATTGTATAGTTTTAATGTAGGGTATGTCTTGAGTTGAAAACAGTTTATGGGATGGGGCCCTGTAGAAAAAATGTGTAAACTGTGTTGACATTTCCCCATGTTAGCATTATTGATTATTACCATCAGATGGCTCAATTAGGTAGAATTTTTCTATCATGTAGATTAACTCCGGTTAAGTGTATGTGGTTCGTATTTGCAACATATATAACTGCAGCCTGTCCATTTGCATCTGACATTATTCTATCTGCGTAAGTTGCTGGGATGCATGGCATGTTTCTTTATCAGGAGAGCTGAGTGGCCTAATGGACTAATGCACTCTTCTTTAGTTGACAGGAGCCCGGATTTGAGACTTGGTAAGGGTGATTACATTACAGATGTGCCTAACACTGTGAAGAACGCCTAAGATATTAAGGCACATTTAAGCAGGTTTGTGTGGCCTGCTGCTTAGCTTTGCTTTAAAAAGAAAATGGGGGTGATAAAACAGTGGTGAAATAGGGGCAATTGGGGGGAAAACATACTGAAAGGTGGGTAGGGATGTGCAGGATGGGTGTAAGAAAGAACCATAGCTTTCCATTTCTTGCACAGCAACAGCTGTGCATTTGTACAGATTTTTGCATCAGAGGTTGGCATAATGGTTAAGTTGTTTACCTTGCAGACGCAAGGTGCAGGGTTTGATTCTCACATGGGGTAATTGGCTAGGCTTAAAATGGCCCACGAGGACAGTTAGCCTAGTACTAACCTATGAACTTGTGTACATTCACCAGTCTTACTTGTGCAGCACAGTTTTGTCCATTATTTGTCTCCGTACCTTCTGTTTGTCTGAATCTTCACATTTATCTTTTTCCGAGCTACTTTGTTTATTTGCCTTCTTTTCCTCCTCAAGTCTCCTAATCTTTCTTTGAAAACATTTTAGCAGTGCAGAGTTCTAATTTTGAAGCAATTTTAATATTATACAGTTGTTCGATAAAATAAAACCATTTCACTCTGGTCTGTCTGTGACCTTGCATTTCAGTCTGGCTTCTCATCCTCCTGATTATCTCTTGTGCCTAGAGTTAAGAAAATTTGCTAGCCAGTACTTAAAGGTCACCAAATCTTTTGAGTCATTAAGAGGAATAATTGAATGTGTTAATCTGAAAGAAAAATATCTAAATAAGAATGAAGAAATAAAATGAGAAAAGATAAAAGATGAGGCAAACAATATAAAAGCAATTACCTTATGGCAGGGACCTGCAAAGAGTAAAAATAGCTGCATTGTCCCTTTTTAGTAAGACATCATAGAAATTACACAAATGTCCTCTGCAAAAAGTCATGAACTTTTCTGAGTTTATTAGCTAAAGACATAGAATATTGCAAAGCTTTTGAGTAATAAGAAGTCAAATCTGAAGTGCTTGTTTTGTTTATACACATACACACACACACATATATATATATATATATATATATATATATATATATCTCGATATATATATATATATATATATATATATATATATATATATATATATATATATATACATATATCTATATAAAATTGTCAGTGCTTAAAATGGCCCACAGGGACAGCTATATATATATATATATATATATATATATATATATACATATATATACATATATCTATATAAAATTGTCAGTGCTTAAAATGGCCCACAGGGACAGCTAGCTTAGTAATTAGCTTTGAACCTATTAAGAAATGTATATATTGATCCAGACTGACATTTTTGAGTCATACCTAGGTAAGTACCTGGAACTATAAAGAGTGTCACTAAATAAAAGATGGATATACCCACGGTGGTGGTGCTGCGGTAGCGTTGTTGCCTCACAGTAAGACGCTGTCTGGTTCGATTCTCAGCTAGAGCGTCTTCTGCGTGGAGACATGTGTGAATGGGCGTACCTTCGTTGAAGGTTGTGCGTCAGGGCTGGTAACTCAGCACATAAAAATCAACTACCAATCATTAGCAGACTGGAGTTTCGCTGTGGCGACCCCTAACCGGGAAAAGCCAAAAGACACAACAACAACTAAATAAAAGATAGATATTGTGCTGATTTATAGGAAGCATGTAGGTAAACACAGTAATCTGCTGACTTATAGAAACCAAGTAGGTAAACACAGTTAGTTAGGTATTGTACTGAATAGGAATTGTTTTAATGCAGAAAAAGGTTTAACAGTAGTGTATTTCAAACATTTTGGCAAACAGCAGCAAAGGATCACCCAGTATAGAAAATACTGTGTGCATTAGACTAGGCAAGTACACAACCAATGTGCGAGCAGAAAGGGAAAGAAAGGAATATACAGTTACTCTTTTACCATAAATTAACAAAATTCAGAGCAAATTGGGACTGCCTTTATGTGAAGCTAATCTGTTAAGGAAGTTTAATCTGAACCGTTTAAGGTTATTTGCTGATGATATTAAGAGGTGTGTAAGGTAGACCATTTAGTAGCGGCTAATGTTCAAAAGGTGTGGTGTTAGTTCTTTAATCTGATTCTTGGTATAGATAAATTGATTGTACTATTATGAGTTGAATATAGATAACAAAACTCAATAGAAAGAGATAGGTAAAGACCCTGAAACTGCATATTGCAAGGTAGTTGCAGAGAGGAAAGTTAGTGCATTATTTGGTCAGGAAAAAAAAATTTCTTAGTAAGTTAATGCAGTGTTGTTTTTTGTTTGTTTGTTTTTGAGGGGGTGAAAATACATCTACATACCCTATTAAAAGGAATCTACAATGCACCTAAAAAAAGTGATGGTAAAGGCACCAAAGGGAGCTTACGTTCCATCTGAGGTATAACTATGTCTTTAAAATAGTTTTGCTTGCTCAGGAGAGACCCATTAAAATTTCTGTCAAACACTGACTTGTACATTGTTTATTTCAATTGTCATGGCATATGTGAGTTGCTTGAAGTAGGGGGCATGGTCTAGCCATTTGTCTAGCTGTAGTTTTCCAGGACAAGTTTCATTAATGCGTTCAAAATCCAGGTGGATAGAACCCTTTTATATGCCCCAGATTTGCTAAAAGTTGTTTTAAATAGTATTTCATTTGAATTGTTTATCTTCTACCCATAAGAATATATGTATAGTGTCATGTACGTGATTTTAAATAGTCTCCATTGAAGGCAAAGTGTGCTTTTAAAACAAATTATCCATATATGTTAAAGTGTGTGTAAATGAGGTTTGGTTGAAGGGAGGAAGAATATGCTGAAAAAGTTAAGACCCAACACAATGACCACAAAATATTCATGCCTGTATACACAGAGATGTATGCCTGTATACGGATTCACTTTAGAAGATCGAATTCCCAAAATCTCGAACCTCATATGGTCGAAACCAAAAGATCGAGTTTTGGAAACTCGAACTTCTAAAATGAAACGAAAAAAAAAAAAGTCAAACATTGCTTTTGCAGGGGCTTTGCCCTGCACTGTGCCCTACTTAAATATACCAACTCCGAGATCGCGCTACAGTGGGGAAAATGGAAATCTACCATATTGCGCTGTATGCGGAAGCGCAAAACGGGAGATTTCCCACTTCCTGTCAACACCACAAAAAAGATAACAACATTACGTATACACAGAGCGTACAAGAAGCCTTGCCTCTGTGTGCACGTAACGTTTTAAGGTAAGTAAAGTGTTATTTTTTAAAACTTTACATATTCGATATACTGAAATGTTGATCATATGGTCTCGACCATATGACATTCGAGATTTCAGTATTTCGATTATGTAAAGTGCTTCCGTATATACAGAGATTTAGAAATGGTCATTTCAACATTGTCTTAAAGCCACTCATGTTGAGGGGGATTTCTCAACCAGCAAATAGGACATTTTCAGTAGGCAGGTATGACTGACCTTATAAAAAGCCTTGGTCACATAATCAGTGATTACAGTAATGATTAAGCTATTTTCCATCTCATTATTTTGCTCAAGTTGCTACTTTAAAAATTTACTAAGCCAGATGTTTCCTACAAATCATAAAGTGTGAAATATATTTCCCTCTGTCTTCGACTCAGTCCCGATATAACAAAAAAACCCTTCAAGACTGCCCTAAAATCCCATATTCAAACTCAGCACACCTGGGAATGTGAGATTATTTGTCATTCGTGTTGTGCCTGGCTAGCCTTCCTTGCTAAACGTATGTATCAGCAGTCTTCTTCTATCCCCATTCGGAATGGTATCCCTCTCTTTTTGTGTTTCCTTCTTCACTCCCTGCTCATACTCAGTCATTCCCATTTCCCTACGGCTCTGTTCTGTCAGTACTTTTGACTACCATGGTTCTTCAGTTAGCTAGTTACATGCATGCTTACATTTTCTGGATTCCTCTTAATGAATAATTGTATTATTCAAGTTCCTTTTTTATTTGCAGATGTACATATCATCTGCTAATGTACTTACAGATTTTTGTCCAGCTTTCTTGTATGCATTATTGTTTAGTCACTATCATCTTTTTATGTGCACTTTATTGTTGTAAAATGTGTATATGTCCTAATTTATTGTATGCTGGATCTTTTCTCCATACTGCTCCACTAAAATGTTTTTTTTCCTTTTTGACATTCTTAGTCAACAAATATAAATTAATACATAAACAAGAAAGAAATAATCACACCCTACTGAGCACCTCAGACAACTCTTCATACAGGAAGCCTAAGGGACAAACATCATCATATAATTGTCCTAAGGCAAGTAGAAAACATGTTTCTTTACAGTGGAAAAAATTACCAGAAATTCATGCAAATACCATGAAGTGGTGTGTTTAAAACAAAACTAATACCTAAAACAATAAACACCACCAACACTGTATATCTCACACAATCTACTTATCGCTTTCATCCACAATGAGACTAGATATCCTCAGAATAAACATTTGCAGTTAAAAAACCTTTGCATATAAAGTTATGTCAATTAATCATATGAAAAATGGTATGGTTGTGAAACAATGGAGTGACAGTAATATTTACATCGCATATCCAAGTTAAATTGAATAAAAATGATTTTCTGCAATAAGGTTTTAGCTAAATACTTATGTGGTGCCAGGAAATCTTCACAGGTTGTTTTTTTGGCCAAACTACAATACTGCCAAGTGCAAGCCACTCCTTTCACCCTTATTGTGCTTGGGCTCACTCTACTTCCCCATTCCCAACTCTTTTGCATTTATTTTCACCTTAGTTCATCCACGCAAGGATACTACCAATCCACAACAACCTCCTCCCGCAAAAACCTAACTAAGCAATAGCAACCTCTTATGTCTCCTCATTACTAGAACTGACAAATGCTTTGGCCCACCAACAAAATAATACTACCAATTCTCAACGACATCTTTCCACCAAAACCTAACCAACCAATGACAACCTCTTACATCTCCTTATTTCTGTAACTGACAATACCAACATTCTTCTCTTCACCAACTAAACATGCTCTCCTACAAAACACTCCACACCCTAAACTCCCTACTCCACATCCCGATACAGTGTCTCAGTCTAACTGCCGTCATACTCACATTATTGACTTACTTTACATCTTACAAAACACAACTCCTTTGACTGCCTTACCTGTTACCAAAAGACACGGAATTGCAAAGTAATCCTTGCATCCATTCAGTTCAGTATAGGCCCCCATTTATATAAAAATCAGTATACAACCCTCATTAAATCTGAAATACTACATACCTCTAAAAAGGTTCAAAGGTACTTTCATTAAATGTTCTGCAAAAACATCAACAACACAACTACACATGTGTACTACTGAATCTACTACTAGCAAGTGACATTCACCCCAAACCTGGACTGTCTAAGACACCAAGTTACATCACAGATAATAAATCAACCTGCCAGATAAACCAAGTTCCTTTCCCCACAAAATGAAAAATGGCAACAAAAAAAAAAACAACCTATTCCACGTGAACCTCAGAAGCATTGTAAACAAAATTCCAGAACTACGCACACATGAACAAAATATCCCTCCCCTGACAGATTAGCAATAACAGTATCTTAGCTAAGACCTAATATTAGTATCACAGAAATACTTCACTGGCTTTAACATCCTTGGAGCTAATAAACTAAACAAAAAAGCAGGAGAAGTAACAATAATGTACTACAGTAGCATAAACCTGTCACCTTTCCCATCTATCATACCCTCCTTCTACAATGCTGAACTACTTGTAAGTAACTTAAACTAAATGCACACAAAACCATATATATGGCAGCCCTTTATATCCCACTGGGAGACTATGTCAGCACATTGGAGGGCATCCTTTCTACAATATACACATAGAAGCAATTATACTAGGTGATGCTAACATCGAATGGTCAAGTCTCACCTCTGAGATGACTGTTTCTAGTATAAACCTATACAGTTTCTCCCAACATATCTCTGATCCTACAAGAATAAACCTGAAAAATGGTAAAAATATCACCCTGGGCTGGCTAATAACAAGTCAGCCTAACAATATTAGCACCCACTGTACCTTAGCGAACACATTTCGTGACCATCTGCCTATATATGCCACAGGAGAATGCTATACATCTCCCAGGGAGCATAGATATATATCTTCTTGCAACATAAACAACTGTGACCCAGAACTGTTTAACACTTCACTACAATATCACAACTGGAACATCCTAAAAATCTTGCCACTAGATGATGCTGTTGATTTTTTAAAAAGATATTTAATGATCTACTAAGCAGCATGATCCCTTTAAACGTAAAAGAGTGCATAACAACCCTGCCCCTTTGTTTGCTCCCACCACCAGGAAATTAATGCAGACTACAGATAAAGCCTGGAAAAGATGGCTCAATAATAGAACAGAAAATAACCTCCAACAATATAAATACATGCAAAATAAAGAAAATGAAAGATCAAACTTGACAAGAAAGTTTTCTTCGTTCAGTTTGCAGAATAGATGCTACAGACATTTGTAGACAGCTCTGGGGCACCATATCTAAAATCAACCTCCTCTAATAATCTGACCATATCCCACTCAGTCTTACATATGCGAGTTCCATTAATACTTACTTTTTCTCCTTCAGTATTCACAGCAACTATCAAGAAATACCTCAAACAAATGAAGCAGAGTGCACTAGCTTCAGATGAAATGCCTGTTGATGTCTTAAAAGTAGAAGCAGCTCAGTTTCCTTCCCAGTATCCATTGCCATAAATAGGTCTATTCAGTAATCACACGTCTGAGCTATATGTAGAAAAATCTCACATCATCCCACACTGCAGGGTAGGCAGCTGCAATAGTATATCCAGCGTAGACTCATTGCCATTCTCTCCCCTCTTTCGAAATTCCTTGAAAATGCATTCATAATCAATCAATGGTACTTTTAGGTTCATAGGTTAGTACTAGGCTAACTACCCTTGTGGGCTATTTTAAGCCTAGCCAGTTACCCCCTGTGAGAATCAAACCCTGCACCTTGTGTTTGTAAGGTAAACACCTTAACCATTATGCTAACCTCCGTACCCCCACTCAACATGTTTTCATGTGCATAGCACTACCCCAGCTCTGCTAAACTTTACCAGCACTATTAACCTAGCCAGAGACAAAGGCCAACTGGTTTCTGCCATGTTTCTGGTTCTGTCCAAGACTTTTTGATACTGTCTCCCATAGCCTACTTCTAAAACAATTCTCTTCACTTGGCCTATTAATCACCTCAACCTATTGGTTCTCCAGCTACCTTTCCAATAGATTCCAGTCTATGAAATGGATTAACTCCTAATCATCCTTTAAACCCATCAAAACAGGTGTTTCCCAAGGTTCCATACTAGAGCCACTTTTTTTCATTATATTTACCAACAACCTACAATCTGCCAAATCTCCAGCATCCCTCATACAATATGCATACAACTCCACTTGAATCTGTACTGTCAGTAACCCAAGTCCTCTACAACATATCACCCAAGAGTCATTTTTATCAGTTGAAACAGGCTTAGTAGGTCCCAGCTTCTACTTAATCCTAAAAAAAAAAAAACAAAGCAACTTATTCCTCCCAAAAGCCCTTACACACCTCAAACAAATTTTCTCAGCATCTGATAACACCCCTGTAGAGCTCATTCCCATACAAAAGTCTTAGGGATAACTGAATTTTGATGTATTTGTGCAACAGATTATAAAAAGAAAAACACAAAAAATTAGGGATACTCTGTAGAATAAAAAACAGTTTAACTGATCCATCCAAGAAACTCTTGGCCTCTACACTCCTTTCTACTTTTCTATATGGCTCCCTAGTACTGCTTAACGTTTAAGATTCCATCCAAAATAAACTCAACCAATGTTACAATAAACATACTAGCAACCTTTCCAATTTCAAGACCAATCTCAAAAAATATCTAACACTTGGACCTCCACAAAACTCAAATCAGATGCATGACCATCTACTTACTATAACTATGTCTTTTACACTTCCATATCTTATCAGGTAGTAATGGTCTAACATAAAAAGCAGCTCTTAATTTACCACACTACTTATGGATTCTCTTACCGACTCATCCTAACCGGCACTTACTACTATTTATTTAATCTCTAGTACCATTCCATAACATTCTCAGCTAATACTAATGAACTCTCTCTGTGTCCTTTAATTTTCCCTCCTGCAGATTACTGCTCCCTATCTCATTCTATTACTCCATATATTATTAGAAATACAGTCAGTATTTTGAATAACTATGTGTTACTTTACTTGACATAGGCTATCCACTTCTGCAAAGTGTCTTGCTATTTGCAGTATATATTGTATTCTTGATCACAATTTCTCCTGGCAACATTCTGTAAATGTAATCTGTTATGGGGGCTCTTATCCCCTTGTATATAAAGTACACACCAATCTTTTGTAAATAATTTTTTTGTATTGTGGTGCTTTTCTCCCTTTGCATATGATTACTTAACAGCTACTGTAAAATGTTTTTGTGTGTGTTTGCAAAGCCTATCTCCCAGGGGCGGCCCGTGCTATTGGACTGCCGGACTGCAGCCCCCTCAACTTCAAACTAACAAATAAAAAGAAATAAAAAGAAAAAAATAAGAAAAAAAATTTAAATTCCGCGGACTTCGCAAGACTAGTCAGACTGCTGCTGAGACAGTCTGGAGCATGGAGCATGCGCAGATTGTCTCAGCAGCAGTCCTGATTAAGACACGTGAACAGGAGCGCTCCCACAAGTCTATGCAGTTTTAAACTGCACAGACTGCCTGGGAACTCACTGGGGAAACGCGTCGGGGTCAGCAGTCAGGAGAAGGATCTCGGGTCTGGATTGGATTGCTGCAGGGGGAGATCTCGCGACGGGCAAGGTCAGGATTTGCGCGGGTTTTTTCAGCTGCACTCGTCGGGGGTTTGGATCTAGATGTACTACAGGGATCGTGTGTGTGGATCTAATGGTGGTTTTGCGGACAGGGATTTACTACAGGACCAGGGAGTGTGTGTGTGTGTGTGTGTGTGTGTGTGTGTGTGTGTGTGTGTGTGTGTGTGTGTGTGTGTGTGTGTGTGTGTGTGTGTGTGTGTGTGAAAATGCCCCTGGTGCAATATGCTGGTGGTTAGGCTCATGGTGGTGTGGTAGGGAATACCTCAGGCTTGAACCCTGTACCTTGTATGCAGGGGTTAAAGACCTGAATTCCCTACCCACCACCATTTGTAAAAGAATTGCAGATTTTTGCCTCATATTTGATCTGATCTGTTCCTCATAGTATCTGTGGTTTATAAATGTTGCAATGCTTGATATTTGATGGTGCAGTGGTAGCATTGTTGCCTCACAGCTGCAGGTTCTCAGGTTTGCTTCTTGGCTGGGGTGCCTTCTTTGTGGGGGGGGGTCTGTATCTTCTCCCTGTGTTTGTGTGGGTTTGCTTTTGTGTCCTCCCATGTTACAAAGACATGCCTGCATTATTTCTTCCTGGGCCTCTGCTGAGAATTGTTTTTTTTTGTTCCAAGTCAGACTGTCCTGATTAACAAATGTTAAATAAAACTGACAGGCATTTGAATTTCAGACTTCAGGTTTCTGAATGTTTAGTTCCTTACATATTTGATGGTGCAGTGGCAGTATTGTTGCCTCACAGCTATAGGTTTTCTGGTTTGATTCTTGGCTGGGGTGCCTTCTGTGTGGAGTCTGCATCTTATCCCTGTGTTTGTGTGGATTTGCTCTGGTGTCCTGCCATTTTACAAAGACATGTGTCTACAGTATTTCTCCCTGGGCCTCTGCTGAAAATTGTTTTTGTTCCGTCAGAAGTAAAATTGACAGGCATTTGAATTTCAGACTTCATATTCTTCAGAAAATACATAGTAAAACGTTTTATTCTAGCAATAAATATATAGTAACGCAAACTTTTATTATAGCAATTTTTTAAGTTTATAAGATGGTTATGCAGTGTAAATGTGCAGAGAATCCCACCCATCCAAGGTAGACACAAGTACTAGAGTGGCTTTTCATCTGTCCTTGATTTTTACAGAATGGTCTGGTTTGGTTTATGTCATATTTTTTGTACTGTTGATTTATGCTTATTACTCAAAGTGCCTGTTGCTCTGTGTTTAAGTAGCAATACTTTAATGACCATCAGGTAAGCTTGGCTGAGATTGCAAGATGCAAGTAAGCTTTAATAAGCATACTGTTAAAGAATTGCCAACATTTAAAGCCTTTCTGTTGCCATGTAGAGAATACTTAACTAAATAATGTATAAGCCTTGGGTATTGAAATGCATATGCCAGTATTTGTAATAAAGGACAGAATTACATTATTTTAAGAGTCTCATTACACTTGGAGACTTCCAGTCATCTCTGCAGGCTTTACCCGTAAACCGAATGCCAATCGTGTGGCCCATAACCTGTACAGTAACCCTTTTAAGCAATGTATCTTAAGCTTCTTTCTTGTTTGCTTTTCATTTTTTACTTTGATCATGTTTTCCCCATGAAACAAGTAGATGTCAGGCAGCATGTCTTTTTTGGATAAGGAACATTTTTACAAGTGGGGGCATCAGAGATTTCTACTTTCAGCATGTTACTTGTTACTTTAGTAAAGCTGAATATAAATTATAATTAGAACTGCAGTGCAAGAAGTGGTTTGAGTTGAGTGCTGCTTGTTTTTCTTATACTTGATTTTGACTGGCGTTCCATTAATGTATTTAAAAAAAAGTAATTTATTTTTTCATGCCTCACAACCTTTTTTGTTTCCATCTAGATATTAAGCTGTCATGCAGCCAATGCATTGAAATATTTTTATTCTTCTACACTTCATTTTGTCTTGATTGGACTCTCATGACGACTGTTTGGCACCCAGTGCAGTATATTTAGTTTTTGTGGTTTGCTACTACAGGGGTGTGTGTGTGTGTGTGTGTGTGTGTGTGTGTGTGTGTGTGTGTGTGTGTGTGTGTGTGTGTGTGTGTGTGTGGTAGGGAATACCTCAGGCTTGAACCCTGTACCTTGTATGCAGGTGTTAAAGACCTGAATTCCCTACCCACCACCATTTGTAAAAAAAAAAAAACTGCAGATTTCTGCCTCATATTTGATCTGATCTGTTCCTCATAATATCTGTGGTTTGTAAATGTTGCAATGCTTGATATTTGATGGTGCAGTGGTAGCATTGTTGCCTCACAGCTGCAGGTTCTCAGGTTTGCTTCTTGGCTGGGGTGCCTTCTTTGTGGGGTCTTTATCTTCTCCCTGTGTTTGTGTGGGTTTGCTTTTGTGTCCTCCCATGTTACAAAGACATGTCTGCATTATTTCTTCCTGGGCCTCTGCTGAATTTTTTTTTTGTTCCAAGTCAGACTGTCCTGATTAACAAATGTTAAATAAAATTGACAGGCATTTGAATTTCAGACTTCAGGTTTCTGAATGTTTAAGTCCTTGCATATTTGATGGTGCAGTGGTAGTATTGTTGCTTCACAGCTATAGGTTTTCTGGTTTGATTCTTGGCTGGGGTGCCTTCTGTGTGGAGTCTGCATCTCCTCCCTGTGTTTGTGTGGATTTGCTCTGGTGCCCTGTCATTTTACAAAGACGTGTCTGCAGTATTTCTCCCTGGGTCTCTGCTGAAAATTGTTTTTATTCTGTCAGCAGTAAAATTGACAGGCATTTGAATTTCAGACTTCATGTTCTTCAGAAAATACATAGTAACACAACATTTTATTCTATCAATTTTCTAAGTTTATAAGATGAATATTTGAAATGTGTCCCTATTTTTGGGACTGTATTCCCCCATTATTGGCTTCGTCCAGGTTTTTTGTGCTAAGGTTGACAGCTATGGCAAGAACTGAATTCACTGAATGTTTGAGGGCTGTATTCCCTCATTACTGGGTTTGTCCAGGTGTTTTGTACTAAGAGGTTGACAGCTATGGTGAGAACTGAATTCACTAAATGATAGCCATTTAAGTTTTTATCTTCCTCTTTTACAAAGCAGCTGATTTGGCGTAGTGGTATGTTGCTCTGACTGTTTTGCACATGGAGCTTGGCAGTAAAATGTATGGTTCTAGCAACTTTCCAAGATTATACAAGCAATGTTTGTGTCCCTGGTTTTTGGGCTTTTGACCCCCCCCAATACATTTTGGCTTTTTCCAGTTTTCTTGTGCTGCGAAGTTGAGTATTGAGTATATTTTACAAGGAGCTGAGAGCTGCAGGGGAACAGAAGTTTAGTGTTGCTTAAGTGAAGTTGGTTTGCATTGTTAATAGCACAACAGGTTGTGTACTTGCCTTTGATGCAGAAGGCTGTGGGTTCTACTCCCACAAGGGGTGGATGCTGCCGTACTGAGAATGTTCTCCTTGGTGAAGATACTAACTATGAGTCCATTATCAGTTTGCCATCCATTTCCTCTTGCAATATTACTAGCTTATCATTTTTTTTTATGTAATATAGGCAGTTTATTCCTGAGGGGCAACAGACACTTTATTTTTTGATGAAACCATGAAATATAAAGGTGTTTGCTAGCAGCAACCTCTTCATTAGTTACAGATTTCTTTAATGTGGAATTATTTAGATGACTTTTACTTCTTCAGAGATAGTGCATATTTACTGATAATGGACTGTGTAGAATAGTGGATATTTACTGATAATGGTGGACTGTAGAATTGTGCATATTTACTGATAGTGGTGGACTGTAGAATTGTGCATATTTACTGATAATGGTGGACTGTGGAAGTCTGAGTAGACTTTTATGATAAATGTTCTGAACTGGGCAGTTTTGTCATTATGGGTGCATGCATTTTGTTTCATTGCTTACTGGAAAAATGTTCAAAACAAATTTAAAACGCCCTCTAACAACTGTAATATATTGTACAAGGAATATAATTTAGTACAATGAGGAAGGTGTATCAAAGAGCACATGTATGTTTCATATGCAAGGGGCCTATGATTTGAAAACAGCCCAAAATTAATCTTTTATCTGCCACTGGCAAAATGTATTTTCTTTGAATGTGGGTTTCAGTACTGTTTCAATGAATGTGAGTTTCAATGGCAGAGAAGTTTTAATGCTAAGTTTTCATTGTGAGACTGCATTGCTTTGTTTAGTAGATGACTTAGTGTTTGTGCTGTAAAATACAAAATAAAACTTTCAAATGAAGTCCAACTCATCATAGAAGTAAAGCAGTATGCACATTAGTGTTTATGGTAAATGGAGTGAAATAGCCAAGTAATGGTTCATTGGAATGGCTGCAGAGGCTCCATTCAACCATGATTTTGTCAGGGGGGAAGGGCAGCAAACTCAGACAGGCCCAGCTGAACTATACCTCCCAACTGTCCAGATTTTCAAAGAATGAATAGATTTTTGCTTCTTATTTTTGGTTTGTTCTTCATAAAATTTGTAGTTTTCTGGCAAATCATTTAGAAATTAAGTCACTAAATAATGATACACTGAGTTTCAGACTTCATAACCTTCAGAAAAATGCATGCGAAAGTAAGAACTGTTATTCTATCAACTGTCTCAATTTATACAAGAGCAATTTTTAGTACTGTTTATATGTTCCCCCAATATATTTTGTCTTGTTCAGATTTACTGCATTAACAGGTTGAGAGGTACATGCAAATAAAATTGCTTTATAGAATTAGGCTTAGCCAACCTCTCAACTGTCCCCAATTTTGGCTCAAAATGTTGCTCTTTCCCCTAATGATCCCTCCGCAAAATAGCAATTTTGGAAGAAAACATGGAGGGTTTACAATTAAGAAATAACTGTAATAATCAAAGTTATAGATTACTTGAAATGCATGTAGATTCTTTTATTTTGTTAGCTGTTCAAGTTAGCAGTACTAATATTAAAGTGTCCCTTCTTTGACAGGTTCCCAGCTGTATTGTGTGGCTATTTTATATTTTTGCATCACATTTGGTCCATTTTTCATAAAATTGTGTTTTTTGGCAAATTAGTGACAAATCACTAAAGACTGAAGTTAGAAAATAATGACAGACATTTGAGTTTCAGATTTTATACCCTTCAGAAAAGTCATACTAATGCAAGACCTATTCTATTATCTTTCTAAGTTTATTAGAGCAATATTTAAAAATTGTCCTTATTTTTGGGTATTTGTCCCACTTCTGTGTATGGCTTTGTCCAGATTTCTTGCTCTGAGGTTGAGAGGTATGACAAATGTGTCAGGGCCATCAGTCAGCCAGAGACATTTCAAATTGTGACATACTTGCTGCACCCCACTCAACCATGTAGTGACTCTGGATGTGTCCAAGCAAGGCAAGGAGTAGTTATGCAGTGTAAATGTGCAGTGTGCCCCCCCATCCAAAGTAGACACAAGTACTACAGTGGCTTTTCATCTGTCCTTGATTTTGCAGAAAGGTCTGGTTTCTGTCATATTTTTGTACTGTTGATTTATGCTTATTACTCAAAGTGCCTGTTGCTCTGTGCAATGCTTTAATGACCATAAGGTAAGCTTGTCTGAGATCGTAAGATGCAAGTAAGCTTTAATAAGCAACATTGAAAGCCTTTCTGTTGTTGCCATGCAGAGAATACTTGACTAGATAATGTATAAGCCTTGGGTATTAAAGGACAGGATTCCATTATTTTAAAAAGCTCATTACACTTGTTGGAGACTTCCAGTCATCTCTACAGACTTTACCCGTAAACTAAACAGAATGCCAATGATCATGTGTGGTCCATAACCTGTACAGTAATCCTTTAAGCAATGTATCTTGAGCTTGTTTCTTGTTTGCTTTTCATTTTTTACTTACATGTTTTCCCCATGAAACAAGTAGATAGTTGTCAGGCAGCAGGTCTTTTTTGGATAAGAAACATTTTTACAAGTGGGGGCATCACAGAGATTTCTACTTTCAGCATGTTACTTGGTGCTTTAATAAAGCTGAATATAAATTATAATTAGAACTGCAGTGCAAGGAGAAGTGGTTTGAGTTGAGTGCTTCTGTTTTTTCTTGTACTTGATTTTGACTGGCATTCCAGTAATGTATTTAAAAAGTAATTTATTTTTTCATGCCTCACAACCTTTTGTTTCCATCTAGATATTAAGTAAGCTGTCATGCAGCCAATGCATTGAAATATTTTTATTCTTCTACACTTATTTTTGTCTTGACTGGACTCTCATAATGATGGTTTGCGACCCAGGGCAGCATATTTAATTAAAGTTAGTTTTAGTGGTTTTGAGCATAGCTCCTCCCCTTTCTGGTTGGCCACACCCCTTCCCATTGACCCCACCCATTCAGCTGTCTCCTGCAGCCCCCCTTTAATGTGAAGTCACCAGCCGCCACTGCTATCTCCCTAACTCATTGCAAAATATTTAATCTGTTATGGGGATTTTCTCCCCTTGTATATCACTACACACTAACTATTGTTTAAATGCTTTTAAATCTTTTGTAGAACTTTTCTCCTTTGGCCTCCATTGAAAATGGTATATTGGCTCAGTCGGAGTTTGCTGGTTACCAAAGGACAAAAAACAAAATATATCCACATTGTTTATTTATTTTTAGGAGTTTAAAAATATAGGTGGATTTATACTTGCTGTGTATATCAAATTTAATGTTGTGGATATTAGCTTTACAAAGAAAAAAACTGTGTTCATCTTCATTGCAAGACATTTTGGGTATCATGCAGATTTTTCATAGTAACAAACACTGGGGACATGAGACTAGAAAATTAAATAAAAATGTAGAAGTGCCTAGAGAAAGGAAGAATGGCAAAGAGTTACTAAGAATCCATATGAATGCTTTTCCTAAATTTGATAACCAAGAGGAAGAAATAAAAGCAAGAAAATTGGAACTTTTCAGGTAGTTTGCACTAGGCATGAAATCCAGTGAATAATAATGACAACTGTAATATAATCATTATAAAAGTAGTAAAATACCTCACAGTCACAATTGTGAGTCGCATATCAAAAAGGTTACTGAATTAGTAATTATGTGGCTGAGTTAAAAATAGCTATGGATTGTGATTGAGGAGAGACATTTAAGCAAATCTTGACAGAGAAGATAATTAAAAGAATTAATAATGAAGGAATATAATGAAGGCTGCTATTGAAAAGGAATTTAATTTCTCAGAATGATTTAAAGATTATTTAGCATTAGAATCAGTAAACAATATAGAATATTTAAAATTAAACCAATATCCTGTGGCATATAACAGAGTTAAAGAACAGAACTATGAAAGATGTTGTCCAAAACAATGGATAGCTGAAAACGTAATGTATCTTACAGGTGGCTTCCTAACTTTTGATTGAGGCATACTACTTTGATCAAAAGTCAGTCATACAAAGAGCATTGCAAAGTCAAATGGGGAACTTTCCTAATAAAGAAAGGCAGCACTGTACAGCTGTTTATCATGTCTATTCAAAAACGTTCTCAGGTTTGAATCACTTAGCCTTCTTGGATACAAAGAGATATGTTAATCCCACTAGGAAGCACTAAGCCTTCCCTGTCACACACACACACACACACACACACACACACACACACACACACACACACAAAAACAGTCCCAAGTGTGAAGCACTAAGCAATCTCAGACACAAAAAGAACATATTAGTCCTACTACGCCTCCTTGAACTCTAGCAAAAGAGATTTATCAGCCCCCCCCAGAAAAACATGACTACCTTAATATTAAATAAATAATTAGTGATCATGTTTAAAGTGATGAAATTAGAACAGCATCACCTTCACCGATCAGGGTGACATAGGAAGTCTACTGTCTGATAAATTCATGTCAAGCTTCATTCCCCACCCCAGCTCCACCAGATGAAATCCCCTCCAACATACTTCCTCCCAGCTATCAGCAGGGACTAGGTACTGGCAGCACTCACTCCATCGGTCCCAACAACATTTCCGGTTGCCTTCTGAGCAGTAAAACATGACCTATCAGGACCATTTGAAGCACTCTTCAACTACAGCCTTGAAAAAGGCTACATTTCAAGTGAATGGAGGACCACAGCAGTCATTCCCCTCCACAAGGGCAGACTATCAACCAACTACAGACCTATCAGTCTGACAACTCTATCATGCAAAGTCATGGAACAAATTATCATGGAAATGATAAACAAGGACATTGGCAACCTATAGACACTGGACCCATCCCAATTTGGGATTGTTAAGGGAAGGGCATGCATACTTAACCTGATAGACTTCTTTGAGAGGGTCATTATGACAACAGATGAAGGTAAAACAGTGTATACTGCATATCCAGGCCTGGCTAAGCCATATGATACATTACCCCACTCAGACTTTGTATATCCTTACATAACTTCCTGGATTGCTGACTGGCTCACTGACATGACAAGTCAAAATTATTGGTGAGACCATCTCCACCAAGTGACTGGTCATCAGTGGAGTATGCAGGGCTCTGTGCTGGGCCCACTCATGTTTGGCATCTACTTCTGCATGTCAAGACTAATGTTCAAGTCTGTGGCTCACCAACTTCACAGATAACTGTAAATTGGAAGCTATTACAGATTCCTCCCAAGACGCCAACATCTTGCAAGTATTTTTAACACAAATTGGTTCCAAAGCCATGGCCTAAAACTCAGTGGCAAAAAATGCATTATAATGCTCTTTGGGAAACTGTCAACCCACGTTAATTACTCCATCGATAAAAAGCCCGTAAGAGTAGACCCAGTAATAAGAGATCTGGGAAGATATGTAGACAGCAATCTGGCCTTTGACCAACATATAGCTAAGATAATAAGAAAATCATTCTATGTCATCCAACTTATAGGTAAGGCTATGGCACCCAGGTCTAAGGAAGATATAGTACCACTCTACTCGGCTCTTATCAGATCTATCATTGAATACAGTGCCCCCTTTGTAATGTGTCTAACCAGACACTTGTAACAGTTGGAACTTCCACAGAAGCTTTTCACCAGGAGAATTCAGGGAATGAATACCCTGCCCTACACTAATTGCCTAAAGGGTCTCTATCTATATTCAGTCTCCTACAGGCTGCTGAGAGGGGATCTTTGACTGGCTTACAGGACTTCCTCAAACCCAGCCCTGATGGATCTGCTCTACATGTGCAAAACAAACAGCAAAACACTAGATCCAAGGATCTGAACTTCACCTGTGACATAAATGGAACATGCTGGAGAGACAGATTTGTGTCCCAAATGATCTTGCACACTATAGAAAAGGATCCCCATTCATATAAAACAGAGTTCATCCCTAACTCTATTCAAACAAAACCTTGACAACTGGATAGGAAATCGTAAATTTACCCCTGGTCTGGCCCCCATATCCCTTATGGACAGAGGTTGTCAATAAGAAAAGTATTATTATATCTAACACCCCCTCTAGAAATACACAGTTATCTCCCTACTAACATGCCCACCCACCATATAGACACCCATGATACTTCGAACCTAAATGGTTTGGGGCACATGGCTAGGCTTGTAAGGGCCCTAATGGTCATTAGCCTAGCAACAACCTATAAACCTATAAAAGTGTTTGCATGCATCCTTGTTCATGTTAGCACTCTTTCATGTAAAAAGTAAAAGTTTGGTTTAATCTAGTTTTATACAAATTTAACTTTCAAAAAAGCGTCCAGTCATGGAAATATAAGCTATTCATGACTTACTTATGGCATTAATATTAATATGCCTTACTTTAAAGTTGTTTGCCAAATTGCTAATTTAACTGGTTGGCAATTAATTGTTTCACAAATGTTTAACCCTGCTAATCTATTTTATTAGACCAGGCTTCCTAGTGAGATACATGCTGCTCACTGGCATATTAATATAAATGCCATAAGTACAGCATAAATAGCTTACACTTCTGTGTTCAGAAGCTTTTTTTAAAAGCAACATTTCGTAAAATTGGATTGAAACAAACTTTTATTTTTACATAAACAAAACATACACAAGGATGCATGCAAACACATTTATATGTAAAAATAAAAGTTTGTTTTTTCACTTTAAACATGATCTTTAAATTTTAATCACTTTATTGAATGGAAATGCACTTACAATCCTGTTAAAAATTCCAACCAGTGGGAAGGTTCAAATCTATAACACTGCCTTTCCAATGCAGTAATAGGTACCTCTGTGCCATTGAGCAGCCAGTAACTCTTGACTGCAGTGAGATCATTCAGCTTTATGGCTGCACATGCTCTATGGTGCAGCTGTATTTACCTAAGCTGTTTTTTTCAACATTATCCCTTTTGTTATTTAGGACAGTCTCTGATATAACTTGTTGATGATCTCTATATAATTAACGTTTAGCTGAAGTAATATACTTTGACTGACTTTGATCAAAAGTTAGAAAACCATTACAGGTGTAAGTTTAAGCAAGATAAAATGCTATATCTTTGCTAGAAATGGGTGCACAGCAAAATACTTTAAGAAAAGTAATATATTATTTGTTGAAAGCACTGAAAGAAAATGCAATGCTTGGTGCTCACTTAATGAGGAGGACTGCACAAAGAGTGTAGAACAACTTTTTCTTTATATAATGTGCATATCTCGAATCTGCATAAAGTCAACCTATTCTCTGAGCTGGCTTGGTATAATGGTTAAGGTGTTTACCTCATAGACAAAGGGTACAGGGTTTTGTCCTCCCTAAGAGAAACTGACTAGACTTAAATAGTCCACAAAGACAGCTACCTTGCACTTATATCAGGTGGGAGGTTGTCATAATGATTAAGGGGTTATAGACACAATGTGGAGGGTTTGAGTCTCACATACCTCTCAACCTGGAAACATCAAAAATCTGGACAAGGCCCATGAAAAATAGGTACAAATCTGTACGCTGATTAACATAAAATCTGCATACATAATTATGTAACCCCACCCACTCCAATGGAATTGTGGGATATCAACTTTCAAACGGAAACTGAAGAACAGACAACCAAAATATGGCACCAGAGTCCCCCTGCAGCCATTCCAATGCCCCATTACCTGGCTATTTCACCCCATTTACCATAAACACTAATGTGTGCATACTGCTTTACTTCTACAATAATAATTTGGATTTATTTTTACATTTTATAGTACAATGCACAAACACGAATAGGTATCTGCTAAACAAAGCAATACTGTCTCACAATGAAAGCAGACTTGGCATTAAAACTTCTCTGCCCTTGAAACTCACATTCATTGAAACAGCATTGAAACCCATACCACATACAAAGAAAATGCATCTGGCCACTGGCCAGTGTTGGATAAAGATTACCTTTGGGCTGTTTTCAAATCATAGCCCCCTTGCACACAAAACAAGAAACATACATGCGTTCTTTGATACACCTTAATGACTTTATTAAATTATGTTCCTTGTATAATACATCACAAACTTGTTAGACTTAAGTTAGAGCGCATTTTAAATTTATAGTTTGAACATTTTTCCAGTAGGCAATGAACCAATAATGACAAAACTACCCAATTCAGAACATTTCCATCATAAAAGTATACCTACACACATACACACACACACACACACACACACACACACACACACACACACACACACACACACACACAATTGCATTTTAAATGTATTGTTTGAACATTTTTCCAGTAGGCAATGAAACAAAATGCATGAACCAATAATGACAAAAACTGCTCAGTTAAGAACATTTCCATCATAAAAGTGTAAATATATAAATAGAATGACAGTAGTGTAAACCACAAGTACCCTATTTTGCAAAAAAGCAAACATAAATAAATATATAAACAGAGAGATAGAAAGATAGATAGATAGATAGACAGATATGTAATCAAGTAAGTACCTGTTACATATTTGTGTGGGGTGGGTATGTGAGCATGGTTCCTTTGCAGACATGTGCACAGGCATTTCTAAACTTACTCTTGTGAATAACACCAGTACAGACTGCAGTATTGTACAGAGATTTTCAACAGAGCAGGTGTTGTACAGAAGAACTGCATGACAATGGAAGGTCATATCCGAGCAATGGTTACACATTATACATATATATATATATATATATATATATATATATATATATATATATATATATATATATATGTCTGTGTGTGATCAGTGAAATGCTTTCAATACTTTTGACAATTACTATACATAAAATCTGCTTGTTCACATCAAAAAGACTCTTTTTTTGACATTCAGAATTATAACCTTAGTTCTATAGGGTAAGATTTTACAAATGTTAGTGTCTGTATGAAAATTACCTCCAGGCACAGGAAAACCCCTACTATTTGAATGGTACTTATATGTAGTGCATAAGAACTATGAACGAACATCTTTCAGAAATGAAAATCCTCCACAACATGTGATAGTAACAGTTTCAGTATTTTAAATACATCCTCTTTTTGTGTAGTCTATAGATTCTTATCAGGTGAACCCAGTTTTGCTTTTCAGGCCTTGTTCAACCCTACTACCTATCTCCTTTCCCTTGAAAAAAAAAAAAAAAACATCAATGAATGCCGATTTGAAAGAACTAGTTATATAACAAAATACTAATATGTCAACAGCATCAAGTGTCCTCTCACTTAGGGAACAAGCGACATTCAAATTTCAGTTAGACAAATGTTTGCATTTCATAAACTCATGCCTTGAGTTTCTAGCTCCAAACTTCTATGCTAGACTAAACATCTTCACATCTTAAAGCTGTCCAAAACATGGCCTGTGGACCGCATTGCTGCATTAGTGAAAGAAGCAAGGTGACAAGCATATAACTAAATAGGACTCACTCACTGTCTCTCCATCACTCATACACACACACTCTTCAGCTTTCATACCAACATTCACTCTCTCTCTCTGATCACTCACACACAAGCTCTCTTCAACTTCAATACCTGCATTCACTCACTCACTCTCTCTGATTGCTCTCTCTCTCACACACACACACACACACACACACACACACACACACACACACACACACACACACACACACACACACACACACACACACACACACACACACACACACACACAAACACACATACACACACACTCTTCACCTTCCTTCATTCACTCACTTTCTCTCTCCGATCGCTCACACACACACACTCTTCACCTTTCAAACCAGCATTCACTCACTTTCTCTCTCCGATTGCTCACACACACACACACACACACACACACACACACACACACACACACACACACTCTTCACCTTTCAAACCTGCATTCACTCACTTTCTCTCTCTGATCGCTCACACACACACACACACACACACACACACACACACACACACACACACACACACACACTCTTCACCTTTCAAACCTGCATTCACTCACTTTCTCTCTCCGATCGCTCACACACACACACTCTTCACCTTTCAAACCTGCATTCACTCACTTTCTCTCTCCGATCGCTCACACACACACACTCTTCACCTTTCAAACCTGCATTCACTCACTTTCTCTCTCCAATCGCTCACACACACACACACACACACACACACTCTTCACCTTTCAAACCTGCATTCACTCACTTTCTCTCTCCGATCGCTCAGACACACACACACACACACACACACACACACACACACAGACACACACTCTTCACCTTTCAAACCTGCATTCACTCACTTTCTCTCTCCGATCGCTCACACACACACACACACACACACACACACACACACACACACACACAGACACACACTCTTCACCTTTCAAACCTGCATTCACTCACTTTCTCTCCGATCGCTCACACACACACACACACACACACACACACTCTTCACCTTTCAAATCTGCATTCACTCACTTTCTCTCTCCGATCACACACACACACACACACACACACACACACACACACACACACACACACACACACACACACACACACACATTTCAGTTACCTTAAAGCAAAGCAAGCTGTGTGGCAACTCCCGTTCTGCCTGGAAAACTCTGCAGTTCTAAGGTAGCAGTCCGTTGAGCTGAAATAGCTTAAATCCAAAACTGCAGTCCCAGTATTCAAACAGACACGCAACCACACTTGCACGTCCCTTGAACTTAATTCCGACAGGCTGACGGAGCTGACGTCATCGCGCACGTGATGACGTCAGCTCCAAAAGCGCGAAAAATGAAAATGTCTAAAAAAATAGATGAAAAATCGGAAATGAAGGGGTGCCACTCGGGAATCGTGGCACCCCATTATTGGGACCCCAAAACTCAGTAAAAACCAAGTAATTCAGGATGGTTGGGAGGTCTGGAGTCTCACATGGGGCAATTGGCTAGGCTTGAAATAGCCTATAAGGGCAGTTAGCCTACTACTAATATATGAATCTATTCCTGAACCATATGAAATTAAAATGCAGTCCTGTGTACTTTGAGGCTGACACTGTAGTCAATTTACATTACAGAAACTCGCATATTTTATCTGGTATACTATAAATTGTTGGATTCGTTCATACCGGGATGAGGTATATTTCTGTGATTACATTTTAAACATGCTGCCTTATCATTACTTTGCTTTGGAGAACTGTATGTATATTGCTTTAGACCAAGGGTGCCACAGCACTATATTAGTTAACATTGCTGCCTCATATTACTTGATTCTCTGTTTCATTTCCCAGCTGAGGTACGTTCTCTGCAGACTCTGCATGTCCTCACCATGTCTGTGTGGACTTTCTGTGAAGCTCCCATTGTCTTTTCACATTCCAAAAGCATTGTGGTAGGTATACTGCCAATGCTTGAAATTGCTATTAGGTGCTATATTGGAAGTCTGAGACTCAAAATTCCAAAAATTAAATGTGATACTTGCCAAAAGCATATAAGTGTAAAACTCTGTCACACATTAAGAACTCCAAAATCTGTGTACCTTGTAGACGAGTGATTTCTTTGAATTACTGCAATTGTTAGTGCATATTTCCACTTAATTTTCACCATTTTAGGACTGCAGTTACCCTTCCCAGACTTTCAGTGGCAACCCAACTTATAGATGTGTGTTGTCTGTCTGTCTGTCTCTTTCTCTCTATACATATGTATATATCTTCCTGCGATATACTGCATTTCCATTAATTAGGCTTTGTCTCCCCATATGACCTTGAAGTGGATAATATAGGTGCAGAAAATGACCAATGAATGGAAAATAAATTAAATTAAATGAAGTATAAATGATCAGTTGATCATATCTTAAAGACCTTTAAATGATAACCTGTTGTCTTCTTGCTTATGAATCTGTACAAAGAAACATGAATTAAGTTAAAGGTTGTCAGTTTTATACTACTGAGCCAAATGTTTTACTAAACTAAAATCATCTTTTGCTTATGGAATTATCAAGCTTAAAAGCTTAAAAAGTTGGGTGTAGTATTTTTCACCTTCATGTATCATGTCTGACAGATACAGTAGGTTCAGATCTGCAAACTCGTTCCAGTTAGTTTCTAGTTCTTATTAATCTATTTCCCATTTGGTGCATCTGCTGCGAGCATTCCACTTATGTATAGCATATTGAGCTATGCACAGTGCTTTTGTCCTCTGCTTCTGTGTGGAATTTAGATTAGTTATTAAAGCTTTAGAGTAATTCAAGTTGTTGGAATTTTATGTCATAATATGGGGAGGGGTAGTTGTTGGTACACTGTAGTAGTTGTGTGAAAGTAGCTGACTCCTAGTCAGACCGTTGACCAGTCACGAGTGGAGTCCCACAGGGTTCGGTCTTGGGTCCTCTCCTGTTTGGTATCTACTTCTCTGAAGTCCAGGCCAACACAAATGGACTCTTTTTGACAAAGTTCACAGATGATTGCAAGTTGGGAGCTATTATTAACTCCCTGAGTGATGTTGACATCCTACAGAAAGGCCTCACTGAGACCAACGACTGGTGTCAGAACCATGGCCTTAAGCTCAATGCCAAAAAATGTGTCGTCATCTCCTTTGGGAAAAACCCGGTTCCCATGAATTACCACATTGATGGTAGTTCACTGAACACAGAAGGCGTTATAAGAGATCTGGGAACACAGGTTGACAGCAACCTCTCTTTTGACCACCACATTGCCATTGTGGTCAGAAAGTCCTACTGTGTGGCACATCTCATTACTAAGAGTTTTTCATCAAGGAAGAAAGAGGTCATTGTCTCCTTCTACTCTTTCCTCATTAGGCCAGTCATTGAGTACAATGCCCCATTTGGCATGTACCACACTAAACACCTGCAACAACTGGAGAGGCCACAAAAGTACCTCACAAAGAGGATCCTAGGCCTTAAACATTTGTCCTCTATGGACAGACTAAAAAAACTCCAACTATTCTCTGTCTCATATCACCTACTTAGAATCGATCTCTGCTTGACTTACAAAGCCATGTCTGACCCAGCTCTGTTAGAAATGCTACATTTTGTAAAGAAATCCCAATCCCTCTGCACCACACGCTCCAGAGACCTCAACCTCATTACCACAATCAACAGAACATGCTGGAGGAACAGGTTCATAACCCAGAGACTGTCCATGCTATGGAATAGACTTCCCATACATGTCAAGCAGAGCAGCTCACAGGCCCTCTTCAAGAGAAATCTTGATGAGTGGATGGGAAATAGAAAATTCACCCAGGGAATCACTCCAGTGGCTTTACTCGACAGAAGCACTGGGAACTAAGGTCGGGTGGCATGATGCCAGGGTAATCCTATGGGCTAGGCTGTGTCTGTATACTATCTCAAAGTCTGTCTTTTAAAAGGAAATACCTAAGTGAACTTAATGGGGTTACCTGTGGCAGTGGGTGTCATGAGGCATTGGCTTTTGCAACTACTGGTGAGGCTTTGTTTTATGGCTTAGTCATTGTAGTGTGTTTTACATAATGTTTGTTTAGTAGTTTGAATATTCTTATAAAATCCATAGCTTATAAATAAATCAAGCCACCAGTTTTCTGCAACTACAGTTAAAAGGTATTATAATAATAGTATGATTTATAATTTAATATTCATTTACACTGTTGCTACAAAATAAATTAAAATATAAACTTCTGTTATAATTTGTTAATCATAGCATACGTGAATAACTTGTGGTTAAAGTTTTGGTTTTCTTCTTAAACTTTGTAGAATTCCAGTTCCACCCCAATAAATGGCATCAGTAGCAGGATTTATCATCGTAGGCTATGGTGTGCATTCCCACCGTTACATGCAAGCGCACACACACGTACAAATGCACGTACACACACACACACACACATGCAAACGCGTGTAAACACACACATGCACAAACGCGCGTACACACACACACACACACACACACACACGCACAAATGCGCATACACACACACACGCACAAAAGTGCGTACACACACACACAAACGCGCGTACACACACGCGTGCGCAGACGCACGTACACACTCGTGCACAAACGCGCGTACACAAACACACATACACACGCATGCACAAACACGCATACGCACACGTACACACATGCGCACAAACGCGCGTACACACATGCGCACAAACGCGCGTACACATGCGTGCACAAACGCGCGTACACACGCGTGCACAAACGCGCGTACACACGCGTGCACAAATGCGCGTACACACGCGTGCACAAGCGCGCATACACACGCGTGCACAAGCGCGCGTACACACGCGTGCACAAACGCGCATACACACACATAAACGCGCGTAGGCACACGTGCACAAACACACATACAAACACGTGCACAAACGCGCGTACACACATGTACACACACATGTACACACACACATGTACACACACACACACACACACACACACACACACACACACACACACACACACACGTACACACACACACACGTACACACACACACACACACCACACACAACACACACACACTCTCACATTCACACACTCGTTCGTTATTACATTCATAAATTCAGGCACAATATTCCTCTGCAAATTTTTACCACACATTCAAGAGTGAATTCAGTCTTACAAACTCAATCAGGCTCCATTAAGATTTTCCCATTTATAAACACCCTTCCATTCATTTGTCCTAACGTCCATATTGTGAAGTCATTCAGTATGAGAAGGATTGTTACATGTGTTGCTAAAGGATATAAAGCAATACAACTGTTTTAAAAGCTAGTTTGCAGTAAACAGCAACAAAACTGAAATAAAACTGTTCAGGATTTATAACATGCCTGTGTTACTAATCAATGTTACCCATGCATTTGGAATGTAACAGTGTGTTGTGTGTCTCTTTAAGCTTTACTTGGTTACACATATAACTGTACTGTTTGTCACTATTAAACTGTAAGAATTTCTTACATAAAAACAGATTTCATTATCTAGCAAGCTGTCTTTCAATTTCTGTCCAACTGTGGATATCTTTCTCTGTCTTTGCCTTTTCTGATGTGTAAATTAACAGAAATTACAAAGAAGAATGAAAGAAATGTAAAGTGCTAGGCCACCAACAAACCACATTTACAGGGACTGAATATAAACAGTATGGCATTTCTTTTACCTATTGCATTACCAAATATATTTTTTGTGCTTTTTTAATCATTTTTTAAGAAATGAGTTCTTTATTAGAAGATAGATTCTATTAAAACCAAAGGGCAAAAAGGCCACACAGACAACATCTGCAACTGCAAGAAAGACTCAGCAAAACTAGTCTTCAATGTGTAATACCTTAAACTGCCTGTAGCGGAGTCCCATGGGATATATGCAAATGATCCCTTAAGAAAATACCACTGCTTTAACTACATGGCTTCTGAATGCCCTGACTTTTTACTTTTATTTTTTTACACCTTTTCTGGTGCAACTTACAAAAAGTAAAAAAAGTCAAGGCATTCAGAAGCCAAGTAGCTAAAACAATGATATGCCCTTAAGGGGATCGTTATGTAAAGAAAAGGAAGAAGAACCCTGCTTAAGCAGAATGTGCACATCCCTGGGCAAACTGTTGCTGCCATTAATAAACCTATTTGCCCCAACTTTCCTGACAAAAACAAATAGAAAGCTAAACATTTATCTGCTCCTCCATCAGTTCCACTAGTCAGTAGTAATTTATTAGGTCTGGCTCGGGGACTTGTACATGCTATCAAAAAATTGAATCTGTGAAGGAATGTGATGGGTCAGATACACATTTTTCTCCTCATATTTCTGATTCAGACTCTGAGGGATGCATGGTATCTGAATCTTCTTATGAGGGATTCTCATTCGCTGAGACAAATTGCAAAATGTGCCAGTGTTTTTGGTGGGAGAACACTGCGGGTTCTCATTGTGTCAGATGATGCTGAATTGTTAAAACTGAAATTTCCAGAACCGTCACCCATACCACAGTGCTGTCATCACTGGAGGATGAGTTTGTCACAGAATGTGGTTTCCCTGACAGCCATCCTGCTGCACCTAAGAAAGAAGATAGAATGTAAAAAGTTCCTCAGCCTTTGAAGTTTTTATATACTCATCCCAGATGTGACCCAGCAGCTATGACTTTAGTTAACCCAGGTGCTGCTAAACATTTTGTTAATTTTAATCCTTCTGTTTCTGATAAGGATGTTAATCTTTTTGATAACTTTGGGTAAAAAGTACAGGCTTCTGCAGCTTTGAATTGTAGAATATTGAATTTTCAGGCTTATCTGTTAAAGTTTATTCTGAGTAATTGTGAAAGTATGAAGAATGTTTTATCTGCAGTTCCCTTTGTGAAGAAAAACTGCTTTCGCTGGTTTAGTGTCTCAGGTCACTACTTATTGTTTAAAATGTGTATATGACTCTGTAGAAACTGCATCCAGGACTATTTTCACTGGTACCGGGGTTGAGGAGGTTTGATGTCCGTGTCCTCGCTCAGAATTGCCCAAAAGATGAAATAAAAATGAAATTTTCAATTTTTATTTGAACAGAGCTTCAGTTTGTGGACCCTCTGCTACAGAACATGGGTGGTATTTTAGGATGAACCGGTGGCAATGATTAGCAGTTGATATTCATATACATTAAGGGCTATTGCACATTGGACCTCAACAGTTAGAAGTAGAGAGCTCTTGTATAACACTAAGACTTTAGAAATTTGGGAATTAACACTTTTATTAAAGTTAAGGTGTTCAATGTCATATCTTAGAGGGTTTCCTAAGGGTTCTGTAAAGGTAAAACTTTGAGTACTTCTATTTATGGTGTATGCTAAATAGCATTGCAGAACTTTTGTGAGAGTTGACTTTGAGTTTACTAGAACGAGTCGGTTTCAGATAGTTATAAAGTCATTCTGAAGTTCTTGTTGTAGGATAGAGATGTTTTTATTGCCTTTAAAGAGAACAATGTCATCTACATACACCACACAATTAATATGAGTGGGGTCCCAAGGAAGCTTATTTAAGAAAACTGAAAGTAGAACAGCACCTTGTGCAGTGCATTTGTGAGTTGTTCCTGTGATAGAAGTGTGAAGGTGGGATTGGAGAGAGAGCTTCTGAATGAACCCTTGCATTACTTAGAAAAAATTGTGCCACCTAGTTTACGAAGCAGGAGTGAATGACCATATGGAAGACTTTCTTAGACTGAGGAAGATTGCTTCAGTAATTGTGGCATGCTCTATTATAGACAAGATGTGATCAGTAAAAGAGACGATACCTGTAGTGGTACTATAGTTAGAGCAGAAACCATATTGCCTTGTCATTGAGAATGCTGTGCTTAGCGATGTAATTAAAAAACTGTGAACATTTTTTTCAAGAATCTTGGTGAGAGGACAGAGGTTAGAGAATGGATGACAGGCACTGGCTGATGAGTGGGTGGAGACTTTTAACAGTGCTATGACAAGGGTGTGTCTAAAGCTGTGTGGGTGGATACTGATTGTGAGAGTTAGATTGAACAGAAAAGCTAGATGTTTGCTAAGTAAACTGCTACCCAGCCTAAAAATGTCAGGGTAAATAGAAGAGATGAAGGTTGATATGAGCAATGTTCTTTTTCCAGAAGCTTTTCTACCTCAGATTTATTGTCTTAAAGCTAAAGGGAATAAATTGTAGGAGCTTATAAAGGAGGATGGAAAAAGCAGTGTATGGAGGATTTGCAAAAAAGGGTTTGTTTGATGGAGGTGGATTGCTGTTGTTTTTCTTCAGTTCAGTGATGAGTGAGAAGGAAAGCTCCTCAGCAGCTTTGAATGTGGGGAAGAAATTAGAAGCAGCTATTTTCTCCAGCTGTCCAGAATTTATTATTTGAATTCTGTTTATTGGGGTGGAGCTCTGATCTCAATGGATCATTTATGTATATATGTATTTATTTATTTACTTACTTACTTATATGAATTTTGTTTACTGGGGCAGAGGTCTGATCGCAGTGGACCAATTTCAGTCTCAGTCCAGAAGTATAGAAAGTAGGAAAACAAATACACAAGATCTTATAATGAAGGAAAGATAGCACTGAATGACTTCAAACAGGAAATGTAATACAGTTGTATAACACACTTACTGGGTTGTATAAAATAGATTACTGCACTACTATATACAGTACTAAATATTTACACATATATGCATACACCTTATATGCAAAATAAAAATGAGTTGTTACAAACGAGTGAAGATAAAGAAAATTGTGGAGGATGTGTAGTTTGGGTGAGCGACATATTCATGGTAAGAGCAGGTGATGTAAGTACTGAAGTAATAACATACTGAATGCTAAATATTATATGAGAGCATATGATATAAACAGAGGCAAATTAATGTTTTATGTTACCTGTCCTGAATGATGGCATTTGCATTTAGAATGGCTTATAAGGTACTTTTTCAGCTCAGTCTGGAATGATGAATAAAAGGTAATGTCTTTGAGGAGGTAATAGAGAGAATCCCATAGTTTGGGGCCATATATAGAGAAGCAGTACTTGGTAAATTGAAGCTTGATCACTAGAGTTTCATGCAGTGGTCCACTGTTGTCTTGGCTTCTGCAGGTCTAGAAGGATATCTTTGGGGTGAGATTAGTAGCTAAAGGAGTAGAGGCATCTGAGTACAGGAGTTAAAATAAATGACAGACCTGTAAGAAGTCAGTCTGATATCTGACAAGAAACCATTAGGCACTTTCTACTTTACAGTGGTGTTCTTGTCTGGGCAAGACAGCATGATAAATCTACGTATTTTATTTGAAAAGATATGGATAGCATCAAGGGCGCCCGCAGGCAGGTGCAAGGGAGTGCACTTGCACCCCCCCTGGAATCGGCTGGCCAGGTGATTAATTTTCTTCTAACTTAAAAAAATTTATTTTTTAAGGGCGTTCTTCTTTAAGAATGCCCTTTGCATCAAGTCATACAAACGGAACAGGTACTTGTGACCTGTTTTCGTCTTCTCCTGGCGCCGGAACCATAGGGTGAGAGGGAGGGAGCGCCCCTTACTTTTACTGCTGTAAAGACCTGTAAAGACACATGCATGCGCGTGCCTGAAATTTAAACACAAAAATGCGCCCGATCATGGCTGTCTGCCTGCCATACTCAAATACCCACAGGAAGGCTGCTTCTTTGAAAGGCAACACCCATGGGTAAGCTTAAGGCTCCATCTGGTGCTCTGTTTAACATTTCAGTAGCTGGTGTGCCTCCGTTGAACTTTACAGTAGCTGGTGTGCCTCCGTTTAACGTTTCAATAGCTGGTGTGCCTCCATTTAACTTTATAATAGCAACTTGTAAATTGTAACTCATTTAACAGCTTTATGTATGAGTTTTTGAATACACTTAAAAATGATAACGAGGTGTTTAAGGCAATTGTTACACAGAAATATTCTGTTTTATGGAATATTTTATGAAAAGGAAAAATAAACTGGAAATTTTTGGGAATGATATACATTTGCTGTGCAAAACAAAGAGCATATGGAAAGTAGGTATTCTGTTACTTTAGGAAAATGTAAAGAATGGTATAAATCCATTATGAGGAAATGTTATTTGATAGATGTATAGGATGGATTAGCAGGGGAAACAGAAAATGGGAAGGTATTAATAAAAATACAAGTGTGGTATAAGCATCAGCAAGAATGATAACTTTTTTTATTAAATCCTACTTTGAATATGCCTCATGTTAAATCAAAAAATGAAATATACCAGAGTGGAAATGTTATGTGTGAAGGTTGCTGCCTGGTGGAAGAAACAACACTTCATACTTTTAAAGAGTCTGAAAAGGAAGGTACATTTTTTTGGAAAATGTGGCAAATGTTTTAAAGTTTGATTGCACAGTCTTACTTTTGAGATTATATTATATGGTGTATATGATAAAGTGATTTTAAAACATGACATTGTGGTGGACAGGGTTTTTATGACATGTCTTTGTGTTTTGTGGAAACGAAGATGTGTAGAATTACTGTATAGCAAACAGTGGGATATAAAAGGTATGGTGAAAAATGTTGTTGTGGCTTGCATGTCTCCGTTTAACTTTTATAGTGGCTGGTGTGTCTGTTTAACTTTTTAGGTCTGTGTGTCTGTAAAATGCCCCAGTTACTCCTAACTAGTGGTTATGATTGTCTAGGCTCAAACCCTGAGCCTTAGGTACAAGGACCTGCATTCTCTACCCACTCCACCAAAGCTCTCAGCAGTCTACATTTTCACATACATTTGTCTGTTCCTCTTAAAATTTGTGGTTTTGTGGCAAATCACTGATAACGGAATTCACTAAATGATAGTGCTTTAAATTAAAGTCTTCCTGTCTTTTTTGGAAACACATGGTAACACAAAACACTATTTCAGCAACTTTCTAAGATTATACAACCAATATTTAAAATGTGTCTCTGGTTTTGGGCCTTTGCCCTCCCCCCACAAATACATTTTTCCTTTTTCCAGATTTCTTCTGCTGTGAAATTGAGAGGTTTAGTTATGTCAATTGGATGGTGCAGTGGTAGTGTTGTCTCACAACAAGAAGTTCTCTGGTTTGATTCTTGGCTGAGGTACCTTCTGTGCAGAGTCTGTATGTTCTCCCTGTGTTTGTGTAGGTTTCCTCCCATGTTACAAAGACATGCATCTGGAGCATTTCTCCCTGGGCCTCTGCTTAAAATTGGATTTGTTCCATGTCAGACTATCCTGGTAAACAAATGTTAAATAAAAAATTTTTCAAGGAGCTGAGAGCTTCAGGGGAAGAGAAGTTTAGTGCTGCTTATTCCAAGTTAGATTGCATTTAGTAGCACAACAGGTAGTAGCTTTACTTTTGATGCCAAAGGCTATGTGTTCTATTCCCAGAGTACGTAGATGGGTTGCTGATACTGTACTGTGTTGTACTTTAAAGACAGTGGATGCTGCAGTCCTGTGAATGCCCTCCTTTGGAGGAGTTACCTAGTAACTATGAACCTGCCATCAGTCTGCCATCCATTCTCTATTGCAATGTTACTAGCTTATCATTTTTAATGTAACATAGGCAATTTATTATTCAAGTGCAACAGCCAATTTATTTGTAGATGAAACAATGAAATATAAAGTTGTTTCCTAATAGCAACCTGTTCATTAGTTAGAAATCCCTTTAATGTGGAATTATTTAGATGACTTATTCTGCAGTATATTTATTGATATTGGTAGATTGTAATGACAGAAGTTTGAGTGGCCTTTTATGGTTGAAATTTTCTGAAATGGGTAGTTTTGTCATTATTGGTTCATACATTTTGTTTCATTGCTTACTAGAAGACTGTTCAAAACTACAGACTTAAAACACATTCTAACAACTGGTGTTGTATTAACAACTGGTGTTGTATTATACAAGGTATATAATTTAATACAATCAGGAAGGTGAATCAAAGAATGCGTACATGTATGCATGGCCTAAAAATGTGTTTGAAAACAGCCCAGAGGAAAGTTTGAAAGGCTCAAAATCCTGGGCAAATTTTAAGCTTTACTCTTGTTACCAAAGCAATGGATGAAGGTAAAACAGTTCACACCACATTATCTTGACCTGGCTAAGCCTTTTGATACAATCTCCTACTCAGGTGTAGTACAAAAGATGAATCATGTAGGGGCAAACACTTGCATCACTAGCTGGATTGCCAGTTTGCTCACAGGATGCAGGAGATCAAAATAGGGGAAGAGACCAGTCACCAATGGAGTCCCCCAGAATTTGGTGCTGAGACTTTTTCTGTTTGGCATATACATCTCAAAAGTAAAAGGAAATACCAAAGGACTTTGGCCGGCTAAGTTTGAGATTACTGCAAGCTAGGAGCAGTTATTGAATCTGCAAATGACTTGACCAGCGTACAGGAAGGTTTGTCCCAAATAACTGGTGTCAAAATCATGACAATAACGTCTGAGAACTGACCCAATTGTTTGACATTTGGGAACATGTGTGTACAGTGGCCTAACTTTTGACCAACATGTGCCCAGAGTTATAAGAAAGCCTTTCTATATTGCATAGCTTATAAACAAATTGTGACTAGATCTAGAGATATTGTTGTCTCCCTTTACAAAGCTCTCATTAGGTCAATCATTTTTGTATAATGCCCACTTTGGCATGTATCTGTCCAGCCCCATGAAACAATTGGAATACCTTCAGAGATACCTTACTAAAAGGATACAAGTCCTAAACAATAGGTCTTGCATGGACCACTTCAAAAATTTATTACTATACTCAGTATCCTACAGAGTGCTTAGAGGTGACATGTCTGGCATAAAAGGCATCCTCTGATTTAATACAGATGGACCTTATGAACATCTGCAAGTCAGTTGGCATCAGAAATACTCAGTCCAGTTGTCTAAACTGAATGTTGTGGAGAGATGGATATATATCACAGAGGCTACCATTGTTCCAGAACAGACTATACATAAAAATAAAATAAAGCTCATCCATCCATATTCAAATGCAACTTAGATCTAAGGATGGGTAATAGAAACTGTACTCCAGGATTGCCTCTCATGCCACCAATGGATAGAGGTAGTTCCTAAATGCTGCATCCTTTACATGGGTCCCCTCAAATTATCTATGGTATGATCACAGTTATTCTCACTAGGGCTAATATACAATTATCAGCCCTGGGATAGGGAACACCAATCAGAAAATGTTAATTCAAACACCAAAAGAGAATTGGCTAAGCTTAAAATGTCCTACAAGTGAACCTATGTTGTGGTAGCAAATAGTTATAAAAATTGCCATTTTTAGATCACTAAGTGCCCTTCTCATCCTCTGCCCCGCTGACAAAAGTAGACAGATTTGTTCAGATTAACATGTTAGTGAGGGCTTATTAGTAGTTTTTTTGAGTGCTGAAATTTCTGTTCTACCCAACTAACACCCTGGTTAATATGCATCAAACTATGGTGTGTTTGTATTTTATAAACCAATATTTTGTTAGGAAGGATTTTTGTTATTAAAAAGCCTCACCCCAGTATTGAATATATTGCTGACATACACAACATGACAACATATACACACACACACTGCTGGATGCATAGCACACTGACCTTGCATGGGCAGAGACTGTGTTTATTATGTTGTTTTATGATAGAAGGCTGTCTCTTTGTGAGCAGCATATAGTGGGTCTGGACAGAACAAGAGTTAGAAAGTAAGGTCTGAAAGGAAGAGTTGTGTCCAAGATGAATGCTGTGGTTCTCAAGCCGAAATATGGGATTGAATAACTGTGTTGAGACTCAGAGATGAAGATTCTGTCTGTATCATGCAACTGCAGTTCCTGGCATGTATGTCTACAAATGACCTTTGCCTCTCTTGCTTTCTGCCTGTTCTGCAGTGTGTGTGTGTGTGTGTGTGTGTGTGTGTGTGTGTGTGTGTGTGTGTGTGTGTGTGTGTGTGTGTGATTTGATAAAGCTTTCTCCTCAAAAGAAAGACATACTCATTAGAGATACAAGCTTAGTCTTGGAAAAAAATGTAATGCATTTTAGTTTTACTTAATTTTTTGAGAAGAGACTAGCATTTGATATCCAAAAAATGCTAATGTGGAAGTTTTTCTTGATGGCAGAAGCATTCATGGAGCTTAAGTCATTGCTTAAAAATACAGGATGTCTTTAGTTTCCATACATGTGTAGGTTGTCTAAGGAAAATGTTAATGTAGAGTTTGTCCTGATAATAGAGACACTGTTTGGTGATTTGGGGTGTAAGAGCCCTGTGAGAATGTTACTGACCATGTTGCCAAAGAAAGAGGGAGGTAGGAGTGTGTGTGTGAATGTGTGTGTGTGTGTGTGTGTGTGTGTGTGTGTGTGTGTGTGTGTGTGTGTGTGTGTGTGTGTTAGAGAGAGAGAGAGAGACAGAGTCAGAGAGAGAAATTCCCTAGTTAGATCTAGCAGCTGGAAATAAATTCAAGTGCATTTTCAAGGAATTGTGAGCTTCAAGGGAAGAGAAGTTTACTGCTGCTCATGCTAAGTCAGCTTAAAATGTGCAACTGTTTTGTTTAGCAAATGGTATCATTATTGTGGCATAGAATTTTAAAGCAGTGTTAGCACACCAGGTAGCATACTTGCATCTTGATGCAAAGGGCAGTAGGTTCTATTCCTACAACATATACATTTGTATTTTAAGGTGGTATGGTTCTGCAGTCCTTAGTATGTCCTCCTTTGGATGGGACACCTAATAACTATGAACCTGTTTTATAGCTTGCCACACATTCCCTATTGCAATATACCAGCTTACCATTTCTTTTAATGTAACATAGGCAATTTATTCTTCAAGGGCAACAGGCACTGAATTTGTAAATGAAACACTGAAATATAAAGTTATTTTCTAGCAACAACCTCTTCATTGGTTTCAGATCTCTTTAATGTGGAATTATTCAGATGACTTTTACTTCTGCAGAGACTTTAATGCTAAGTTCTGTTTTCATTGTAAGACTATTGCTTTGTTTAGGTTTAGTAAATGTCTATCAGTGTTTGTGCTATAAAATTTGAAATAAAAGTTGTAAAAGAAATCTAAATAATTGCAATCATTGTAGAAGTAAAGCATAAAACAGTATGCACACTGAGAGATTTGAACAGTGTATATGACAAATGGGGAGAAATATCCAAGTAATGGGACACTGGAATGGATGCGTGGGCAGAGGGGGTGGGGCTGTGTGGACGGGGCTCTGGGGTGGTGTGGGCAGGGCTCTGTGTTTGCACCCCCCTGCAAAAAATCATGCGGGCTCCCTTGGATAGCATCCTTTTCTGAGGTAGCATATAAAAGTGGTAGACCATATTCCAACTGTGAAAGAAGATTCCATTTACCTGTGTCAGGCCTGGCTGAATAGGACATAAAGTGAGATATTTGTCTGGCTCATCATAGAAGGTAATTTTATTTTAGGTCTAGTTTTATCAGTGCGTATATTAAATATGAGGGATGAGTACAGCCATAATCCAAGGTATCTAAAGGAAATGACTTCCTCTTTGTAAGCACTGTCCACAGTTTTTGTATGTAAGGAATTGGTGAGTTTGGCAAGATTAGGTTTATCCGAAGAAAGGGAGCTTTGAGCAGCCTATCTGTCCCTGGAGGAGTGGTTTCAGCTCAGTAATTAGTAGTTTATTGGCCATTTTGGGCTAATTTTCATCTCTTTCATTTCCCTGCTATAAAACCTGCATTTGCGTGGTTTTGCACACCGGGCAGTGCCGGTTAGCTAGGGTATAAGTATTCCCGGCTCCACAAAGTCTATTCTTCAATTTTTCCCCTTGAAACTAGACAAACTTTCAACTTAAGCACTCATATAATTCACATCTCATCCCTGCACTTGCGCAAAACTCATAGCAAGCACTAATAAACCTTAGCACAAGACCTCCCCTATACTGTAGAGAAGGACAAGTCTCTCTATTCAACCTTACCAGCCAGTCAGTAAAACAGTTCACTGTACCTATTCAGGCATGTCCAAAGGGCAGTTTCAGGTGTACTCTGCAGTCCAACTGGTGAATCTGGGCATTTTGAGGCAATGTTACAATTGCCTCATGTACACAGACAACCCTCTCCTCCTTCCACCAAACACTAATACATGTGAGAGATGCAATTATACAGCCAAACAAGAGGCTAAGCTCTCTGTCAACCCAAGACTGGACCAGGCAGTCAAGAGGAGAAGGGAATTACTTGCATCACACCACCAGTCTCACATAGACCTTGAAATCAGCACTGGCAAAAAACACACATAAATACACAAAAACATACTCAGAGGCTCTAAATAAAAATCTTCAAAAGCAACAGAGACCTCCAAAGCAGACATCCAAGCAACCTCCACCCCCCCAACACAAACCATGAAACACATACTTCACAAAACCAGTGTGCCACACAATCACAGCCCTTAAGGCAAAGTAACATACCCAACACACTAGTAATAGGTGACTCTATAGTCAGGCACACTGACATCCCACTCATTAGGCTGAACAAGGAGAAAGTTACTGTTAGTTGCCTGTCAGGTGCCAGGATCCGCCACATAACACAAGCATTCAGGTCACTCCAGAACAAGTACAAATATGACTCTGTCATTGTCCATGTTGGTGTGAATGATCTGAGCCGCACCTCCCTGGACTACACGAAAAGAGACATGGAGGAGCTCTCTGATCACGTAGCCCAGGCTGGTATGAACCTGAGTAGCATCCTGCCCTCACCAAGAATGATATCACAGTATAGAGAAAAAATATCAATTTCAACAATTGGCTAAGCTTCTGGTGTCATTCAAAGGGGATCCAGTGTTTGTCAGCCTGGGATGACATGCTCGACAAGCCACGCTGCTTTGCTAGAGACGGCTTGCACCTGTCACCCTTAGGCTTTCGAATACTGGCCAAGGCTCTTGCCACCCCCATAGTGCCTTTTTTAGGCAAGGCTCAAAAGACAAACCCACCGCCGTAAATAGCACAAATAACAAAAAACTGAGGGTAATGCTGCTCAATGTCAGAAGTCTAAACCTCAAAATGCACACACTCGAGGCACTCCTCAGTATGGAGAAAATCGATATATTTGCAGTAACAGAAACCTGGTTTAAGGCTTCAGAGAGCACCCCAGCACTACCAGGCTACAACTCATACCATACATTTCGGCCACAAAACCCAGACCAAAATGCAAAAGGCGGGGGAGTATCCATATTCATCAAGGATACCCACTCCTCCAGGTTAGTGGCACAGCACGATGCTTCAGAGATCATCCACGTGCAACTAACAATGGGCAAAGCTGCTATTCAAATTATAGCTTGCTACAGATCACCCACCATGTCCCAGGACCCCCACTCCGCATTCCTGGAAACACTGGGAAACAAAGTTCCTACCAAACACCCTGATATTGGGTGATTTCAATTATCCAAACATTAACTGGGAGAACTACTCAAGTACGAACTCCCTGGCCCAACATTTCCTAGAATTTATAAACTCAAATGCACTAGATCAACTGGTAACACCCCCACAAGAGGTGACAGCATATTGGACCTGGTCATCACCAACATGGGCGACCGGTGTTCCACACCGGAGGTCAACCCCTTGCTGGTTAGATCTGACCATAAACTAATCACTTTGGATATCCACATTCTGCCACCACCCCCAGTCAAAGAAACCACCGTGAAAAACTTTTCAAAAGCAAATGTCATGTTACTTAAGACCAAAGTAGGAAGTTTTAAAGCCCCCCTACTAAAGGATAATGCTGTCCAAGCTGCAAAATCCTTTACTGCACCGAAAAGAATGCATGGATCGTGCTATCCCAAACAAAACCAAGACTCACTCCTCCAAGAAAAGGAAACCGGTCTGGTGGACCCCTGCCATAAACAATCTATATAATAAAAGGAGGAAACTAGTGCAGAAAAGTATAAAATCCCAAGAAGGGAACATCCCTGATCAGTATCAGCAAGAAACTACGATCCCTCATAAAATCATCCAAGGCTAGCTTTGAAAGAAAAATTGCCATGGACTCCAAAGACAACCACAAGACATTCTTTAGCTATGTCAAGAATCAAAGTGGCAATTCTCAGATCTGCTCGGAGTTAGCGCAGAATGGCACAAAATACACTGAACCGACTGATATAGCCAACATCCTGGCAGACAGGTTCAATGCAAACTTCACCCCCTCTCACCCCCAAAAGGGCCCATAACTATACCAGAAGAATGTAGTGCCCCTGAAATAACAGACACTCAGGTTAAAACAGCCCTTTCCAAAGCCAAAAACACAGCATCAATGGGACCTGACAGTGTCACAGGCTACATCCTACACGAGCTCAAAGATGAACTAACCCCCTCACCTAAACACACTATTTAAACTCAGCCTCTCCACAGGCTACGTGCCCACAGAGTGGCGCACAGCAACGGTTATTCCGCTCCACAAAGGTGGAGCCACAATGGTCCCCGTGAACTATCGCCCTATAAGCCTGACTAGCTTGGTCTGCAAAGCTATGGAGTGCATCATCATGGATCTCATTAACAGAGACATTGGAAACCTCCAAACACTGGACCCAACCCAGTTCGGCTGTGTTAAGGGCAGATCATGCCTGCTAAACCTGGTGGACTTCTTTGAGACAGTTACCAAGGCTATAGACGAGGGAAAGGTGGTCCACATAGCCTACCTAGACCTCACAAAGGCCTTCGACACTATTCCCCACTCATGTATTATAGACAAGCTCACCAGCCTGAACATAAACCCCTACATCACGAGATGGGTTGCCAACTGGCTCACGGACAGAACCCACATGGTAAGAGTTGCAGGAGCTAGGTCTGACTCTAAACCTGTACAAGTGGCGTTCCCCAGGGCTCAGTCCTAGGACTGTTTGGCATATACTTCTCAGAGGTATAGGCAAGCACAGGAGGACTATGGCTCACAAAGTTCGCAGACGACTGCAAACTAGGGGCTATAATTGAATCTCTGGCTGACACAGACATCCTCCAAAAGGGTCTCACTGAGACAGATACCTGGTGTCAAAACCATGGTCTCAAGCTAAATGCCAAAAAGTGCATAGTCATCCCCTTTGGAAAAAACAAAGTACTCACAAACTTCCACATAGGTGGTAGCCCCCTAAATACGGAAGACGTAATAAGGGATCTGGGGACCCAAGTAGATAGTAACCTCTCCTTTGATAATCACATTCCAAAGTGGTTAGAAAAGCCTTCTATGTGGCCCACCTAATCACAAAAGGGTTTGCATCCAGATCGAAAGAGGTCATTGGGCCCCTCTACGCATCACTCATCAGACCCATCTTAGAGTACAATGCCCCATGATGTACCTTACGAGACACCTGCAACAACTGGAAAGACCACAGAAGTTCCTCACCAAGAGGATCACTGGTCTCAAGCAGATGCCCTATGCAGGTCTACTGTTGCATACCGCCTACTCAGAGGTGATCTCTGCCTGACATACAAGGCCATGTCCAACCCAGAATTGATGGACATGCTCCACCTAAAGAAAACCATATCCCCTCGAGCCACACACTCCAGGGATCTAAACCTCACCATAACAATAAATAGGACATGCTGAAGGGATAGATTCCTGTCCCAGAGACTTCCCATGCTCTGGAACAAGATTCCAATCTACATTAGGCAGAGCTCCTCGCTAACCCTCTTCAAGAGAAACCTTGACGAGTGTATGGGAAACAGAAAGTTTACCCCAGGGATCACTTCAGTGGTTCTGCTGGACAGAGGCACAGGGAACTAATCTAAGGGGGTGGCGAAAGCCAACACATTCCGGCTAGGCTTATAAATGCCTTCTGGCAGATAGCCTAGTACCTACCTATGAACCTATGAACCTATTATACTTGTAGTCCTTTGTAGAGGTAAGGAGCAGAATTTTTGTTAGTAATCTAGGTAGTGAGTTGAAGTGCACTTGTACTTGGTGTTCCAGGATTTAAAGGGAGTCACTGGAGTGGAATAGGACAGTATCATCTGCATATCTCAAGACTGCGAACTGATATGTGTCATTATGCTGTTTATTGAGAAAAAGGGAAAACAATAAAAAGGGACAGAATTGAATCCTGTAATATATCTTTGCTTAAGAGTGCTTTGAGTGAAAAATTATATGATTTTGAGCAAAGAGTCCTGATTAAAGAGGTAGTTGTTGAACCAGTATGTTGCTTCTGGACTTAAGACCATATTGCAGTCATAGTACTGAGTTTTGCACAAAAGCCATGTTGTTTGTAAGACAGAAGCTTGTATTATTGAGCATAATCTATTATTTGCTTGTAAAGTAATTTTTCAGTTATCTTACCTAAGGTGGGTAAGATGGAGATTGCATGGAAATGCAAGGTGTTTGTAGATTTAGCTTGCTTAGGTAAGGGCTTGACTAAGGCTTATTCTCATACATTTGAAATAATGTTTTGTGTGATGCTTAGGTCATAGATGTATAGGAGTGAGCCTGAGAGAAAATCTCTGCAGTGGTATATAAACCAGGGGTGTATATTCTCTATATCTGTTAATTCAAATAATGGTATTTGTTCAGGAAACTTGTTTGCATAGAAGGGATGGGTGAGAGGTATGGGAGTTCGCGCATTGTCTGGACATGAGGATTATTGTGTTGTATAATTTGGTGAATTATTTAAAGAATTTTGCAGGGGTGAAGTGGGAGCAAGAAGTTTTTGATGATGATTGTGCACATCTTGCCCAGTTAGGTGATTACCTTCTTTCCAGAAATGGTTTATTCTTTTGATTAATGGATATTAGTGAATATTATATATCCCAGGCAATGTGTTTTCCATTTCAGAAAGCACATTCACTTCCCTTAAGACATAAACCCATATTCTATAATTTTTGCAACACTGCCTTTTTGTTCTTCAGATGTTCCTGTGAAATGTCTTCAGTAACTAGGATATCATCCAGATAAACCATAACATGTGACGCTCCTTGTAACAGTTTTTTATATTCTTGTGATACACAGCATGTTGGGTGGCCACGGTGGTGTAGCGGTTAGCATTGTTGTCACCTCACAGCAAGAGCTTCTCAGGTTCGATCCTCGGCTGGGGTGCCTTCTATGTGGAGTCTGCATGTCCTCCCGTGGTCGCGTGGATTTCCTCCGGGTGCTCCAATTTCCTCCCACATCCCAAAGACATGCTGTAGGTGGATTGGACACAATAAATTGGCCCTAGACATGAGTGCGTGCGTGTGTGTGCCTTCCGTGGAAGGTTGGGCGCCAGGCTGGCAACTCGACACCGTAAAAACTCTACTGCCATTCATGAGCGGACAGGTGATCCACTGTGGCGACCCCTAACCGGGAAAAGCCAAAAGAAGAAGTGATACACAGCATGTGCAGAGAACATTCCAGAAGTTATATTTACCATGCACAAATATTCCTTTACTAATAGTTATAGTTGAATATTTCTTAGTTTGATCATCAAAAATCATATATTAATAATTATGGCTATTATTTAATTTTTAAATCTTCTGGCCTCTTTTCTTTTAACAGTTTGCTTGCTTGCTCTTCTGTCTTAGCATGCATTCTGTAAGAAACTGTCTTGGATCTGAGAAATGTATGCTTGGCATCTATTAGAAAATGAATAGTAGCAGTGATCCACTTGAACATACTCAGTCCTTCTTTAAATATAGCCTGATATTTAATAAACACTGTTTTGAAATGTGACATTTTCAGAATCCATATATGTCTTTCCAGTCCAAGTGATGTTTTAGATTTCAGCTTCTTCCCAGCAGGCATGGTCCATTATCTTGCTCTTCTATGAATCAAAATGTTTTCTGTTGGTCTATAAAAGCAACTTTTGGACTTGCAACTTTCGAGTACATTTGTAAGGTCTCTTGTATAAGTTTTTGGTATGATATCAGCCAATTGCAAATGTGTGTTACTTATCTAAATTTTATTTCACCTATAGTAATACTACTGCCAGTATTCAGCTCACTGTTCCTACAATTCCCCTATAGGTTAATTTGTGTCAGAGATGTCCTTACTTTCTTAATATTCAGGTTGCAGCAGTAGCCTAAGCTATTCAAGTTATATCCCACTTTCATAGCTTAAAGTCTGATTGCCAGGAGCTTCAGCAGAGCTGCATATAAAAAAGCACTTAGAGCTACACAAAGCTCCTAGTTTTCTTGCCACCAAAATGCACTCCTTCTGTGGGCTTCAAGGAACTGACAGCAGTCAACCCTTCAAGGCTGGGCACAAAAGTCACCTGTAACACAAGGCCGAGTGACCAATGATTAGCACGTGGCTAAAATGTGCATTAATCAAGTAAGGTTGCTGCAGTCAAGGTTTGCTCTTCCCCTGAGGCAGAGTTACCTTGGAGCTAATTACATTAATTAAGTGCAGAGCAGGAATTGTTGTGTATACTTACCTTGAGAGCTTATCCCTTTGAAGAATTGATTTGTTTTTTTTTTTGGTCACTTTGTTTTGATCTGCCATAACACTGCTACAATGCATATTCATAGGTTTGTAGTTTTAAAGGTTGTTACTAGGCTAATGACCACTAGGGCTGTTAGAAGCATAACTATGCATACCAAATCATTTGGGTCCCAAGTACCATACCGGAGGGGGGCATGTTTGTAGGCAAGTAGCAAAGTATTTGTCTGGGGGGTGTTAGTATAATACTTTTCTTATTGATGGCCTCTGTCTGTAAGGGACATGGGGGCCAGGCAAGATGTAAATTTATGATTTCTTATTCAATTATCAATGATTTGTTTGAATAGGATCAGGGATGAACTCTGTTTTGCATGGAATGGGAGCCTGTTCCATACTCCAGAGATCCTTTGGGACACATCCGTCTCTCCAGCACGTTCTGTTTATGTCACAGATGAGGTTTAGATCCTTGTATCTAGTTTTTCTGGTACTGTTTTTTTTTTTTTTTTTTTTTGTGCATGTGCAACAGATCTATTAGGCCTGTGTCTGAGGAAGCTCGGTAAGTCAGGCAAAGATCCCCTCTCAGCAGCCTGTAGGAGATTGAATATAGATACAGAGCCTTTAGGTGATCATTGTAGGACAGGGTATTCTTGACCTGAATTCTCCTGGTGAGAAACCTTTGTGGTGCTGGAGGGACAGGTTCCTAACCCAGAGACTTCCCATACTCTGGAACAAACATCCCATTCACGTCAAGCAGAGCACTTCACTGGCCCTCTTTAAGAGAAATCTTGAGTGGGTGGGCAATAGGAAGTTTACCCGGGGATCACTTCAGTGGCCTTGCTTAACAGGGGCACTGGGAACAAACTTTGGGTGGCATGATGCCAGGAAATCTTTTTGGGCTAGGCTTATATAGGCTCCAGGGCCGTTAGCCTAGTACACACCTATGAACTGTTGCAAGTGTCTGGTTAAATGCATGCCAAAGGGGGCATTGTATTCAATGTTAGGTCTGATAAGGGCTGAGTAGAGTGGTACTATAACTTATCTGGACCTGGATGCCATACCCTTACCTATGAGATAGGCTACATAGAATGATTTTCTTATTATCTTAGCTAAATGTTGGTCAAAGGCCAGATTGCTGTCTACATATGTTCCCAGATCCCTTACTATGGGGTCGACTCATAGGAGCATTTTATCAATGAAGTAATTATCTTGTGTTGACAGTTTCCCAAAGGGCATTATAATGCATTTTTTGGCATTGAGGTTTACACCATGGCTTTGGCATGAGTCATTTGTTTGTGTTAAACCCACTTGCAAGATGTTTGTGTCTTAGGGGGAATCTACAATATTCCCATTTTATAGTCATCTGCAAACTTGGTGTGTGAGAGGCCTTTAACATTAGTCTTGATTTCCAAGAAGTAGATGCCAAACATGAGTGGGCCCAGAATGGAGCCCTGGGATACTCCACTGGTGACTGGTGTCTTGGTGGAGGTGGTTTCACCAATGCTGACTTCCTGGGTCCTGTCTGTGAGCCAGCCAGCAATCCAGCAAGTTATGTAGGGGTATACACCTAGCTGAGACAGCTTGTCAACAGCGCCTGAGTGGGGTATTATATGAAATGCCTTAGCCAGGTCAAGATATGCAGTATGCACTTTTACCCTTGTCCATTGCCTTTGTGACCCTCACATGCACGCACCCACAAATGCAGGAAAATCCCACTGCCTAGGTACTATTAGAATTAGAGAAGTGAAAAGATAATATTAGCTCTCATTTAGAACTTGAACTAAAGACCTCCAGCATACCATGCTGGTGTCACTGTCACTAGATCAACAAGAGCCTCTGGACAAATAGGTGTTGTGTCTTCCGTTTAGAGCCTTATTGCCAATACAAGTATAAATATGAGTACATGCAGATGCCAGTACTTATGGTTGCTGGCTAAGCACACATTAACAAGCAACTGTGCTGTCAGTGAACCGTTCTATCATTTTAAACTTGCATACCATTCTCAGTGAAGGGCGTATTTACTTTTATTAATTCATATTGCACTTTGTTAACTATATATTTGAGTATCCTTTTCAGCATGACCTTTGCAAACTAGGCAGCAACAGCATCATAATGTAAGGTAATGCATAGCAGAATTTATAGTTTAATACACACATGCACAGCCTAAGTAGCTAACACAGTTGTACAATGTATGTGGCTATTGTTGACATTATAAAATTGCATGCAAAAGTCAAGTGATAGGTAAGTTAAACTGAGAGCACAATAATAAAGTAGTAAACAGATAAATATGCAGCAGTCTTTCTTTGGGATACACCACACTTCATATTAGGTTCACAGCATATGTAGTATTTTAATACTCTGTTCTTAGTTAACCTCTTCCCCCATAAAACTTCCAAATCTGATTTTGACAGCTTTGGACTTGTAAGCATCTTTTACTGGGTATATGTGCATTTTAATGCTGTTAGTATAATATGTGGACCACAGGAGCAGTATTTACAGTTGTGGTGTTCTAATAATACTTGTATTTGTATTTTTCTTCTATGTCATTTTATAATGAAGTCTGTTTCATGTTTTGATGGCTTTATTCTGATGTCTTCTGCTGATTTTTAACAGTGACCCTTTATCTGCTGTTGTATGTCTCACTGCCCCTCCCCCTGTCATTTTTCAGCAGCAGGGACTGCACTCAGGCAGGCGGCCACGGTGGTGCAATGGTTAGCGTTGCTGCCTCACAGCAAGAGGTTCTCCGGTTCGATCCTTGGCTGGGGTGCCTTCTGTGCGGAGTCTGCATGTCCTCCCTGTGGTCACGTGGGTTTCCTCCAGGTCCTCCGGTTTTCTCCCACATCCCAAAGACATGCTGCAGGTGGATTGGACACTCTGAATTGGCCCTAGGTTTGAGTGCGTGTGTGTGTGTGCCTTCTGTGGAAGGTTGGGCGCTGGGCTGGCAACTCGACACTGTAAAACTCCACTGCCAGTCATGAGTGGACAGGTGATCCGCTGTGGCGACCCCTAACCGGGAAAAGCCGAAAGAAGAAGGGACTGCACTCAGGCACACAGTGAGGTTGACTGGATGTTATCAGTACTATTAGCAGATCAGTTTGGTGTTTAGTCAAGTCAGCAAATTTATTCTGTAAGAAGCAAAAGATGAATTTGCAGTAGATTATCATTTCAAAAAACTGTCAAGATTTCTGTAATAAACTAAACACAGAAATGCCATTATGTCTCCTCCCTAAAAAGATGGCTAAACAGTCTGCGTTTTAAAGATTTCTTTAAATTCCCTATGAAATTTTGCAAAAATGCCTCTATAAAATAGTAGTGAATACACCTACTTCTTGATCAGATCTCCAGAAAGGAATACCTCATTCTGCCTTGCAAAGTGGGATAAAAGACTGAAAATGAGGATAAAGTGTCTGCTGTACTAGTCCCACACTGGCAGAATGTAGCAACTTTTAAGACTCGCAGAGATTCCACAACTTCTGAATATGAATGCAATCAGGCACACTTTTGTGGGAATGAGTTCTGCCTACGTATGCAGTCTTGACTAGTGCTGAATGCTTCTCGCTTCTTACGTGTCTTTACTGTTTTAATTAAAGTTAGATTAGTACATAATATGACAGAGCAATTTACATAAGCAGTGTAAATATGCTATTTATTAAATTTAACCAAATTTCTGTATTGTACTGATATACCCTTAGGACAGAAATTAAAATATTACACATATTAATTTCTGCAGATATTGTGATGCTTAAGTGGAAAATGCATCACTGCAAACCATGTCTTTGGTATGCAGAAGAAGGTAATTCCCCTAACATTCTAGATAGGTTCTGCTAAAAAAGATGCCTTACTATATTTGAGAGAATGAGCTTACTGTACATCAGTACCCTGACTGTAGAACAAGTGTTCTCCAGCAGGATTTTAATGTTCAAGTAACGCCCACTGAAAAATGAGTCTGCCACTTCACAGCAGTTTATCAAGCCGCCGTGGAGCTCAAACTGAGAAAAACAGAATGGCCACCATTATTTTATGTTTGCTAAGCAGTGCTTTTGCTGTTTAGCGAGTGTAAAATACAATTAAAGTAAAAAAAAAAAAAAGGTGTGTGTATGTGTTTGTGTGTGAATACATGTTTAAGTGTGAGAGTGAGATTGTTTGAGCAATATTTTACGCTCGCTAAGCAGCGCTTTTGCTGTTTAGTGAGTGTAAAATAAAATAAAAGTAAAAGTAAAACAAAATGTGTGTATGTCTTAGTGTGTGAAAGTGTATGCCTGTATGAGTGTAAGAGACAGATCGGTTAAGCTGCTATTTTACACTGGCTAAGCAACACTTCTGCTGTTTAGCAAGTGTAAAATAAAACACGTGTGAGTGTGTGTTTATACTGTGGTCTGCTAGTGTGAGTGAAGGCGTGCATGAAAGCAGAAGAGTGTGCGTGTGAGAGAGTGGGGGGGAGAGAAAATTAAGAGTGACAGCGATCGACCATAGCTCTTGGCATACCTCTCAATCACTTAGTGCAAGAAATCTGGACAAAGCCCAACAGGATGGGGTGGGGAGGCCTAAAAATAGGGACAGATATTAAATATTGCTCTTATAAATTAAGAAAGTTGCTAGAGCAACAGGGATTGTTTTAATATGCATGTTCTGAAGGATTTGAACTCTGAAATTCAGATATATGCTATTTTTTCTTGACTTCAGCCCTCACATCATCCCAGTAAATTGCCGGAAAAACACAACTTTTATGAGGAGCAGATCAAAAATATGAGCCAAAAATCTGGACATTTTGCAAAAATCTGGACAGTTGAGAGGTATGCCTCTCGGCACAAATAATGGGGAAACAAAGGGGTAAAAATAGAGATGGATTTTAAATATTGCTCTTATAAACTTAGAAAGTTGCTAGAATAACAGGGTTTTTGTTAGCATGCATTTTTTTCTGAAGCAGAGATGTGTGTGTGAGTGCATGAGATGACTACTGGCAGCAGTAAAGAAGTTTACAAACCTTTGCATCTTTCAGCTGAAGAAATCTGGATAAAGCCTAAAATAAAGGGGGAACAAAGACTGTAAAACATAAACCTAATTATTACTCTTATAAAATTACAAAGCTGCTAAACTAAAGGAAATCTGAAGCTCAGGTGTATGTCATTATACAGTAACTTCAATCTCCAGTGACTGTCAGCCAAACGATTTAGGAGTAAGGGACCAAAAAATAAGGTAAATAACCTGGCTATTTTTTAAATGTTATATCTTGGCTGTAAAATGCTTCCTCCAACACCATTGACATATACTACAGCAAGTTTGAAACATTAGACGGAGGAAATATTTTACATCAAAAATACACTAAAAAAAATATAGTGATAAAAAAAAAATATATATATATATATATATAAGTAAGTAATACACAACAATTTTACAGATAGCTGATTATCTAAGTGTAACCCCTGGGCGGGTGTTAATTACACATTAACACACACCCTGTTGGCATTATTGCTTGAGTATTGGCAGAATCTAATACTATATTTTCCATGGCATTTCTTAGAGTAATTCAGGTGTAAAAAATATAATAATTTCTCTATTCGGCTTTTTACTCTTGCAAGAGTAAACATATTAAGATGCAAAGTACTGTAGAGGAAAAGCTGATGTTCTTTAAATGGAACATATCATTAGAACTTTAGTATCATAGCAGTGGGTGGAGAAAGGTTTACGTGTGAAGATATCATGGGGTGAGGGGAAAATAAGTAGTAATACAGATACTTAAGTAACAAAACAAAAAAAAAGTCTTACTTCAGACAGAATACTCTTGGTATTAACATCCACCAAATGCAGTTGATTTGCAGCTGACTCCTATAGTCGCCACATTTACAGCCATTACTATCCACAGAGTTTGCCATGTGAACAGAGAATGGAAGCAGATGACAAAGTCTTTCCTTTGAATCACATTTATAGACCACATAGACAGTATTGACTATTCAGAGTCACCAGTTCACCTGACATAAAGAGTGTGATTGGCCGTACCGTCTATCATCCCAATTGCTCTAGTGCATTTGAGGTCAAACCTGAGTGTTGTAGTGATCAGTGCTGGGTATAAACTGTAACATTTTATATCAAGCAGTTTGCTACAGTTTAATAAACAAAGATTTTTTTCCTTTGTATTTACTTTTTGTATTTATTTTTTACTATAATCTAAAGGAAGAGAGTTGGGGGCAGTGTGCAGAAATGGGACCTGATCACTGATTTTTTTGCTCTTCATCTGAAGAATTGGGGTACAAAGAAGGGGACATGTATTTGGTCACCTAGATGGTGTGGCATTTCAAGGAGTGGACCCTTTTTTTGGTTTCTTTTTTCATTCTGTAGAAGAGCTGGGACAAGAGGAAGGAGGTATTTATCTGCCCAGTTGGTTGGTGTGCCAGTGGAAGGAGTGGAGGCTTTTTGTTTGTTTGTTTGTTTTTTGCTCTTTCATTGAAGAGCTGGGGAAAAGTGTGGGGGTGTGTCTGGCCACTGGGTTGTTGTCCCAGTGCAAGGAGTGGACCTTTTCTTGTTTGCTTTTTGCTCTTCTGTTCAAGAGCTGGGAAAGGAGGAAGGGGACCTATAAATGTCTACCTGGTTGGTGTGCCAGTAGAAGGAGTGGACCATTTTTTTAGCTCTTCACTTGAAGGGCTGAGGGAGTGGAGTGCTAGTTTATGGGACTGGCACAGGGTGCTAGTTGAAACAGCTGAGTCTTTGATCTCAGGTACAGCATTCATTTACTGAACTCAGGTTGTTAGTGTCACAATCAAGAATAGAGCTAAGCTATGGTACTCTATGTATAGGACAAGTGCACAGCAAAACACATAGACAAAACTGAATATGATGCACTGGGAAAACAGTACCAGTATTAGATAGGAGAGGTGTTACTGTGCACTAATCTAATTGTTGGTATGTAAACTTAAGCAGATGAGCAACACACCAGGAATATAACTGCTAATATAATGCATAGACAGCAAAACTGTACTAAGACTGTCATCAGATATGGTGCTGTGACATAGCTCCACAGTTCTACTGACCAGCTACATGCCACTACTTCCCACCTGCAAGACTGGAAGGGATAGCCTGGCTGCAAGTGGTGTAGTCTACGCTAACCAAGGAATACATTTACCCTGAGCGCCCTCAGTGTTGCTTGCAAATGATTTACTGTTACAGTGTGGAGATGTATAGGTATTACTGTAATGATATATAAAATAAATAGACATATTTGTGAATAGACATATGGAAACTGCAACTGTATTGCCCTGCTTTTAAGGCAAAGTATTTTTTAACAAAATAATTAAGAACATAAAACCAAAAAACATTAACATATATAAATGTAGTGTACAAAAGTAATCTAATACAGAATGCAAAACAGTGCTTAAGCTGATAAAAGTATGGTTAATATAAGCCAAGGCAATGAAAATATATGTTGTAACTATTCTGTGATGTCATTACCAAATGCCATCTTGAATATTTTTAGGGATCTATGGAAGCAGATCAAGCTTAGGCATCCCCACAGCCACTGTGGTAGTTGGTTCTGCAGTTGCACTGCTTGATAGGCAAATGAATGATAGCCAGATTTTATTTTATTTATTAAGCTAGGTAGAGCATTGATCCACATGGACCTTTTTCAGACTCAGAGACTTTAGCCAGGAGCACTGTTTTGGTTAGGTGACTTGTTCAGAATCACATTTAAGCAAATTGAAGCTGATGTACTCAAACCCTGGACTGCAGAAAACAGATTAACAGCTCATAGACCTAAGCAGTGAAGGCAGAAGCAGAATAGAGCTTGAATAACTGCAGATATACCTTCTCAAGATATCAAGTGCTTGATGCTGGAGACGCTTCAAGAAGAGAAATAAAACAGTTTAATCACTGGTGACATTTAGTACCTAAATGTAAAAACAATTATTCAGGATTATGCCTAGATCGCCACCATAGTAACAAGCTCAAGTCTGTAGCCATCATAAAACATAAACTATGGAAGTGGCACAGCAGACGACTCTTCCAAGTAGCATGAACTGTGTGATGTCACTGCTCTGGGACAGTGATCAAGGTGCCTTAATCCTCACCACTGACACAAGTAGGGAACATTCACTGTGAGAAAAATAGACACACACACAGTATTTTCAAATGCAGACTACTGCACCAAGTGCAGTTTCCCTTAAGAGTACACAGAGAATGCACACTCCAGTCCTGGGGCTGGACTTCCTCTCCAGGCTCCAAATAAGACTCCCGACTGACAACTATAGAACTGAGTCCTTAGCCAGGTGTTCCAGGCCAAGACCTCCACTGCCCTCTGTGTGGAATGAGTGCTCTCAGTGTCCCTGTTCAAAGTGGCTGTCACACACACTCTCTTTGAGATTTGATTTTCAGACACACGCGCACACACACACACACACACACACACACACACACACACACACACACACACACACACACACACACACACACACCACCTCCACTCAGACTATAAGGCAGATTTGCTACCACCAGAACACCCAAAGCCAGTTACTTTAAGTCTCTTACCAGGGTACCCAATTACACTTATTAAAATTAATACTTGTACAAATGGTAATGTTCAACCAAGCAACAAGACTTTTAAGAACGTGGAGCCATAGTGCCACTAAATAAATGCAAGTGCTATCAAAGGTTAAATGTTTTCTAAAGGACTAGCCACAATGAAAGGTATAAATATATTTAATAACAAATAATGAAAAAGAAAACATGAAAATACTGAATATCTATTTACAATAAACACCAGAGTTTCAGACACAAGAAATATAAAAAAACAACACAGCTGGAAAGACTCAGACAAATACAGAAATAACAACACTCTCACTATTTTTTTAACTTACTGAAGAATTACTTTCCCAAGTTACTTTCTAAAGCAAGGCAGATGAAAGTGGATGAGTGTATTGGCAGGTCCAAAAAGAGAGTGCACACCTCACATCTCTTACTCATATTCAAATACAATTTCAGTGCTGGCTACAGAATGACATCACATCTGGTTACCTGACTCTATGGTTCCCACACTACCCCCTCACTAGAAACTGAGTCAGGATCTGACACTGATGTGTCACAATACACACACACACACACACACACACACACACACACACACACACACACACACACACACACACACACACACACACAACTTTAGCTAAGGTTTATTACAGCATCTGAAAACTGTAAAACAATTCCAACACTTTCACCCTTTCTGCAGAAACTAACAATCCATTCTCTAGCACCCCAGGGTAGCAGTTAGTTCACCACTAAAAGCAATACAGCAAGATCCCAGCATCCTCTGTTAAAATATATACATTTCATCAGTTACAACAATACAGTCTGACATATATGTATATTTATTTTCTGTCCAGCAGGATCCGCTGTTACATTTTTCACACTAGCAACTTTACAAATACATTTTAACACACACATCCTTACAGATCAGTTTGGTATGCAAATGACATATAATTCTTTACAAAACTCCAGCAAGCTATGCTGGTATATGTTACACATGCATTGCCCTACTCCTCCTGGCACAGCCTGCACTACCTCACATCATCACAAGTTGCTGTAGCCTCAGTCTTGCAAGTGCTGATCTTCAACCAATTAGAAATCACTCATTGGTAAATGGCCTCTAAATCACAGGTAAGCTAGCACACATTCATTGTTTTTGCCCTAGAGAAAAAAGAGAGGAGGTGGGGTCATCAAACTATCAATGTATGTTAAGTTTGTTCCGCAAATGACATTCCTTTATGGAAGCATAAACTCTTGAAACAGTGGAGGTACCTAGATGCACCCCTGTGGTGCCACACACTCCTGAAGGTGTGGGACAGAAGAGTTTGGTCCAAAACTCACCCTGTAGGAATAGGCTGAGAGGTAGGAGGTAAATTGCTCAAGGACCATAGATCAATCACTATAAGACTGCAAGCACACAGCCTGGATGCCATGGTCAGCATGTTAAATGCTGCAGATAGATCCTGCAGGATAAGATACAAGTAACACTTCTGGTCTCCTGTCATCAGGAGATTATTTACCATCTGAATAAGAGTGGTCTTAGAGCCATGGCAACAATAAAGTCAGACATATGGAGCCATGAGTCCAGTGAGTGTATGGTAGGAATCAAACTGTGAACCACCAATGTTTTTGATTGCCTTAACTAAGAAAAGAAGGCTTGAAATAAGGCAGAGGTTATTTAAAGGAGAACTACACCCACAGACTGAAAAAAAAACATGTTTATTTCATCATGTCTTGATGTTTCGTCCATTTTAACACCACTTTTGGACTCTTATGTACTTTTTTTAAATATATATTTTTATATCTAATTGCAGCATCTGCCCACATGGGGTTCGGCATCTTTATGTTTTTTTAGTCTACCCCTAGGTATCCCACAATGCAGTAATTGGTTTTAAAATATTGCATCATAGCTCCTAAGTTCCTGTCAATGCATTGACTTTACTTCTGTTTTCACATATACCCTGCTTTCTTTTAGTCAAGTCAGTCTGTCAGTCAAGATTAATTACCATTTCTTGCTTTTCAATAGCTACTTAAAAGACAAACAGAACAGGATAATCACACAGAGCAGTATGCTCAGTGCCTGTTACTACTTTTTCTTTCAAAAGTGGCCAGTTTTCATTCTTTTGTTATGTCTAAGTTGTAGTCCTTAAGCTCATCTAACCTCCCCCTAAACAACTCCCCTTCATATACAGTGGATATAAAAAGTTTACACACCCCTGTTAAAATTCTAGTTTTTTGTAATATAACAAATGAGATCGCAATAAATAATTGCAAAACTTTTCCCACCTTTAATGTGACCTATAACCAGTACAATTCATTTGAAAAACAAACAGATCTGTTAGGGGAAAAAATATAAAAAACGTACAGTAGGCTGGTTGCATAGGGCTAGATTTGCCACCAGCACTCAATCTAAATTCCATCACTGCCTGGCCTTGAAAACAATGAACTGGCTTGAGTTTCCCAATCAATTTCTTTTCTATGAACTTAATATTATCCACTCCATCCTGTACAAACCCTCCTTCTGCCGTAACACTTCCAAAATCTTAAATTACTACCTTCCAATAAGAAAACTTAGGAGCACCAGTCAAAACCTCCCTTGACATCTACAAACCTAAAACATCAGTTGGTGAAACCCCCTACAACTATCTTCCCTTTATCCCCTGGAATAAGCTACCTTTAACAATCAGATCTGTCACTCAGCCCCACCCATTTAAAATCACTCTAAAAGTCCACTTTACAAATACCTGGACTTGTTCCTGTACACAACCTCCGTGAACTAAATCACTTGAACCCCATTGCATACAGCCCCTTTTCAATTCATACTTAATTCTAGCCACAAAATCTAACTCCTAATACGTTTTTTTTTTTTTTTTCAGTAAATTTCTCCACTACTCATATTTACATCCCTCTGTTCTTTTCCCAACTAGCTTACTCCCTTTCTCAGATTTCACTTGATTCTAACTACTTCTACTCTCCTTTCTTATTTATAAATTTAAAAAAAAAATCTTTAATTTTCCCTCTTTTATCCATAGTCACCCCCCCTTTTTTTCTCATGACAAAACCGTTTGCTATCACCTGCTTTTTCTAACAACTCCCCTGTGCTTCTGATTACCGATGTACATGCTGTTGCCTATAAGAACTAAGATTTGATATACAGTACTTTCTCTACTCTTATCTTGACTCTGAGTTAATTGTCATTTCTTCCCTTCTAAATGGTGAATTCCTTATGTACTGGAGATATACGAATGACTTTAACACATTGTTTTATTGCCTTTTCTGTAAATAACACCTTTTAAACTCTCATGCTACAAGTGGGAATCAAAGCATTATAATGCATGTTTATATTACCTCATGTATACTGTACCATTTGTAAACATTTTTATGGTGTATGTAATACTTTGTGGAGCTTTTCTCCCTGGCCTCTGCTGAAAAAGGCCGCAAGCTCAGTCAAATATTCCCGGTCAAATAAATAAATAAATAAATAATTTGAGGGGACCCATGTATATATTAATCTAAGGCATTATACTTGCTTTCCATTTAAACAGCTCTTACCCGCTTAGTCACTGAGTGAAGTAACTGAACACTCTTGAGCTGTGCTGCAAAACTCTGGAACTCTCTTCATCTCATGCAAGAGAGTGTCAACTTATCAGAAGTTTGAGTATAGATTAAAGAAGCCACTTGGAAGTGTTTCTAGCAACCTGCTACACTATATAATGCATCAGCCTTCTTTAATTTGTAGTCCTCTCTGCTTGACCTGGTAAATAAGTTAGTCTTAAAGTGTATTTATTTATTTATTGTTTATTGATACTTGATTACTGGGAAAGTCCAGCTGGGTAGGAACCCATTTTCAGCACAGTCCTGGGGAGAAAAGCTCCAAAATATTACAAAATATTTTAAGAATAATTTTTACAATCTTAACAAATAATGGAACAATATCTACAGTTTAAATAATTATCACAAAGTAAACACAATAAGAATATTTTGGTTAACATAGATACAAGTTATATAATGATGATTTAATATTTAGGGAAATATAAGCCTGTTTATAGAGAAATTAAAGGTAAGTTAGTATAATATAAACAGGAATTGCAATATGAAGTGAGAGAAAAGCAGGCTTATGGTATACTTAGAGAGAAAGCAAGGGGAGAGAGATATAAATAATGAAGTGAGTGAAGAAGGGGGAGTAAGGAGATGTAAAGTATGGCTAGGCACTAGTTCAAATTTAGAGATACAGTTTATCCAGGTGTCGAGCAAGAACAAAGCCAACTTTTCGCTAGAATGGTTTTGAAGGATGGGAGGGAGGGTACTGACCTGATGGATACAGGTAAGGAGTTTCAGACCATAGCAACGTGGTACGAGTATTGACAATGCCCAACAGATTTGGTAGGTATGTGGGCAGACAGGATTTTTTGGCCGCTGGATCATAATAACTGATTGGGAATGTGGTTGTGTAGAATGTCATTTAGTGCTGGGCAAACGGATGTTGGATAATTTCATAGGTGGTAATAAGCTGTATATATGTTTGCTGATGGGGTAGTTTTAACCGATTTAGGCTTTTTAGTGCTATACAGTGGTGGGTTCTGAAAGGGGTATTTACTGCAAATTTAGTAACTTTGTTATAGCATTGTTCAGGTTTTGGTTTTTGTGATACCTGGAGGTTAGTAAGGATGGGAGCGCCATGAAGAAGTGTGGGGAAAAGATAAATTGTGGCAAGTGTAGTTTTAGTTTTGTTGGTGAGAAAGTGTTTGGCTCTGTAAAGCATCCCTAGTTTTGATGAGTTTTTCTGATGCAATTTTGTGTTTGCTGGTTGAATTTAAGATTACCATCCTCTATCATCCCTAATAATTTGAGATGTATAGTGACATCAGTGGTTCTGTTATCAAAAAAGAGTTCTTTACATTTTTTTTTCATGAGACAGGGATTTGGAGCTAAAAGTAGTAGTTTTGTTTTTTTTTTTTTGGGGGGGGGTTGAGCACAAGCTGTTACAAAGCCATGTTTCAGTTGCTGTTAAGGATTTCTGAGTAATGCTTTGGACATGTGCCATGTTGTCAGAGGAGTAAGTGAGTGTGGATTCATCCATGTTTTGTATTCGGGAGACCTGTTGTGTTATGTGTGAGGATGTTGGTGAGAATGTTAAAGAGGTGGGGACCAAGGATAGAATCTTGTGGTACACTGGTGGTGACTGGGAGGTAAGGAGGGAGTGTAGAGTGCCATTTTACTAACAGATACTTATTGGACAGGTAGCTTTTGAACCACAGAAGGCTGGGCTGAGAGATAGCTAGTGAGGACATTTGAAGTAGAAGTGTGCTGTAGCAAACTGTGCAGTAAGCTTTAGATAAGTTTAGAAATAGGACGATACCAGTTTGCTGTTACCTTTAGTTTTATTGACAGTATCTATGTATGTTAGAAGTGCAGTATTAGTACTGTGGGAAGGATAGAAGCCATGTTGTGTGAGGGACAGGAGTTTTTCCTGCAGGAGATAATTTAGCAATTGTTTTTGAATACATTTTCAAGCATTTTGGAGATAGGGATAAAATTACTATAAGTCTAAAGTTAGTAATGTCCATTGAATTTCCTCCTTTTTGCAGAGAGATAGTGTATAACTTTTTCTGTAGAGAGGGAACATGGGATTCCTGGATTGACCTATTTATAAGGATGGAGTCAGGATAGGCAATGCTGTCAGTTGCTATTATAAGGTACTTGCTTGGAAGCTCATTTATTGAGATCGAGCATGGTTTGAATTTATTTAAGAGTAGTTTTATATAGGATGTGGGCTCTGGTTTGAATGCAAAAGTGGATATGGTAATACAGAGCTATTGGGTAGAATTAGGATTTCATGTTGAGGAATTTTTGGTTAGAGATACTATACTGTCTATGAAATAAGGGTTGAATTGTATTGAGGTTTTGAGTGGTGAGTTATTGGGAGAAGGGTTAGAGTTAAATTATTGTTCAATATGCAAGATTTCTTTTATGGCTGTCCAGAATTTTTAGGGTTCTGTTTACTATTATTCTGAAAGTAATTGTAATATCATTTTTACATTTATTTATTGTGAATGTCCGACTGGGCCATAATGCCATTCTACTCTTTTTGGATGGCAAAATTACATTATTTGTTTTCAGTCTGTTCCTTCTAGGAGGTGCAAGGCTATTAAGGATATTCAAGAAAGTTGTATTGAATTCATTTATAGCAACTAAAGGGAGGAATTTTAGGAAGTTCCAGTTAATAGCTGATAGGGTAGCAATGAACATTTCTGTGCTAAACTTTTAAAGACTGTGTTTTATAAACATGCTGTTTAAGAGGATGTGTGAGATGTCTGGTTGTATAGACTGGGAGATAATCTCTGAAAGAGACTGACAGTGTACATGTGGTGGTGTATTTAAGCAATAACCCATGCCTGGGTGTGGGTAATAGGTTCATAGGTTGGTACTAGGCTATCGGCCCTAGGGCCTATACAAGCCTAGCCATAGCAATTCCCTGGCTATTTCTACCCACACTATTTACTTCCCTGGACCCCTGTCTAGCAGAGTGACTGACGTGATCCCCGGGGTGAATTTCCTTTCTCCCATCCAATCATCAGGGTTCCTTTTGAAGAGGGCCAAAGAGGCTCTCTGCTTGATATGTATGGGCAGTCTATTCCAGAGTCTGGGGAGTCTCTGTATCAGTGATTTGGTCACGAGGGCGAAGCCCAAGTGGCCAAACAAAGACAACCGTGGGTAAATCCAGCATTACCCACACCCAGAAGTGGGTTATTGCTGTTATACAATGACATTATTTAAGAAAAAAAAAAAACTTACTTTTCTTAAATAATGGCATTGTATAATGCCTCTGTGCTACCCTTCTGTAGATGTCTGGTATTCTGCGGCAGTTCTGATGTACTGCGCATGCGTATGCTTACACGGTACATCAGAGCTGTGGGTGGAAGCAAAGGAGAATGCAAGATCTCCGTTGTTTTATTACAAAGTGTCTCGCTATGTTAAAGGAGTTTAACATAGCGAGACAGCTTTAAAAAAGCAATGGAGAAAGGAAGATCTCCATTACTTTTTTAAAGCTGTCTTGCTATGTTAAACTCCTTTAACATAGCGAGACAGTTTCTAAAAAGCAACGGAGATCTTGCGTTCTCCGTTGCTGTAAAAAAAAAAAAAAGACATATTAATGGAAAAAGTCCGTGCGACCGGACCTTTTTCCATTAGTATAAGTCTGATTTACAATGTGCACGCTGACCAATCAGCGTGCACATTTTGGAATATTAATGGGTGGTCATTGTATAATTGCTAGGTTCTGATACTAGAATCCAGTTTAATAGAGAAATTGTTGCCTTGCTATAATGTGTGGCGCTATTAATTAGTTGTGTGAAACCATATAAGTTCATGCATGCTAGATGTATGGCAGTTACAGTTTATGTCCAACCAGTTGCCATTCACATCACCTAATAGTATTTTTTCTTGTGGAATTATTATGGATATCCAGTGTAGGATATCTTCCAGTATAGTTATTTTCACCAGGAGGAATGTAAATCACAGTAATAAATGTTTGTTTATAGTTTATTTTCAGGAAAGTAATAAGCTCTGCTGAACTGAATTTAGTATTGGTTTGTTGTCAGAGGAAATGTAGCTTTTAGAAAATATTAAAGCAGTAAAGCAATATCACCTTTCCTTTTTATATAGTCATTACAGATGATATTATAGCTGGGAGGTTTAATTTCAGAGTCGTTTATGCCACATTTCAGTTACAGTGAGAGTATCAGGTTTATGGTGGGTAATCCAGGCATGTAGTTCACCAGTTTTATTTCTTATGCTTCTAAGATTTATGGCAGCAAAAGTTAGATTACTGGGATTGGGAGTTGACCATTGTGGGGTTACAGGGGTGTGTGGAAGAGAATTGTCTTGATGTTCATTGTGATATGAGGGGTCAGGTTTAGGGTCAATGTCTCCTCCTAGAAGGATTTTAGTTTATTGGGGAATTATTAATATTTATTTTTGGATAGTAATCTTCCATTTAATTTTGTTTTGGTCTGGGTTGAAATGGAGTTAAGCAGTCTGTATTTGGAGTAAAGAATGAGGGGCATCATTAAAAAGGTTTGGTGCAATGTGAGGAGAGTGTAGGGAGAAAGTATGAATATTTAGATGGGACAGAGTTGAAGAGATGCTGAGAGCTGTTATAGAATCATGGTAGAATGAGAGATGGCTCAGTTGGAGGAGAAGGAAAATAGAAGATAAGCTGAGTAGTAGCATGATAAAGTAAAGGGATCTGTATTTCATTCCTCAGATAGTAGGGAAGTAGGGATTAAGAAGGAGACAAGAGGTTGCAGGGCAGTAGGATGTTTAGAGGTGGCAGAGTAGGAAAGAAGTGTTTTCTCTGAGGAAAGATTGTTAAGTTGTCATGGTATCTTCTCTGGAATGTAAGGAATAGATGGATTTAAAAGGCTGTAGTATGAGGATGTAGTTAAAACAGGAAGAAGTGATGGTTTATTTGGGGGAAGAAGATACCATGTAGAATAGATAGGTACAGAAAGGGAGGGGGTGTGAGTATGAATGAATATAGTGCAAAGCAGTATGGGAGGGAGAAAGATAGTAGGGAGTGGTGCTAAAAGATTAAATTGAAGTTGGGAATAAGGTAAACATTATCAGGAGTATGTGTATGATAGTAGTAAGGTATTTTGGGATGTTTAGAGAATAAGAGTCAAGTGAAATGTGTAATTGATAAGTATAAAAGAGTAAGAGGAGATGGGTGGGAATTGGCAGTAGTGTACAGGAGCAAAGCCAAGCTGAGCCAAGCATTGGGTCAAGTAATTAAAGAGAGTAATCAGTATAAAGCCAGAACAAATCAATTAGCAAAGAGTTGCAAAGTAGAACAGGTTTTCTTTCATTTTCTGAATGCAGAATCCTGGCTGTTAGGGAGACTAAGTAACTGGTGTATACAGTGCAATCTGTTGGTCAAAAGACCACTATAGGGGGTATCCAGCCAATATGGGGGTGGATATTGCAGCCACTGCCCAACACAGGGCAGATGTGTATTTGACTAGACAAAGTTACTACACAGCTAGGTTCTTCATGTTAAATAACAGAGATTATACAACGTCCCCCCATTAATATTCCAAAACGTGCACGCTGATTGGTCAGCGTGCATGTTGTAAATTAAAGACTTGTACTAATGGAAAAATTTCCATTAGTATAAGTCTTTTTTTTTTTTTTTTTTACAGCAACGGAGAACGCAAGATCTCAGTTGCTTTTTAGAAACTGTCTCGCTATGTTAAAGGAGTTTAACATAGCAAGACAGCCTTAAAAAAAGTAACGGAGATCTTCCTTTCTCCTTTGCTTTTTTAAAGCTGTCTCGCTATGTTAAACTCCTTTAACATAGCAAGTCACTTTGTAAAAAGCAACAGAGATCTTACTTTCTCCGTTGTTGCCACCCACAGCTCTGATGTACTGCTTAGGCATATGCATGCGCAGTACATCAGAACTGCCGCAGAATACCAGACAGCTGCAGAAGGGCAAGACGGAGGCATTATACAATGCCATTATTTAAGAAAAGTAAGTATTTTGTTTTCCTAAATAATGTCATTGTATAATAGCAATAACCCACTTCTGGGTGTGGATAATGCTGGATTTAACCAGCAGTTGTCTTTGTTTGGCCACTTGGGCTTCACCCTTTTGACCAAACCACACCAGTCGTGGGTAAATCCAGCATTACCCACACCCAGGCGTGGGTTATTGCTTAAGTAATCTGTTTATCACAAGTACAAAACAAATAGCAAAGAGGCACAAAGTAAAACAGGTTTTCTTTCATTTCCTGAATACACAAACCTTGCTGTTAGAGAGAGTAAATAACTGGTATATGCACTGCAATCCTTTGGTCAAAACACCAATATGAGAGGGGTATTACTGCCAGTATGAGGGGAGGATATTATAGCCACTTTCCAACACAGGGCAGGTGTGTATTTGACTGGACAGAGTTACTGTACAGCAAGATTTTTCATGTTAAATTTGTTTACATTGTACAATGACAACATTTTTAGTGAAGTTGTTAGGGAATTGTGAGCACCTGCAGTATTGGTGTTGGATGTAGTGACCACAGGCTCTGGAAGGAATTAAGAGATGTAAATATACTTTAATGCTAGGGCCAAAACTCTCTCATACAATCAAAAATAATCCTGTAGAGGTTGTCAATGACATTTGCACCACACCTTCTGCATAGGGTAAAAACCCTATAAATAAAGTTACTTATGCTAAGACATTTACAAGTAACCTTCCTAAAACACTAAGACCTCCTGCACAGCACAATCAAAAAGGGTCCTCAGCCATCATGTAGACACACCATTAAAACACTACCCATTGCTACATATAGTAACACTGTATCCAGAGCCTATACTGCTAAGCCCTTAAGGCAAAGCAACACAGAGCTAAATTTCCTGGTCACTGGTGATTCTGTAGTGCGGCACATTGATGTCTCCCTCACCAGACTGAATAAGGAGAGAGTTAGCTGGCCTTCTGCGGATGGGTTCTGTCACGTCACACAGGCACTCAGGTTATTGAACTTCGGGTACCATTATGACTCTGTCATAGTCCGTGTGGGTGTTAATGAACTGAGATGTACCTCCTTTGACTCTGTAGATTAAGATATGATTGAGTTTGCTGATTATATGTGTGATAGGTATGAGCCTAGCACTAAGCAGCAGACTACCTTCTCTAAAGATGATGCCATTTTACCAACAGGAAAATTATTGATTTTGACAACTGGCTTAGCTTCTGGTGTCAATCCAAGGGGGTACAATATTTAACAGTCTGGGAGGATGTGCTTGACAGACCATACTGCTTTGCCAGGGATGGTCTGCTCCTATTCCCATTGGGCTTTTGGATATTGGAAAATACCTTTTCCACCTCCAGAGTATCTTTTTTAGGCAATACCAAAACTGATAAACCTCCCATCTTAACTGAACCTACAAAGGAATATCTGATGGTGGTACTGCTCAATGGTGAAGTCTTAACTAGAAACCCCACTCCCTGCAAGCTTTCCTCTCTCTGGAGAGTTTAGACATCTGTGTAGTAATGGAGACATGGTTTGAAGTCATGGAGTGCAAGGTTATAATGCCTTTCACACATTTAGACCAGCTGCTGTACAGGAAGGGACTAAAGGTGGAGGAGTCTCAGTCTATATTTAAAATAACTCCTCATCCAGACTAAAGTATATGACCCACTGGAACTCATATGTGTGCAACTCACCATAAACATAGTCTCTTACCATATCCTTGCAATCATCCCATGAAACCCATATTACCTGTCTCAATGTACTAGAGTTCCTTCCTGTTCAACCCAATATGATTTTCATGGGGTATCTCAACTACCTCTATTGACTGTGAATCCAACACCACTTCTAATGCACAAGCCCAGTGATTCCCTAAACTTTGTTAATGCCAGCATCCTGGAACAGTTGGCACATCCTGCTACCAGGGGTAGAAACATCCTTGACCTTGTACTCACAAACATGGGGGAGTGATGTTCCTCACCCAATTTAATGTCGTCATTCATCAGATCTGACCATAAGGCAGTATTGCTTGAAATAAAAATTAAATCTGTGGTCCCAGCAAAACTAATAATCTTTAGGAACCATTCCAAAACTAACCTCTCTCTACTAAGTGACACCTTGGCTAAATTCCAAGCATCCTGAAACTCAGTCAATACCATAGCATATGCTGAGCTACTTAGAAAATTCCTGTATAGCCATATTGATAGCTATATTGCTCACTCATATTAAGAATAAGACCAACTCAAAAGACAAGCCACCCAGTTGTAATCACAATGTCATTCTATTATACAACAAAACAAAAAATATCTTAGCCAAGCATGAGGAACAAAGCCCAGCATACTAAACCCCTCCTGACCAATCTAAACAGGCAGCTAACAGGGTTAATTAATACTTTAAAGACTAAATTTGAAGAAAAAATTGCTTCTCAAGCAAAGGACAACCACAAAGCTTTCAACAGCTTTGTCCGTAACCTCAAGGGAAATATGCAACAATGAGCAAAACATATGGTAAATGGCATCTGCACTGAATCGGAGGCCATTGCCAACCGTTTGGCTGACAGATTCAGCTCATATTTCTCCCCATCTCACTCCTGATAGTCTAAAGGAAATACTGCATACCAAAATTCTCCCAACTGTTATTAGGGAACAGGTCTTCAATGCACCTTCCACGGCCAAAAACACTGCATCGATAGGCCCCATTAACATCCAGGGATGCTTACTAAGTAACATGAAATATGACCTCTCTGGTCCACTTGAATCACTTTTCAAGTGGAGCCTACAGTCAGGGTTTGTGCCCAAGGAATGGAAGATGGCTATTCATTCCCCTGTGTAAAGAAGGTCCAACCACTGATCCCGGTAACTACAGGCCCATAAGTCTGACCACCCTTCAGTGAAGCATGGGTAAATGGCGGGAGTAACTATGACTCTTTTAAGGTAGACAAATGCCTCATCATCTAATTAGTGACGTGCATGAATGGATGAACAAGATTCCCACCATCCCTACCTACTATCTAGTGAAACCACAGCCAAGGGAATGGGTTTGGCAGAATCAGCGAGGAAAGAAGACCCTGTTGAGCTTGACTCTTGTCTGGCACTGTGAAGAGACGTGAGAGGTGTAGAATAAGTGGGAGGCCTTGGCTGCTGGTAAAATACCACTACTTTTATCGTTTTTTCACTTACCTGGTGAGGCGGGGGGGGGGGGGCAAGCCTCACTGCGGCTCTTGCTTCTGTCTCCAAGCGCCCAGGCATCCAGGAGCAACCCGCTTCGGTGACAGTGTCAGGTGGGGAGTTTGACTGGGGCAGTACACCTGTCAAAGAGTAACGCAGGTGTCCTAAAGTGAGCTCAGGGATGACTGAAACCTCCCATGGAGCAGAAGGGCAAAAGCTCGCTTGATCTTGAATTTCAGTATGAATACAGATCGTGAAAGCGGGGCCTCCTGATCCTTTTGGCTTTTTGGGTTTTAAGCAGGCAGTGTCAGAAAAGTTACTACAGGGATATCTAGCTTGTAGCGGCCAAGCATTCATAGAAACATCGCTTTTTGAGCCTTCAATGTCAGCTCTTCCTATCATGGAAAGAATCATCACAGACATCATAGATGAGGACATAGGTAACCTGCAAACTCTGCAGCCATAACAGTTCAGCTTTGTTAAAAGAAGGTCATGCCTATTAAATCTGGTGGACTTGTTTGAGAGAGTCTGCAAAACAACAGATGAAGGCAAGACTGTGCACATAGCTTACCTTGACCTGGCCAAGGCTTTTGATACAGTATCCTACTCAGGCATTAGAGACAAGCTCACTAAATTAGTTATAAACCCTTTTATCACCCACTGGTTAACCAAGTGGCTCACTGATAGGATCCAGAATGTCAAAATAGGTGAGGCCACCTCCACTAAGAGGCCAGTCAATAGTGGAGTCCACCAGGGCTTGGTACTGGGCCCACTCCTTTATAGAACTATGATTGCAAGCTATTGGTTATCATTGATTCCCCAGCAGACAAAAACATTCTTCAAGAATGTTAAAGAAAAAATGATCAATTTCAACAATTGGCTAAGCTTCTGGTGTCATTCAAAGGGGATCCAGTGTCTGTCAGCCTGGGATGACATGCTCAACAAGCCGCGTTGCTTCACAAGAGACGGCTTGCACCTGTCAGCCCTAGGCTTTCGAATACTGGCCAAGGCTCTTGCTGCCCCCATAGTGCTTTTTTTAGGCAAGGCTCAAAAGTCAAACCCACCTCCATAAACAGCACAATTAACAAAAAACTGAGGGTTATGCTACTCAACGCCAGGAGTTTAAATCTCAAAATGCATGCGCTCGAAGCACTCCTCAGTATGGAGAACGTCTGCATCTGTGCAGTAACTGAAACCTGGTTTAAGGCTCCAGAGAGCACCCCAGCAGTACTGGGCTACAACTCATACCACATGTTTCGGCCACAGAACACGGACCGAAACACAAAAGGAGGGGTTGTATCCGTATTCATCAAGGATACCTACACCTCCAGGTTAGTGGTGCAGCATGATACCTCTGAGATTATCCATGTACAACTAACATCGGGCAAATCTGCAATGCAAATTGTGGCCTGCTACAGATCACCCTTCATGACCCAGGACCACCACTCCACCTTTCTGGAGACACTGGAAAGCATGAAGTTCCTACCAAACACCCTGATATTGGGCGATTTCAGTTACCCTACCATTCACTGGGAAAACTACTGGAGTACAAATTCCCAGGCCCAGCGTTTCCTGGAATTTATCAACTCAAAATCCCTGGATCAGCTGGTAAACTCCCCTACCAGAGGTGAAAACATATTGGGTCTGGTCATCACCAACATGGGCGACAGGTGTTTCACACCAGAGATCAACCCGTCACTGGTTAGATCAGACCATAAACTAATCACTCTGGATATCCAACCCCACCACCCCCCCCAACTAAGGAAACCACAGTAAAAAACTTTTCTAAAGCAAACTTCACCTTACTTAAGACAGAGGTGGTAAGTTTCACAGCCCCCATGCTAAAGGATAATGCTGCCCAAGATGCAGAAACCTTTACAAATGCACTCTATGAGCACCTACAAGGATGCATGGATTGGGCCATCCCTAGCAAAACCAAGACTCACTCCTCTAAGAGAAGGAAACCAGTTTGGTGGACCCCTGCAATAAACAGGCTATACAATAGAAGGAGGAAACTAGTTCAGAAAAAAAAGCAAATCCCAAGAAGGAAAGACATCCCTGATCAGTATCAGTAAGAAACTGAGGTCCCTCATGAAATCATCCAAGGCTAACTTCGAAAGAAAAATAGCCAAGGATTCAAAAGATAACCACAAAGCCTTCTTTAGCTATGTTAAGAATCTAAGTGGCAACTCACAGATATGCACTGAACTAGTGCAAAATAGCACAAAATATACTGAACCTACGGATATTGCCAACATCCTGGCAGATAGATTCAGTGCAAACTTCACCCCCCCTCTCACCTCCAAAAGGGCCCACAGCAATACAGGAAAAGTGTAGTGTCCCAAAAATCACAGATGCACAGGTGAAAACAACCCTTTCAAAACCTAAAAACACAGCGTCAATGGGACCAGATGGTGTCCCAGGCTGCGTCTTGCATGAACTACAGAACGAACTAACCCCCCCACCTAAACACGCTGTTCAACCTCAGCCTCTCCACAGGCTACCTGCTCATAGAATGGCACACAGCAATGGTTATTCCTCTCCACAAAGGAGGGGTCACAACTGACCCTGGTAACTATTGCCCCATAAGCCTGACTAACCTGGTCTGCAAGGCTATGGAGTGCATCATCATGGAACTCGTTAACAAAGACATTGGGAACCTCCAAACACTTGACCCGACCCAGTTTGGCTTTGTTAAGGGCAGATCATGCATACTAAACCTGGTTGACTTCTTCGAGACAGTCACCAAGGCCATAGATGTGGGAAAGGTGGTTCACACAGCCTACCTTGACCTCGCCAAGGCTTTCGACACCAATCCCCACTCGGGTATTACAGAAAAACTCACCAGCCTGAACATAAACCCCTATGTCACAAGATGGCTTGCCAACTGGCTTACAGACAGAACTCACATGGTAAGAATAGCGGGCTCCAGGTCCGACTCTAAACCAATCACAAGTGGTGTCCTTCAAGGCACGGTCCTGGGACCCCTACTGTTTGGCATATACTTTACAGAAGTACAGGCAAACACAGGAGGACTATGGATAACCAAGTTCGCTGATGACTGCAAACTGGGAGTCATAATTGACTCACCAGCTGACACGGATATCCTCCAAAAGGGCCTTACTGAGACAGACACCTGGTGTCAAAGTCATGGCCTCAAGCTAAATGCCAAAAAATGCATAGTCATCCCTTTTGGGAAAAACAAAACACCCACGAATTACCACATAGGCGGCAGCCCCTTAATACAGAAGAGGTAATAAGAGATCTGGGGACCCAGGTAGATAGTAATCTCTCCTTTGACAATCATATTGCCAAAGTAGTTAGGAAGTCCTATGTGGCCCATCTAATTACTAAAGGGTTCGCATCTAGAAATAAAGAGGTTATAGTGCCCCTCTACATGTCACTGATTAGACCCATCATAGAGTACAATGCCTCATTTGGAATGTACCTCACAAGACACTTCCAACAGCTGGAAAGACCACAAAAGTACCTCACCAAGAGGATTACTGGTCTCAAACATATGTCCTATGCAGCCCGACTGAAATAACTCCGACTGCACTCAGTGGCATATCACTTACTCAGAGGTGATCTCTGCCTGACTTACAAAGCCATGTCCAACTCAGAATTGATGGATATGCTCCACCTAAAGAAATCCAAGTCACTGCGAGCCACGCACTCTAGTGAGCTAAACCTCACCACAACAATAAATAGAACATGCTGGAGGGATAGATTCCTGTCACAGAGACTCGCCGTGCTTTGGAACAAAATTCCAAATTACATCAGGCAAAGCTCCTCACTAACACTCTTCAAGAGAAACCTTGACGAGTGGATGGGTAACAGAAAACACACCCCTGGGATCACTTCATTGGCTCTGCATGACAGAGGATCAGTTAATTAATCAATGGGGAGGCGAAAGCCGACACACTCTGGCTAGGCTTATAAATGCCCTCGGGCAGATAGCCTAGTACCTACCTATGAACCTAAGATGGCTTGTCTCTGACTAACAAATGATGCCAAAATGCTAAGAACTGCATAATTGTACCCTTTGGGAAGTCAATCATCCTGGCTAATTACCATGTTGACAATACAGTCTTAAGAGTCGAACAAGTGGTCGGTGATCTGGGTATGCACATTGGTAGAAGCCTTAGCTTCGACCACCACGTGGCCACAGTGGTGAGAAAATCCTTTTATGTTGCACAACTTATAGGTAAGTGCATGGTATCTAGGTCCATCCTACTGTACCCTGCCCTTGTTGAACCAATCATAGAGTAGAATGCTCCTTTCAGTATGTACCTGTCCAGGCATATGCAGCAACTAGAGCAATCTGAGAGGTTCCTTACAAGAATACAAGGAGTAACAAACCTGCCTTGTGTAGTGTTCCTTAAAGCCCTTTCCCTCTCCTCAGTCTCGTATAGATTTCTCTGGGGCGATCTATGCCTGGCTTACAAGGCATCTGCAAATCCCACACTTATAAATCTTTTGCATATTCTTTAGTCAAACAATACCAAAAATATAAGGGCTAAGGACCTGAATTTTGTCTGTGACTTAAAGAGAACATGCTGGAGAGATGGATTTGGAACAGGCTTCCCTTCCATGTAAAGCTCAGTGTGTCTGTTACCCAATTTAAGCAAAACCAAGACCAGTGGATGGGGAATAGAAAATTTACTCTGGACCTAGCACCCACGTCCCTTATGGACATAGGAGGCTTACAAATACCTGGCCCTCAATGCCCTACTTGGATACAGGACACCGTTATTCTTTTGGGAAAACTTGGATAGGCTTAGAAAGGCCCCACAGTTCATTAGCCTAGTAAAATTCTATGACTGTATTAAAAAAGAACTCTTCTACGTAACTGTCATATTATATTGAGGTAATAAACGTAATACTTATTATAAATATAGAATGGAGAAAGACCACGGTTGAGTCAGAGCAAGAGAATATGGAGAAAGTTTAAGAGTAGAAGAATGGTAAGAAAACTTTTGAATGTAATCTCAAAGTAGGTTAGCGGGAGGTTTACTGATAGAGAACCACAGTAATGTAGTATATAGAGAGAGCTAAACAGAGCAAGTTATCATATAGCATTATACTGATAACACAATGCCATTAGTTATTAAACATTCATGGAATTAATCAGTACATCAGCAGAGTGTTACATGTACCAAAACACAAACAACTGTTAGCACATACTTGTTAAAGGGCACAGGCTCAAATTGATACAAGTACAACATAGTACCAATGTCTTTTTATTGTTCTACACAGTCTTAGAGCAAATAGAACTGTAATAATATATGACAGATACCTGCTCTGTGAAGGAAGATGGTGACTGAGTGGAGCAGGAGACAACAGTGTGGGGATATTTAACAATACTTTTTACTAAAGTGACCCTTCTACCTTCAGATCAAATAGTAACACAGAGTAATCAGTTTATAGCCAGTACAAAGCAATTACCGAAGAAGCACACAGTAGAACAGGGTTTCTTTCATTTCCTGAATGCAGAAACCTGGCTGTTAGGGAGACTAAATAACTGGAATATATAGTGTAATCTGTTAGTCAAAAGACCAATATTGGGGGTTATATTACAGGCAGAATGACGGGGGAATATTACAGCCACTTTCCAACACAGGGCAGGTGCATATTTGACTAGACAATGTTAATACACAGCAAGTGTTCTTTTCAAATCTATTGCTTTCATTTGTTTATAATTTTCTGTACTGCTGTTTTTTTTTTTTTAATGTAACTTGTAACTTTAGATGGAGCTTGATCCAGTCTACTTACCTTACAAAATAAACAACAGTGTATAAATTGCTTAAGGGGTGAAATTTTATTTTGAGAATGTGGATCTCTAATGTTGTAATTGTGTAATAGTTTACTCATTTTTGCCCAAACCCCTTTTCAAGTTTTTGGTGCTTATTTTCAATACTTTAGATATTTGTGCATAATTTCCAATATATATATATATATATATATATATATATATATATATATATATATATAAATATATATATATATATATATATAAATATATATATATATATAGAGAGAGAGAGAGAGAGAACGAGCTGTACAGGGCTGGCCTTTGTAACTGCAGGGCCCAATTCGGACCATTTTGGTGGGGCCCCTTAGCTGACCCATCTCCCACCACAACAATCTACATTATCTGTGCTGGTTTCCTGGACTTAGCTCAGTTTTTGATTAAGCATCAGGAATGTATGCTATTACTGCATATTAAAAATAAAACAATATGTTTATGTATTAGCTTTCATTACATCATAAATCATGAAAAAGCAGAACTATTTGACTCCAAAGTAAAACAGATTGTGCCAGAAAAGCAGTGTATGCTAAGCATCACAGCCTGTGCACCCTGTATTTGTACAGGGCAGTCACTCCATTAGGAAGCAGACTATACTATGAGACCATTCAAAAAGTTGACTCAAAAAATTTAACCTATCCTTTATTTATCTTGGGGACTCTGTATATTGCAAGGATCCTAGGGGCATTGGTTCATAAATATTGTAGTAATTTCAGGTCTGTATGACCTTCAGGATGCATATCATATACCACTCTATCCAAAATCTTAATGATATTTAAACTCTCTTAACACAGTCACCAGTGAGGCCTACAGTCTCAGCATGGGAATGGGTGAGTGGACCCATCTTAAAATATTTAGATTCGCAACTTATAATGGGCTTATACGATACTGGTACTCTAGTGAAGGATACGTCTGATTTTTTTGAGTCAGCTTTTTGAATGGTCTCATAATATGAATTTAACAGATAATTACTTAGTGACTTTGGACATTGATTCCTTATTTACATCTATACCTAATGAGGATGGCACTGAGTCTGTTAGAATGCATTTATTATCTCATCCATGTTTTAGTAATGAATGTGTTAATACAGTATGTGAATTACTTAATATTGTTTTAACAAATAACATTTTTTCTTTCAAAAGCGGTTATTTAAACAAAACAGAGAGGTTGCGATGGGAACCCTTGTTTCCAATACATATGCAAATATTGTGATGTATGTATGGAAGAAGCAATTTAGTCTATCGGAAGAGATATACCCATGCCATATCGCAGGACTGGCCTTAGGTCAACTGGTGCCCTAGGCAAAAGGGCTCCACGGCACCCCCTACCACACCATCTGGTGCCCCCATCCTGGTCTGCCTATACCAAATAAATACTGGAAAAGTGCCCCTGCTACAGCGGTGCCCTAGTCGGCTGCCTAGTTGGCCTATGCCTAAGGCCGGCTATGCCATATCGGAAGAGATATACCCATGCCATGCACACATACTTTTTTATAAAAAAACTCCAGCTCTACTCAGTTGCATACCGCCTACTTCGAGACGATCTATGCCTGACATATAAAGCTATGTCCAACCCAGAATTAATGGACATGCTCCACCTCAGTAAATCTAAATCCCTTAGAGCCACGCGCTCGAGGGACTTGACCCTCAGCACAAATAAATAGAACATGCTGGAGGGACAGATTCATAACCCAGAGGCTCCCTTCGCTCTGGAATAGAATTCCAATTCATGTTAGGCAGAGCACCTCACTGACTCTCTTCAAGAAGAATCTTGATGAGTGGATGGGGGATCGTAGGTTTGTCCCGGGGATTACTTCCGTGTCACTATTAGACAGAGGCACAGTAAACTAAACTTTAAAAAGGGCACAGTATACTCAAATCAAGGGGTGGCATAAGCCAAACACAATAGGGCTAGGCTTATAAATGCCCCAGGGCAGATAGCCTAGTACGAACCTATGAACCTATAAAAGGTTTGTTGATGACCTTTTCTTGATCTTGGAGGCACTCTAGCACTTTTCGATGATTTTTTTTGAATATATACATCATGCCACTGAATTTTTAAAGTTTAAGAAAACTATTTGTGATATGTGGATAGACTTGATATCACATTGATAAAAAATGATTCTGGGTTGTTAGAAATTACATTATATAAGAAACAAGTTAAGCGCAGCACTTATTTATATATAACAAGTATGAATGCCCCCCTTTATTTTCAACAACGTGGTGAAAAATCAGATGTTCTGCATGGCTAAATTGACTACTTCCAATGTTAACATGGAGGCTTAGATGGACACCCTTGCACAAGAGTTAGTGCAGAGAGGTTATAGTAATGCCAGAGTTAATATGATAAGGCAAGATGTTACAGACCAGTGTACAACTGAGGCTGCCCCAATTATTTTCTGACAAACACCTGCTGCTGCTGTTGTACAACGTAGTAATAGGCAAAGATGTATGCTTACCTATTAGCAGAAATACAGAAGCAGCTAAAATGATAATTAAGACGTACTGGCCTCTTGTATGTCAAATACCTGAACTAAAGAATGTATTAGGGAGCGAGCTGTTGCTTGGTTTTAAGAGATGTAGCAATATGAAGAACAAATTATGTTACAAACTACAGCCTAGTATTAATGTTACGTTAAAAAGTACCAGACAAGGTACTTTTAGATGTAATGTGTGTCCACTGTAATTATATTTACGCTGGGAAATATATTATACATCTAGTTTATGACAATACTTTCATATTGCATGCCTTTGGGAATTGTAACCCTAAAAATCTAATATATATTGCTAAATGTGATGTATGTGATGCATATTACATTGGCACATCCATTTGTAAGTTTAAAGATCATATAGGGATCACTTGTCATAGATTAACAGGAAAGTACAAAATAATGCACTTTATTAGCATATTACTGAAATACATATAACACATCGTTTTAAATTTATGATTTTGCAAGTTATATATGAGCAGATTAGAGGGGTGGCATGGTTAATTTAACTGAAAAGAAGGAATTGAAATGGATTATTAAATTTAGAGCTCATGTACCTCCAGGCTTAAATGGCACTAATAGTATAAAAGCTATTTTACGTGAGTTGCATAGTAAAGCAAATTGAGTGCTGGTACTTTAACTTTTAATTGATTTTGATCATGTGATTTTTATCTTTCTTATATAAAGACTTCTTTTTAATTGTGTTAAATGCCTGAAGAAGCTGTTTGTGAAAGTGTGATACTAGTGTTTTAAAGTGTTTTAGTGACACCGCTCTGGTTCTGATGATTTTTTTTTTTTGTTTCTGTGGTTTCTAATTTTATATTGATCCAGATTTACTGCCTATTTTATATTGGTGTTTTTCGTTTCATGTATTTAAAAGTACCGGCAACACTCACTGTCCAACCCAATACCATATTCATGGGTGACTTTAATTAACCCACTATTAACTAGGAAACATATATGACACCAAACGTGCAGCCACAGAGATTCCTGAATCTTGTAAGCATGCACTCCCTGCACCAGATTGCCATTATGCTGACCAGGAATGCAAAATAGTAGATGTGGTCCTCACTAATATGGAAGAGTGCTGCACACCCCCTAGTGTAATGTCCTCTCTGGCAAGGTCAGACCACAGAATGGTCTCCTTTGAAGTAAAGATAAAAATCTGGAAGCCCAGCTAACACCAGAATATTTATAAACTACTCTAAGGCTAACTTACTACTGTTAAATGATAATCTGGCAACATCTCAAGCCCACATAAACCTTGAGAAACTGCTGCCTTTGCAGAACTTTTCACAGAAACCCTATAAAATCATGTTAATAACTGCAAAGAGGCAAATAAGTGAATATAAAAAGCAGTTCAAGAGGTAAACTTGACCAGAAATGAAACAAAACCTCTCAAACTGACCATCTGATGCCAGAGCTCAGGAATCAACCTCCAAGAATGTAAAAGTTAATATAGTGATTTATTTCTTATCATAAAAATCCACGTAAAAAACGTCAAGTGCTTTCATCCCTCCACAGAGGGCAGCTGTACCCACCAAGAATAAGTACAGAACTAACTAAAAAAAAAAAAAAAAACAAGCCACCCTGGCAGAATCACAACATCCATTAGCTCTATAACAGAAGGAAGTAAATCATGGTAAAAATTAGGAGGTGTAGTACCAAGCAGGATAAAGACACCATCAAACTCAATGAACAACTCAGAGAAAAAATAGTCTACCAAAGCCAAATTTGAGGTAAATTTGGCCTCTCAGGCCAAGGACAACCACAAGGCATTCTTTAGCTATGTCCACAACATCAGAGGCAATACACAATTATTTGCAGAGCTCGTTGTTACTGGAGCCATCTATACTGAGCCAGAACATACAACAAACCTACTGGCAGACAAATTTAGCTCTAACTTTACCCCTCTTCTCCTTCAACCTCCTCTCAGAAAACAACATCAAATATAACTCTCTCTACAATCAGTGGGGAACAGTTCCTCACTGATCTCTTTAAAGCCAAGAACACTGCATCAATAGGCCCATACAGTATCCCAGGATGATTTCAAAATAGCAAGAAACATGACCTGTCAGGCCATGTGGAATCATGATTTAATCGTAGCCTCCAAACAGGCTTTATGCTTAATAAATGGAGAACAGCAACAGTCATCCCTCTGCACAAAGGTGGAGCATCTACAGACCCTGGAAACTACAAACCTATAAGTCTCACTAGTGCCATATGCAAAGCCATGGAAGGAATTATTATGGAAATGATCAATAATGACACAGGGAATGTCCAGACACTGGACACAATCCAGTATGGTTTCATCAAGTGCAGATTATGCCTACTCAGTCTGGTTGACTTCTTTGAGAAGGTTACCAAAGCAATGGATGAGGGCAAAATGGTTCACACTGCCTACCTTGACCTGACCAAGGCATTTGACACAAGACTCTACTTGGGCATTGTTGACAAACTCAAGAGGTTAGGTATAAACCCTTATGCCACCCGGTGGATAGCTAACTGGCTCACAAACAGTACCCAGGAAGATAGAATTGGGGAGTCTACCTGTACAAAGAGGCCAGTCACAAGTGGAGTCCCTCTTGAAGCAGTCCTGGGATTCACCTTTTTGGCATTTACATCTTTGAAGTAAAGGCCCATGTCAAAGGCCTCTGGCTAACTACATTTGCAGATAGTTGCAAATTAGGAGCAGTCATAGAATCCCCAACTGACATCAATGCTCTTCAGGCTGACACAGACAAATATCTTGTGTCAGAGCCATGGACTAAAACTTACTGCTAACAAATGCATAATAGAATCCTACACACTCCTAAGAATCTTCCCAGTAGTCATGGAGTGAGGGACATACAGACAATAATCTATCCTTTGACCATCACATATCTATAGTAGTGAGGAAATCATTCTGTGTGGTGCAGCTTATAAACAAAGATTTGGTATCTAGGGCCAAGGAGGCCATTGTTCCACTGTTTTCAGTATTCATCAGTCCTACCATTCAGTACAATACACAGTTTGGTAACCTAACCAGGTACATCTAAAAATTGGAAAGTCCACAGCGGTTTCCCACTAAAAGAATACAGGGAGTAAGTAACATGTCCTATATAAACCAGTTCAAAGCCCTATCACTGCACTCTGTCTCCTATAAGCTCATGAAGGGAGATCTATACATAGCATGCAAGGCATTGTCAAATCCCACCCTGATGGACCACCTGCATATCTGCAAAACAAGCAGCACCAGAATTACCCATTCTAAAGACTTAAGCCATGCCTGTGATATAAATAGGACCTGCAGGAGAGACAGGTATGTATCCTGGAGGTTACACCTCTCAGGAACAGGCATCCCATCCATGTGAAGCAGAGTTCCTCCTAAACCCAATTTAAGTGTAACTTGGACAATTTGATGGGGAACAGGAACTTCATCCCTGGTTTGGCATGTATGTCTCTAATGGACATAGGCAGCTTATAAATGGTTCATCTCCCAAGACCCTGGTTACACTTATCAAAGGTACCAGAACTTGTCAGAGATTTGGGATGCATGGCTAGGCTTAAAAAGGCCCTAGTGGTCATTAGCCTAGTACTCATCTATGAACCTTTGAATCTATCACACCAAAGTGTCTTATTTATCTGTCGATGCAGATTTAGCTCCTTTAACAAAGTATTTGAGATATCATTAGTTCTGCAAAGGAGAGGTCAAATAGGGTTGGACCATTTATGACTCAGAAGACTAGACACAGATCTCCACCTAGGAGTCTGTAAGAGACTGAATACAGAGAAAGGACAGCCAGTCTCTCTCTTCATAACTAAAATTTTTGAGGCCACTGATCTTTTTAGTTATGACTTTCTGAGGTCTCTCATGTTGCTTGATACGTTAAGACAAATACATGCCAAAAGGTGTATTATATTCAATAATGGGTCTGATAAGATTCACGTAAAGGGGTATTAAGACTTCTCTGGATCTAGTGGAGATGACTAGAAATGAGATGCGCTAGATAAAAGGCTTTCCAAATTACTGTGGAGACATGATGATCAAATAATAAGGAATTGTTAACACAACTGCTTAGATCCCTTACAACATTGTCTGTTTGGAGGGATGCATCACCTATATGGTAAGTGACACTGTTTTGTTTACCAAAATGAACTATGCTACATTTTTTTACATTGTCATTGCACATATTGTTAATGTGGTCTAACCCATGTTGAAGCAATTGTGAGTCAGTTGGAGATCAAGTTTGCTGCTTTCTTAATGCTTTTCCTGTTTTATGCCCATACAAAGTATAACCTTTACTTACAGAATGCATGACATAGATCTAAAATTTAATTTTTTATTACCACACGTAGAAATGGTTCTTAACATGTACAATTAATTTGAGCAGATATATTTTTGCTGCAGTCAGGCAAAACTATTTCTGTCCTGCAAAGATAAAGGCAAATGGAAGATTTTCCATAGTCTACAGAAAGCAAAAAAACAAAAGTAAGCAAGCAAAGCTATAATTTTCAAAGTTTTCAAAGTTATGGACAATTATTCTCATTTCAAATGCAACATAGTATTTAGTGATCAAGTGATCAAAGGAACATTTTTTATCTTCTGTTTGAAGTAGCTCTTTTGTAGCCCAGCTGATTGTAAAAAGTTGGATGGGTTAAATGTATCTTAATTTCATCAGCTGGATTTAACCAATAAATGCATGGTAATTTATTTATCTCTTGTATAATCTCACCTTATTTTCCAAGATGGTGCATGTGTTGTCCTTAGAAGAAGTCAGTTACATACAGGTGTATCAGATGAAGTAGAATTTTAAAAATACTTCATAAATACTCTGGCATAATTTAACAGATTGTTTGTGAATATTGCAACAAAATGTACCTTTTGCTCCCGTGATTAGCCACTCTGGAGGATAAAACAGTAGATGCCTCACAAAACAAGTCTTGATTTTTGTTTTTACAACTTAAATAATGTTATAGTATATATTTTTTAAAAGACTTTTATGTCCGCCATCTTAAAATAAGTGTGTTTTTTCCATCATGGTTTACTAAAATAAATATACAGACATAGAGTGTTGCTGTACTATGCCTGGCAGAAAATTGGAAACAACATATGCCTGATATTCTATAACACCAGTATACTTGGGTTTTATAAATGGGTTTTGGCAGAGAGATGTATGTTTCAGATTCCTATATTTTGTGCTTTCAGACAGTAAACCTCCTTCATTTTGTGAATACTTCATGCTGTTACCTGAGAAATATTCTTTGCAGAGTCAGCACCTAAGAACCTTCAAGATACACAGAGCTATAAGCCTGGAATAAGTCATGATGGCATAATTTACAGTGGTGTGGTTATCATGAATAAAGCACATCAATGCATTAAGCTTGCACATTGCCATTATAAGCACCTAGGTCCTAGTTTGTTGATAAGTCCCTGTTGTACTTCATCATGCTTTAAGAGTATTTCTTTATAAATAGTGTAAGAATAAAATGAACATTTATTTAGAGCTGTATGTGATTCTGATTTTTCTGTAATAAAGCTAAGCATAATTTAAGTTCTGATTTATTTCATAAAGTGATGAGTGCATTGGGCTTTGAAATATTTGTCTGGTGTAACATGAACATCTGGTAATGGCACAAAAAACATGACAGTTCAGATAGAAACTATGTCTGTCTCTTATTTACTTTTTTACACTTATACAAAATGCTGAAAAAAGCAAGAAGCACCTATGTGCAAAATTCATTAGTAGTTGAACAAGAAAAAATAAAATGTTACACTAATAGTTATTTTTTCTTGTAGTATACTTACAAAAAATATACTTCTCTGCACAACTAAGACTACAGTGTAAGAGCTCATCATCAGCGTGACAAAAAGTGCCATTTATTTAAGTCAAGGAGGCTATACTGATTAGTCACTACTTCACATATGATATTAGGATAGCAACAGAATATATAAAATGACATATGTTTGGAGATGCAGTGCTGTTTTTCTTAGTATCGACACTGCATGTCAGCGTGGTGCTACAACATACTATACACTGTGGTCTCACTGTACATTGAATTTAGAGAATCAGACTACTATTCAAAAAGTTATGGACTGGGATTTTACCAGAAAATAGCATGTTATGAGTTATCATCCTTCACTGAGTTTTTTCAAGCACTAACTTGGCAGGGTTTACATATAAACAGTGTTGACAGCAGTGCAGTTATCCTAAGGCCTTGTTATTATCAGGTTTAAATAAATCATGCAAGATCATTTAACTTGGAATAAAATATTAAAGATGAAAATATATTTGCAAAATCATGTTGGTGCTTGGGTTTATGGATGCATGAATATTTTGGCCAGAAGAGAACCTTTTGCATGTGACCGAGTGTTGCAGTTAGCTGCTGTACAGACACTGTTGAATCACCCTTGCATTTGTCTATTATCCAGGTATTCTGTGCATTTCTGAAACTGTAGTGATCTGTATGCCACTGCTGCCCGTGACAAGACACTGTAGGAATCTACCATGCTTCTCGACAGGCAACAATTCCTGTCAGCTCATACTGCACCTTTAACACTACTTGTCCATCTGATTCTCTCATCCAACAACATGTTGTGCTCTTCAGTGCTTTGCACGCATCACGAAACTACTGACCAGTGCTTCTCTACCATTCATTACTGTAATTATAACTTCACACACCTTGTACTGACTTTAATATTTCTCCTCACTCTTTCCTAAACACCACATTTCTCCATTTGATTTCACCTGTCTCCTTCATAGGTTGTTAATCTGATCCTATTTTGCAATATCTTAATTGTTTTGTGCTAATACTGCAATTGGACTGATCTCAGTTTCCTTTTTTGTTTTATTCCCTTATTGTCTCCCTACAACATCTTGGTATGTATCTAATATTCTACTGCCTACACCTATCACTTTCAAACATCTCACATTCTGCTTTGTATGCCTCTCACTTTCTGACATACCTGCCATTTTTTCCTTGCATGTTGTGATCAACCAGTGTATGACACTGTTATGTAATCACTCATATGATGCACGTATTTTTATAGTCACCACTGCAGCACTGCCTAGTGGCTCCGTTTTCTATGCCCCATCAGCTTATTCATTCTTTCCTAGTGCAAGAATCAGGCATACGTGGACTGGGTGAGACCCCATACAGTGTCCCTATTCAAAGAGTCTTACTCAGCTCATTTGTTACCTGCAGTCTTTTTTATTTCTATTCTGTAATCCCAAACCTGACCCAGCAGCTATATAGCTTTAGTCAATCCAGCTGCCGCCAAGCATTTTGTTAATTGTAATCCTTCACCTTCTGACAAGGATGGTAAAACAATTGACAAGTTAGGGGAAAACGTGTATGTGTCTACAACTTTAATTTTTAGACTCTTGTCAGGCTCATATGTTAAAGTTCATTTTGAGTACTGTGAAGGTGTAATGAATGTTGTATCTGTATTTCCTTCCTGATTTATATTTCTGAAATCACTGCTCATTATTTAAAATATGTATGGCTATGTTCAAAAACAATGACAGGGAGGTTCCAAAAAGAAAGCAGGAACCTCCAGAATAAAGGGCAGCCAAATAAGTCAGAATGACTATGTAAGGGACCTTGGATCCCCCCTCCCACCCTGGCAGTTCTTATCCCTTCCAGAAGGTCTGAATCTCTATTTCTTTCTTTTGTAACAGATTGTTGCAGACAAATGAGTTCTGAGACTGATTCAGCAGGGTTACACATGGGCATTGGGAAGAAATCACGTATTTCCAGGGAATTATTCCACATCCACCAGCCCAAACCCTTCTCTTCTCTCTTATCCTATAGCACATGCATTGTCAGGGCATAGTAGAAACAGTTCCTCCTTGCCAGTTGGGAAGAGTTTTTATTCAAGAATGCATCTGGTGCCAAAGAAAGAAAGAAAATGTCCGGAGACCAATTCTGAACCTTTCCTTCACTTCACAGCTGGTTTTACCTCTTCTTCCTCAGATGTTTCTTAAGGTTTTAGGTGTCTGGATCACATCAGTTATCTGCCTTACTCTTTGGTCTATCCCCTTCTTCAAGTGTGTTCACAAAGTGTCTAGCTACAATTATAGCTCATTGCAGGCTACAGGGTACAGTAAACTCGGTTAACCGGCACTCATGGGGATTGATAGATGCCAGATAGCATTAGTTTCTAGTTGATTGAGAGTTGCTATTAAAAATAGGCCTGACTAATGGCAGAAAAAAAAACGTGAAAAAAAAGACAAAATAATGACTGTCCACACATATAAAAAGTTAAGCGTTTTCTTTCATTTTAATCACAACAAACTTCTTCAGAACTGACCAGTAAACCAATTAGTCAGGTTTAAATACAAAATTTGATTAATAAATAAACCAATCAAATGTCCATTCATCTAATTATTTATACATACCATTTTCTTAAAGGCAAAAATATAAAATGTGAAATATAACACGACATATGTACAAAAAGCATATAGCATATACAAATGTGTGCCTACTATAAAAATATTTCTCAAATAAACTGTTTAGTAGTATAGTCTATTATTAAAAAGGCATTTGACATTTAAGGTCTCATTTAGACCAGGACTATGATCTGCCCTAAGGAAAACCTGCCATCTGAGCTCCTTGTTTTCCAAGGCATTATTGAATTCTGTAACAAATGGAGTCAAATCTATTTCATGCAATAAAGCATTGTTAGTGTCTTTATTTCTAATAGCCAAACAATGTCCATAAATCCTTTTATTTTATTTTATTTTTTTATTTATCATTTGTTGTTTATAAAGGGCTCTAGTTGTTTTCCTCACATAAATATTATGACAGATGGAGCACATAGTCAAATATACTACCCCTACACTTTTGCAGTTGTATCTGCCTTTACTGACCACCATTTTATTGTCTGGAAAAATATATTTTTGATGAATCAATGATCCTGCATTGTTTGCAGTTATAACATGGGTAGGTACCAGTGGCTCCTCTAACAATTGTGTTCTCCTATTTCTAAAATAGACTCAATAATGCCTTGGAAAACAAGGAGCTCACATGGCAGGTTTTCCTTAGGGCAGATCATATTCCTGGTCAAAATGAGACCTTAAATGTCAAATGTCTTGTAAATAATAGACTATACTATTAAACAGTTTATTTGACAAACATTTCACATTTGTATGTGCTATATGCTTTTTGTACATATGTCAAGTGTTATATTTCACATTTTATATTTTTGCCTTTAAGAAAATGGTATGTATTAATTAATAAATAGATGAATGGACATTTGATTGGTTTATTTATTAATCAACTTTTGTATTTAAACCTGACTAATTGGTTTACTGGTCAGTTCTGAAAGTTCATTGTGATTAAAACGAAAGAAGGCGCTTAACTTTTTATCTGTGTGGGCAGTCATCATTTTGTCTTTTTTTCACGTTTTTGTTTTCTGAAGTTTATTCTGGTTTTCATGAATTTGGTGTTTTTCATATTACCTAGGCCTAATACCGTACCCTATACTATTTGTCTGACTTTTTCTTAGGTTGGGGAGAGAGGGAATTTATTCCTAAGAAAGTGGAACACATGAAAATTGCACTATATTTCTTTGATTTTTTTTTTCTGGTTGCTTGAGTTCCATTAACTGAGAGCTTACTGTATCAGCATTTTACATATTTAGATGACTTGCTTGCCTTTGCAAAGTCAGTTTCCTAATGTCAGGAATCTTTCACATGGGATTGTGTTCCTGGGGTGTCTGCTAGACATCTCACTACAATGAGTTTTTCTTCCACAGGAAGAAAATAGGTCTATATTTAGATCTATTCCAGGGGTTTTCCAGTCAGATTTTGGTCACTGTGAGGGAATACTTCAGGATTCTGGGTCTCATGCCAGCTATAATTCTCATGATAACTCTGGAAAAACTCCATGTGAGAAAGATGCAGTGGTACCTGAAGTCTCTTTGGACGCATCACCAACAGCCTTTATCTTTTCAGATTCAAGTTCTGGGATTTGTGAGAAGTGAAATCACTTAGTAGAGATATCAAATGTCCCTGAATCTAGGTCTCCAAAGCAGTCAGCCACCGTAAACACCTTAGTCTTTGCTTGGGGATCAGTATCACGATGGATAAAAGCCAAAGGTATCTGGGACAACAAAGGCAGACACAAGCACAGAAATTTAAAATAGATGCTTGCCCTTATCAAGGCATTCATTTCCCTGAATCACCTTTGGTCCCTAGGACCACTTTCAGTTGTTATGGCAATATCACAGTGATGTGGTACTTAAACAAGAAAGGGGGAATTAAGTCTTACCTCATATGCTGACTGTATATATTAGTATGGGATATAGTGTTACAACACAGTCTCATTCTGCAGGCTTCCTACATTCTGTTAGAGCAAAACTGTGTGTCAGACAAGCTGAGCAGGTCAAAAGAAGATGTTCATGAATAGAAACTAGATAAGGGGGTCTCACAAGAATTGATCCATCTGTGGGGAGTTCCTGAAGTAGACCTTTTTGTCTCCTCTCTGTACAATCAGCTGACATAATTGTGCTCTAGGACTCCATACAATATGGCCTGAAGACAGATGCCTTTACTTTTCCTTGGACAGGAATGTTTCTGTATGCTTTTTCACACTTTCTACTGCTATCAAGGATATTTTTGAAGATTCAGAAGGAATCCCCCAACAGTCATTGTGGTGACTCCCTTTTGGCCGAGGCAACAGTGGTTCTCCCTTCTTTTGGATTTGGCCAGAGGCAATTTTCACAATCTTCCTCACAGACTGGCTCTATTCAAAAATGCAAGGGGGTATGTTATACATTCCAATGCCAAACAACTTAATCTCTCTGCCTGGATGATAAGGTCTTAATAACTTTTAGACATCTGTTTATTGAGTAAGTGCATAGATACTAATGGAGAAAAGAGAGCCTGCTACTAGAACATCATACATTAGTAGTTTTATAGTAGGTACCAACAACATAATCAGCACCCATTCAGGGCTGGTGTTTCTCTGGTTTTACAATGTTTCTGATTTACTTTCCTATGGGCTGTCTTTGCTGTTTCTCTGGTTTTACAATGTTTGTGTAAGTTACTATCCTATGACCTGTCTTACACCTCTATCAAGGTTCATTTGTCGACTATTTCAGTGTGTCTGTCCATGGATCCCCCTCATTCAAGGCATTCCTATGTCAAAATGTTTTTCAAAGGGATACTATATAAGACACCTCCAAGAAAACTGGTGTCTCCTCCTTGGGATCTTAATTTTGTGTTGGAGATGCTAATCCTTGCCCCATTTGAACTGGCTAATCTGGCTGACTTGAGGTTCTTAAGATGGAAAACAGTTTTGGTTGCTTTGACTTTGGCAAGAAGAGTACTTGAGTGGCAAGTTCTTATGGTGGGTCAACCTTACCTCATTTTTCACAGAGACAGGGTTTCCATGAGAACCAATCTTTCTTTCTTTTATGCATAAAGTGGTATCCAACTTTACTTTAAGCCAGGCTATTCATCTCCTTTTGTTCTTCCCCGAATCCCAGAATGAGGAAGAAAGAATAAGTCATACCTTGTATGTCCACAGATAGAACAAAATCTTTCAGAACTTCCAATCAGTTTATTTCGTGTGAAGGTAAGAAGAAGAGACAACTTGTATTAAAGCAGACTGTTTCTAAATGGTTATGTAAAGCTATTGCCTTTTGTTATTCCCACTACAACAAAACTATTCCAGGCAGGGTCAAGGCACATTTTATCAGGGCCTTTCCTTCATCCATGGCTTTTTGGAAAGGTGTGGACTCGAAGTGTTCTAGAAGCAGTAACTTGTTCCTCTGTACATACTTTTGCAAAGGACTACTAGTTACACCCCAAGAGGGTTAGATTGGCATAATGGTTAAGGTCATGAGGCACAGGGTTATTGGCTAGGCTTAAAGTGTCCTTCCAGGGCAGTTAGCCTAGTATTCAGCTATGAACCTCTATGCTTCCTTCTCCAAGTCCAGGTCTAGGTCAGGCTTTGCTAGAACTCCTGGACTCTTCTCTTTCCACTTCTCAGCTGTTCTAATTTGCGGTAATCTACCCCTATAGATTAGGCTACTGCAACAGCGATCCATATGAAAAACATAGTACAGTTGTGTAAATAAACTTACCACAACAGTAGATATTTAAATAATCACTGCTGCAGTAGCCACTCCCTCCCTCCAGCCCCCCCCCCCCTTGTTTATTTGTGTGTGTGGTGTGTTTTTATGCCAAGGTGTGAACATTTATTTATTTTTTCCTTGCAGTGCCTTCTCAAGGCTCAACTTCCCTTTCCCAGTTGGCATGAAAGCTCTGAAGGGCTTGATATATCACATACAGTTTTAGGCTACTCCAGCACCGATCATTTGAACATCTGCTGTTATGATAACTTTACTTAAACAGCTGTACTTTCCTGAACCTACACCAGTTCCTCCTGTTCTTCCAGCATGGTAGGATGTGTTTTATTACAGCCTGTAACTTGCCTGACAGCCAGCCTACTGCCCCGAAGAAAGTATAATATATATATATATATATATATATATATATATATATATATATATATATATATATATCTAAGACCCAGCAGTGATTTCTCTTGTAAACATTGCTGTTGATAAACATCTGGTTAATGACAATCCTTTCCCTTCTGACTAGGATGTGAAAGCTTTTAATAGCTTTGGGGAAAAGAAACATACTCTTCTGCAATACATTTTTTAGAACTTTCAGTAACTTTCAGTTATAATGCTCATATGTTAAAGTTTATGATTTCTTCTTTTGAGAACATGAGGAACATTATGACATTGCTTCCCTCATCTGAGATAAAAAAAGAAAGACATCTTTGTGCAACCATATTCCTTCTGCATCTCAAGTGGCCACCTAATTTGAAAGCTGTTATATTTTGGCTGATGACACTTTCCAGGACTGCTGCCACTGCAAGTGTTAAAAGGAGATTTGCTTGTTTGCATATTCAAAATCTTTCTGTGGATGTTAAAGCAGAAATTTTGAATTATCCATTAGACAGAGACATAGTATCTGGACCATCTGCTGCAGATATCCTTAAGAGTGTCATGAAAAAGAGAGAGAGAGAGGAACTGATTCAGAGAACTTCAAAGATTTTTCCAGCATTCCTTTTCCAGTCTTCTCAAGGGGTTTAATGCTACCTCTGCAACCTATTTGAAAAAGCAAAATAAGCAGACACAGCAAGCTGCTGGTAAGCAGACTTTTTAAAAGCAATGGCAAGGAGGTTCCAAGAGTAAAGGAGGAACCCCCATAATAAAGGTCAGTCTAACAAGCCTGAATGACTCTCTCCATCTCCCAGACAAGCCTTTAATTCTTCCCAAAAATGTGAACCTCCATTTCTTCCTTTGGCAACAGATAGTTTCAGATAAATGGGTTCTGAAAGTGATTCATCATGCATATTCATAATAGTGGTTATCTCTCCTGCGATTCCTTATCATCCAACAGATAAAACTTCTCTTCTCCCTCCTGTCATTCAGTATCTGCTGACTCAGAGGGTGATAGAAGTAGTCCCCCCTCCTTAGATAAGAAAAGGAGCTTATTCAAGAATGTTTATGGTATCAGAGAAAGAAGATTCTTGTCGACCTGTTCTGGATCTTTTTCTTTTTATATCAGTTTGTGATAAAGCCGAAATTTAAACTGCTGTCACGTCACAACCTGTTATCTCTAGATTTAAAAGATGCTTATCAAATATTTGTATTCGTCCACATTTCAGACATTTATAAAGATTTTCTCTGTCTGGATCACACTTTCAGTTTTCTGCATTAACATTTGGATTATCATCTGCTCCAAGGATATTTACAAATTGTCTAGTGATAGCCTACTGCAGATTGCAAGCTATTCATATTTTCCTTATTTAGATGACTTGTTTAACTTTGTAGAGTCATTTTTAAAAGTGCCAGGAATCTCTAACTTGGTTGAGAGAGCTGCTGCACAGACTGGGGTTCCAGCAGAACATTCCAAAGTCTTGTTTAACTACTTCTCACTGGATTGTTTTCCACATGTTTCCTAGATCCTTGGTTCAAAGTTGAAAGTGATTTTGTTCCACAGGAAAAAAGTAGGTCTGTAGTTAGATCTGTTCCTGAGTTTTTCTACTTTAACCAAGGCCTTCACAAGGGAATTTCCCAGGATAATAAGATACATGGCATCCACAAGTCTTGTGATTCTTCTACCAAGACTCCACATGAGTAAAATCCACTGATACCCGAAATCTGTATAGTCCCAGCATCAACATTCCTTGACTTTCCAGAGTCCAGTTTTGGGGTTTGTAAAAAGGGAGATGTTTTGATAGAAACACCAAATTTATCAGAATACAGGTCACCCCTTCTTCCACCCAGCTCCATAATTAACAGCAGACACTTTAGACTTTGCTTGGGGAGCAGTGTCTGTGGAGATAAAAGTGTAGGGTCTTTGGAACAGAAAGGATGGACCAAAAGTCATCAGTCATCTGTGTTTACTGGAACCTCTACAGGTGTTTCCAGAAGACACCACAGTAGTGCTTTACATAAATAAATGGGGTGCCAGATCTTACCCTCTGTGTAGACTAACCATTGTAGCATGGGATATAGCTTTTCAGCACAGTCTTACTTTACAGGCATCTTACATGCTGTCATAGCAAAATTGTGTGACAAAGAAACTGCGCAAGACCAAGAAAGGAAATTGAATCAGAACATCCTTTCTAGAACTGATCCAGTTTTTCACCTCCACTTATAACAATCATTTGACAAAATTCCACTCCAGGACTCCATGCAAGAAGGCCTGAAAGACAGATGCTTTCTCTTTCCCTTGGACAGGAATATTCAAGATTGCTTTTCCATCCTTTCCACTAATATCCAGGGTCATTCTGAAGATTCAGAAGGACTCTCTGAAGATCATTATGGAGATTCTCTTCTGGTTCAGGCAACAGTGGTTTTCCGTTATTTTGGAAATGGCCACAGACAATTACCAAAACCTTTCTCCCAGACTGGACCTATTCACACAGGACAAGGGGTGTTTGATACATCCAAACCACAAACAATTGAAGTTAACTACCTAGATGATAGAATTTTAAGAATTTTTAGGTTCTTGAGACATGCAGTAGATATTAAAAGAGGTAAGAAAACCTACTACTAGAAAATCATATATTAGTAAATGGAAAAGATTGTCTAGTTGTTGCCAAGATAGGAACCATCACCCTTTCAGGGCTAGTGTTTCTCTGGTTCTACATTATTTGTGTAAGCTACTATCCTCTGGCCTGTCGTACTCCTCCATCAAGATTCATTTGTCAGCTTTTTCTGCATGTCTGCCCATGGATCTCTTTCTTTCAATGCACTCTGATATGAACATGTTTTTTTTAATGGGGTGTTGCATAGCAAGCCTCCTAGAATACAGTTGTCTCCTTCTTGGAGTCTTAATTTTCTCTTGGAAAAATTAACTCTTGCTTAATTTGAACCAGGTCATGAGACTGTCTTGAGGTTCTTGACATGCAAAATAGCATTACTGATTGCTCTGACCTCTGCAAGAAGAGTATCCAAATTGGAAGCTCTTACAGTGGGTCAAACTTATCTTATTTTCCACAAGGGTAATTTTCTTAAGAAATAATCCTTCATATATGGCTAAAGTTTTTTCTAAATTTAATTCTTTCCAAAAAATAAAAATAAGGTACTCCATACCTTAGATACACACAGGCCTCTTAGTTACTATTTTGAGAGAACTAACTCTTTTACGAACTTTGATCACTTCATTTTTTGAAGGTAATAAAAAAGACATCCTCCATCAAAGCAGACTGCTTCCAAATGGGTGTCTAGTGCTATTACCTTTTGCCATACCCACCACAACAAGGAAATTTCAGACAAGTCAAGACTCATTCTACCAGGGCCTTAGCGTCATCTGTGGCCTGTGGCTTTTTGGAATGGATTGGTCTCTTAAGAGTATTCAAGAAGCAGCAACTTGGTCTTGTGCACATACTTTTATAAAGCACTATAAACAAGGTTCTTTCTCCAGGTATAGGACAGGCTTTGCTGGGATCATTCTCCAGGGGCACCTAGACTTTCATTATTCCTCTTCCCAGTCAGTCTGTGCTGTTACCATTACAACAACAGATCATAACAAAGGCTACTTGTAGCAGTGTTCAGTAATGTGAACATAGTACAATTGTATAACTACAGTCGTTAAAGAAAATTATCATAACATAGATTTATTATCCATGCCTCCCTCTATATTTTTGTACGTTAGTTGCCACTGTGAGAACTTATAACTTTGTTTTCCAAGGATTGCTCTTTTCAGGGCTCTAGCCTTCCTCTCTTAGGTGCATGAAAGCTCTGGAGGGCTTGACACTCAAACTATTCTTTTTCTTCAACACATCAAGAGCTGATGAGTTTGGGCTTGTGGAAGGTACTCTTGAAGCTTTCAAGAGTTGGCTGATGGTTAAATTCTGCGCAGGATATAACCCATGTAGTTAAGGCTACTACAGCAGTGATCATTCAAACAGCTATTGTACTTTCTGACTAATATGACCACATGATATGAGACTATGAGGAGCTTCCAGAGACCATTTGTAGCAATGGCAGGTTAAACAGACAAGAGCAACACTGTCTTTGGAGGGCACCCTGTGCACAAAATCTATGAAAAACGGTGGGAGGAAAAAGTATTTGCAAAGATAAAAATGAATGTCTTTGTAAAATGTTCTTAATGACAACAACCAATGAAGGGGAGAGGGAGAGAGTTTTATGGTTAAATTAACATAAGGAGTGGACAGTGATTGAAACTCTGGTGTACAAAAACACAAAATTGACCAGAGTTGGATGTTTTACCCACTTACGATCTTGTTGGATTGCTTGAGACTGTCCCACACAGAAGTAGAAAGCCAGATTAAAATACTATTAGGACTCAGACAAGCAATAGCAATTCATTGCAACCCTACCTCCGGTCTAGTAGCAATCTGAATTTATACTACTCAGCCTGGTTTTTAATTTCTTTCCAAAAAGATGATCAGAATGTAGTTTCAAAGTTAGATCACTTAAAAGGCAAAAACTGTGCAGCTGTTTGCTGGAATTACTTAAAAGGCTTAGAACACTTTATCCAGATTTTTGATCAAATACAACATCAGTGCTGACACTTAAAATAACTTAGTGATTAAAGCAACTAAAATAGCTGCAAACTAATAACTTAAGATAGAAAAAAGAAGGAAATGGTTAAGAGAGATGCAAACTGTTAAAATGAACTTAAAAACAGATAAAATGCAATGAGAATTTCCAGCCACTTTGCTCTATTGCTCATTTTAGCCACTTAACTTGGATAGTCTGTGCAGATAGTGAGGATCACCTTGCCCGCACTGTTGTATGATCTTTCAGTACATACAACATTGTGGGGAATGCATTTGGGGAGGGGGGCTTGTCCCTGCAAAAAAAACTTAATTTAGTAAATTCAGTAGCTTGAGAATCAATGTATTGTTTTTGATACTTGACACCCTATGATACATAGTATATGTGTGTGTGCTTATTTACTGGCAAATGTAAACAACCTAGTACCTTAGCACAAAGGATTGAGGATCTAAGATGAAAATGAATTTCATTCTGTGGTCCTGTATTTGATTAGCAAACAGCACTGCAGGAGAGACCACAGAGCTTCCTGGCCAAGAAAATCCAGAGTCTCAAACACCTGTCCTATACAGATAGGCTAAAAGCCCTGTTCCTCTACTTAGTCTCGCATAGACTGCTCAAAGGTGACCTGTGTCTGGCATACAAGGCCATCTCAGACCCAGCCTTGATGGAGTTGCTGCATATCCGTAAGTCAAACTCCAACTCGCGCAACCTGCATGCAAGGCCTTAACCTGGTCTGTGACATTAATAGAACTTGTTGGCAGGATAGATTTGTATCCCAAACATTCCCCCATCTGTGGAATAGAATTCCTCGCAATGTCAAGCAGAATACCTGCGTAGCCCTCTTTAAGAAGAACCTGGACGACTGGATGGTAAACAGAAAATACACCCCTGGGATCTCACCTGTGTCCCTGCTGGACAGGGGAAACAGGTGCTGACTTTGAGGGAACATGGGCCAAATTCTTGGCTAGGCTTATAATGGCCTCTGGGCCAATAGCCTAGTATCATCCTATGAACAACATTGCAGGACAGTCTCAAATAAATAAAGAAAAACATCTAAATTAAGAATTATACTGTGCCCTAGTATACTTAATTAGAGGAACAAGGCAGATGTGATGACTAGATCTTCTAGCTGATGTTGTCAGGTCAAAGACAGACTACAGAATGCCCAGTCTCTCTTAGGGAGTTTTTCAATTAATATTTCAAATATTACTGTTCAGTTAGCTTGCAAAGTGCCATCATTTCTTGTCATCTGACTCTATCCCAGGTAAAAGCTCCACTACTGAAAGCTAGCAGTATTTAGGATCTACCTGTGAAAATACATACACAAGGGCTTTCCCTCAGATCTTTTCAAATCCTGGAAGTCACAAAACAATAAAACACTTCCAAGACAATGCAGAAAACTTCTCAGCACAGGCATTGTGTCTGATGCTGCACTGAAACTGAAAGATAGCATCTTTTTATTGTGTTGCCATAAAGTAATTTAAATTCAGTTGTTTTTCTGAAGTTAACCTCTTGTATTCCAGTTTCCCCTGTTAAAATATATACATTTAAACAGTTACAATAACGTATGTCCATTTCTGTTCTTTTCCAGTAAGGTACACTGTGGTTACATGTTTAAATTCAGTACTTTATAAACCCTTTTCAACACACACTTCTGTACCAGTAGTTTCATATACATGTAACATGCAGTTCTCATACAGTTGTAACACAAGCATCTTACACAAATCATTTTGATATTCACCAATGACATATAATTATTTACACAATTCCAGATAGATGAGCTGGCAGTATCTCCCTTTGTCACACTTCTATATAAATCATGTTGATATTCACATTTGTCATATAATTATTTATAAAATGGCAGATAGCTGGGCTGCCAGTATCCCCCTTTGTCACAGTACACAAAACAAGTATTACTGTATTCTGCCACCTACAGGCAGTCTCTGACCCAGCCCTGATGGAAACACTACACATTCATAAATCAAACTACACGTCACTCCAGGGATCTTAACCTAGTGTCTGCCATGAGCAGGGCATGCCGGAGAGATAGATATATCTACCAGAGACTGCCACTTCTCTGGAACAAGCTTCCAGTTCACGTGAAACAGAGCTCTTCCCTGACCCTCTTCAAACACAACCTAGTTCAATGGATGGGTGACTGCAAATTCACTCCTGGGGTGGTGCCCATGTCCCTCCTGGACAGAGGAAGTTGTTATTAAGTACCATAGACTCTTACCTCTGTGAACTTCACTCACCTAACCACTGACAATTGAGTCAATTGATAAATATAGCTAGGCTTGTAAAGGCTCTAGGGCCATTAGCCCAGTAACCTTCTATGAACCTATGAGATACTTTACCAGTATCAGACAATAACATCATTCCACCTTTGCATGTGCCTACTGTAATGTAAGATCACTGTCAGAAAGAGGGATATCTGAGAAAAATCCATCTGGAACAAGGAACACAGAATATGGTAAAGCCAAACGTCATGATTCACTGTTACAGTGACTTTTATCTAAGGCATACTGTCATGAATAGTACCTTTTCTTTGAGGATAATGTTGATCACATTATGCAGGAAATTTTGCATTATATGTCTTAGGGTAAATTAGCGATGTAGGTGGTCTGAGTTATTTATTTTTAAACTGTCCAGATTTAGAGTGCTTCTTTATGCTCAATAACTTACAGGCTGAACAGTTGTATAACTGTGTACACAGTCTTTCTTAGAAATTCTTGGACCTGTTATTTTCTTGAATGTGAGGTCTTCTCTCAGTGCTGTTTTTTTCCCACCAATGTTAAAGTAGCCTTCAATAGTCGCATTATTCAAGAAAACAATTCTTGACCCAAAATGCCTAGATAACTACTTCTCCATCTCAGACTTTCAGTTTATCAGCAAGATTATTGGTGGAGTGTAAAAAAGTTGAATGTACACAGTTTGTATCTTCTCTTTAAGTCTCATACTATCCTTGAACACTTTTAGTCTGTTTTCACGATTTGCCATAGTACAGATACTGCCTTCTTGTTGTTGAAGGTTTTTAATGATCTCTTACTTGTGAAAGATCAAAAGATTAAACTTAGTTCTCCTTAATGTCTCAGTAGCAGCTTTCATTGCTATGGATCATAACATCCTCTTGGAGCTACTTTAAAATGATTATGAATTATCTTCCACTTTTCTGAAATTATTTACCCATTGCTTTTTGGGACAATTTCAGAAGGTGATATCAGGGTTTAATTCTGCTTGTAGCTAGATGCCCTCTGAAATGAGGAACTACATGGAGTTCTGTGCCTTGGCCTTTGTTATTTATGATATACATGGTCCAGTCAGGCAACATTATTTGATGGAGATGTTTAATGTACAGTTACTGGGCTGATGATACTCATCTGTGTATCGCTTTTACAGGCAGTTTTGATGAATTATAAAATTATTTGGAGCCTCCACTGACATGGCCAGACAAAGTTGACTAAAGTTTAACCCACTGAAGGCTGAGTTTATGTTATTGGATGCCACTTTGCAGCCCTCTAATTCTCTGTTCCTTAATTTTGTCAGTTTGTATAGCAGTAACTTGCTACAGTTTGTGTTTAAGGTATGGACTTAAGGTATGATGTCCCATGATCAGTCACCATAAAAAATATAATGTTAAGTTGTCAATCTCGCCTTCATTCTTGCTTGATGGGTTCGGAGCCGATCCCTCGGCTCCGACTCGGCACTTGCTAAGCTCGAGAGTCACTTTTACCAGCTCGAGGCAGCCCCATATCCCATGATGCAAGGCGGTAAGTACCCAGATCTCGTTTGCCGCTTCGCTTATGAGGTCCTCCTTTTACCAGCTCCTGGTAAGTGATTCACTTTTTTGATATTTAAGCCCCTTTTTGTAAAAAAACCCTTAATTGTTAGTTATAAGTTAATTATTTACATTTTCTGACAGAAAATCCCTGTCTCTTCTAATTTTTTAGTCAAACTTTACCCATCCCATCCCCTCCCTGTTAGGGTGTGTGTGTTTGTTTTATAGGAATACCTTTTGGTATTTTATTTAAGTTAATTTTTTGACTGGTGTGTGTGTGTTTTGTAAGCACCATGTCAAAGGAGAGGGTCTCAGGTTTTAAGAAGTGTGACTCGTGCTGTCAGAAGATGTCTCTGACAGACGGTCACACTTCTTGCCTGTATTGCCTGGGGCCTCTTCACCTGCAGGACTCCTGTGCTATTTGTCATTCCTTCAGCCAGAGAGTCCTGCAGGAAAGACGCAACAAGCTGATACTTAGGGGCCTTCTTAAGCCGGAGGGCTCTCCGGCTAAGTCGGCTCCATCAAAATCAGCTAAATCTTCCAAGGCCAAGGCTTCTGTGTCTAAGCCTGCGGCTCCGACTCGTTCGAGTCGAGATCGCTCGGCTGGAGCCGATTCTGGCTTAACAAAGCCTTCAGCACCGATGGCTATCGGTGCCGAATCTGCATTGACCGCCGTGTCGGCTCCGATCGGTTCCGACACCCATGTGGCAGGCATCGGTGTCGGCTCCGATCGGCTCCGACACCGTTACTTTGGTGGCTGTATCGGCTCCGGCTGGAGCCGATACATCGAGCTTCCTGTCGGCTCCGATAAGTCTTCGGCTCCGACAGGATCTACAGTATCGGTTCCGATGGCTCATTCCAGGAAGAGGTCGAGGTCTCCTTCCTTGGAGCCGATACTTTCGGCTCCGGCTTCACCTCTTCTTTCGAACGGAGCCATCGGAGCCGATCTTCAAGGTCATCCAGACTGTCAGACCATGACCTAGAGAGAGTGGTCAGCAGATTACTTAAGTCACAGGTACTGGCCCAAATGTTACATAGTCCGTCTCAACAGACGACTGTTGGTCCACACCCGTTACAGTTCCTCCTTCAACTCTACCCCAGAGCTTGGAGTTGGAGTCTTCGGAATGGTTACTGCTACGGCTGGAGGACGGATACCCCTTCTGTTCCTTCAGCCTCTACTCTTATCTCCTCTTGAGACCTTCCTTAGAGGGATTCGGTGGTCGGGCTTCCATGGTCTCCTCCAAGGGGTGAGTGGCATCGGACCCTTGTCCGAACCGCTCTTCCCCTTGGAGCCTCGGCCTTGGTGAGCTCGGCTCCGACATCTGCCTCTGAGACTTCCCTTCGGTGGTCCCTGGAGTTCCTAGTTCTTCGGAACGGGTTCTCTCGGACCTGCCTGGGAGGGAGCATTCGAGGTGATGAAGAGTGTGCTGGCCACTGGTATCAGTCAGCAGTCTGTTCCGTAGCTCCTCCCTCTATAGTACCTGTTGACATCTCTGCCACTTCTCTTGCTACAGGACCCAGAGATCCTCCGCCTCAGGTTTCCCCATTGGGAATTTCCCCTCTTCCGAGGATTCTCCTGATGTTTCGGGAGATCCTCCTAGGAAGAGGACTTGTAAGAGGAAACATGTAGACTCCCGAGTCTGTCACCGGATACTGACTTTGATGAGTCAGAGGGATCCCTAGATCCCCTCTGAGGATGTCTCCTTCTCAGACATCCTAGAACTCCTTAAACAGAGGGAAACTGGCCCACCAACAATCCCTCTGAGGATGAGTCAGTATACCTAGAGGCGTTTGGATCTCGGCCCTCCACCTCCTGGGTGTCTCCGCCTTTCGACCCCCTTATGCAGGTTATTGCACGAAGGCGTGGGCAGCTCCTGACTCTGTAGAGCCAGTCCCTAGGAGGCCTTCAAAATTTATCACTGCCCGTGTGACAAGCAATTCCTCACTAAGGGTGTCCCCGCTGATGCCATGGTGGTGGCTGCGGCCACCAAAAAGGAACTTGCAGATCCTTCGTACCCGTCCATCCTCCTAATAAGGACTCTAGGACCATGGATAGGTACAGTAAGCGGATGTTTTCCTCAGCGACCTTTGCTATGCGTTCGCTGAATTACCTATGTCACTTCACCAGACTCCAGAGGGATATCCTTAAGGAGCTGGGTGAAGTAGTTCAGGATCCTACAGCTGCAGGGGCTCAAGAAAAAATTGCTTCGCAGCTAGGAACCCTCAATTCCATTGCAAACTCCTCCATGCGGCTAATATCTTATGCTGCTGATGGAGCGAGTAGAGCCACAGGTACAGGTGTGGCTCTTAGACGCCAAGCCTGGATGCGGCTATGTGATTTTGCGGATCCCTTTAAGGCGTCCTTCACAAATTCTCCCTTTGATGGGTCAGCTTTGTTTGGCCCTCAGGTGAAGGAAACTTTGACCAGGTGCGAACAGGACGGCAAGACTCTCTCTGCTGTAGGAGTCCGTTTTTCCACCCATTCTAGACCTTATCTCAAAGGACAGAAAGGTGGGAAAATGTGGTTCCGTAAATCCCAAGGAGTCACGCCGGATTCACGTGGTCAGTTTACCCCTAGAGGCAGAGGGGTAACAACAACAGACGCGCTCTAGAGGCAGAGGGGTCCAAAACCAGGGAAACAGAGAGCCTCTCTCTGACAAGCCCTTTCAGCATCCCTGAGATGTTGCCCGGCTGTCCCTCCTTGGAGGCAGTCGGGGGAAGATTATCACTGTACCCAGAAGCCTGGCATTCCCTCACTCAAGACAGATGGGTACAGTCGATCATATCCAAGGGTTACATAATTCCTTTCGAGGAAAGTCCCTTCCCCTCAAGTTCCCTTCCAGATGTACCGCCGGTCTAAGGGAAATTGCAGAGTTAGAAGTCTCAAAACTACTGCAAAAGAGCCATTCAGCCAGTTACAACAGACCATTCAGAGCCGGAATCTACTCAAGGTTCTTTTGGTCCCCAAAAGACGGGAGACTGGAGACCAATATTGGATCTCAGCAGACTCAACAAGTCTGTCAGGAAGACAAGATTCGAATGGTCACTCTTCAGTCAATTCTGCCCTTCTTACAGAAGGACAACTGGATGTGCTCAATAGATCTTCAGGATGCGTACTATCACATCAAGATTCACAGGCGCTCCAGGAGATTTCTCCACTTTCGGCTGGGGTCCAGTCATTTCCAGTTCAGAGCCCTGCCCTTTGGTCTCACTACAGCCCCCAGAGTGTTCACCAAATGCATGGCAGTGGTCACGGCTCACCTGAGACGTCAAGGATTCCAGGTGTTTCCGTATCTCGACGACTGGCTCCTGTCAGCCACCACCAGGCATCAGCTTATACAAGCCAGGGATTACACAATAAACCTTTGTTCTCATTTGGGCATCTCGATCAACCCGAAAAGTCATCCTTATCGCCCTGCCAGTCTATTACCTTCATAGGCAAATTTAAACACTGTTCGGATGTCAGCTACCCTTACAGATCAAAGAGTTTCAGACATTCAGAGTCATGTCAGAATCATTCTGGCAAACAAGAAAGTACAGGCCAGAACGGTTCTAAAGGTTTTAGGTCTCATGGCTGCGGCCATTACTCTTCTTCCCTGGCTCGATTCTACATGCGCCTTCTTCAGTGGATGCTGTTCACACAATGGTCATACCAACAACTTCCAATGCGTCACCAGATTCTGGTGACACAGACATGCAAAGAGCATCTTGCTTGGTGGATCACATCTCCTCAGGTTCACCAAGGCAGGTACTTTGTACCCCCATCCCCGATAGCCACTGTCACCACGGATGCCTCCCTGATCGGGTGGGGGGTCATTATCAGGGCAGGATGGTTCATGGGGCGTGGCAGCCGTTCGAGTACCATCTGCACATAAATGTCCTGGAGATGAGAGCAGTGCTTTTAACGTTGCAAGCCCTCAACGACTTTCTTCCCGTAGGGACAATTGCAGTCCACACAGACAACATGTCTGTAGTTTGGTATATCAACAAACAGGGCGGAACCAAGTCCTACCCCTTGTGTCGAGAAGCGCTCAGACTATGGCAATGGGCGGTCTCCTCTCATCGGTTTCTGGTAGCAACGCATATCCCTGGGAAAACCAACATTGTAGCGGACAGATTGAGCAGAGCTATTCTCATGCCTCACGAGTGGTCTCTCAAGCAATCCATAGCGGAAGAGATTTTTCTGGAATGGGGTCGTCCATGCTGCGATCTTTTTGCTACTCCCCAAAACAGCAAATGTCCAGACTTCTTCTGCCTCTTCCCTCCATCAGGCCATCCCCCCAGAGACGCTCTGACCCAGGATTGGCCCCAGGGACTTCTTTATGCCTTCCCTCCATTTCCTCTGATCCCTCAGGTTATCCAGAAAGCTACCGTTTTGAGAGCCAAATTGATTCTCATTGCCCTTACTGGCCTCGACAAGTTTGGTTCCCGTTCCTACATCATCACCTTTTGGTGCAGCCGTGGCATCTGGACCCAGTGCCAGATCTTCTGATTCACCAATCGGGTCAGCTGCACTGGTCAATCCCTTCTCTCAACCTCACAGCATGGTTGCTCCACTTCCTTCCTTAGCCAGGCTTCCTTTGATCTCTAACCCAGTTAGAGACATCATAGTAGCTTCGCTAAAATCCTCTACCAGGAGGATTTATACAAGCAAATGGAAACGTTTCTCTTATTGGGCTAAGGCCAAGAATATTGATCCCTTTACTGCCCCTGTTCAGGCAGTCCTGGACTTCTTAGCAGAGATTTTTCATGCAGGCTCCTCTTCTTCCACAGTCAGAGTTCAATTGGCTGCTATTTCCAATTTTCATGTCGGGATAGCAGATCATAATATTATGTCCCATAGGCTCTGCAGGGCCTTCTTGAAAGGAATTTTCCTACTAAAGCCTCCAATCAGGAATCCTCCTCCTCAGTGGGATCTAAATTTAGTGCTGACATCCTTGATTCTTCCCCACTTCGAGCCAGCTGCTTCTTGTTCCCTGAAATATCTTTCTTGGAAAACTTTATTCCTAGTGGCTATTACATCGGCCAGGAGGGTGTCTGAACTTCAAGCTCTTTCGGTTCGACCCCCCTATTTGGCTTTTCACAAAGACAGAGTATCTTTGAGAACTAACCCAACCTTTTTGCCTAAGGTCGCTTCAAAGAACAATTTGAATCAATCCATTGATCTCCCTGTATTTTTCCCTAACTATTCAGATAGAGCTGAACAAAAGCTACATTATCTTGATGTCCACCGTCAACTTAGATATTATTTGGACAGAACAAAAAATTTAGAAAATCTGATCAACTTTTTGTTTCCTATGCGGATAATAAAAAGGCCTTCCTGTTTCAAAAGTGACTTTGTCTAGATGGCTTTCTTGGTCATCTCTGAAATTTATCTGCTCAGGGGAAAACAGCTGTGCTCAAAACCTAAAGCACATTCAACTAGGAGCTTAGCTACTTCTACAGCTTTTCAAGCTAGACTTCCTTTAGACACTATTTGTGCAGCGGCCACTTGGGCCACTCCTCACACTTTTGTTTCCCATTACAAATTGGACTTGGCCTCCAGGGACAGAGCCAGTTTTGGCTCTACAGTCCTCAAGAGTTTGTTCCATTGAGCCACCCAGGATAGAGGTGCTAGGGACGCGGTCCCATCAAGCAAGAATGAAGGCGAGATTGACAACTTAACATTAAGAAGTTATGTACCTACCATAACGTTCCATGTTAGTTGTCTTCTCTCGCCTTCTTTCTTGCGACCCTCCCTCCTTCCCCCTGGCCTGGACAGACCTTGTTATAAGAAACTGTTATGCTGAAGACCATTCAGACCTGGTCCTTCTTCCATCTGTAGTTTTCTTTCTTCCTTTGGGAAGTATGTTATGCTTGGTGCTATTGCCCTTTGTCATCAAACGAGATCTGGGTACTTACCGCCTTGCATCATGGGATATGGGGCTGCCACGAGCTGGTAAAAGTGACTCTCGAGCTTAGCAAGTGCCGAGTCGGAGCCGAGGGATCGGCTCCGAACCCATCAAGCAAGAAAGAAGGCGAGAGAAGACAACTAACATGGAACGTTATGGTAGGTACATAACTTCTTATTTTCCACCTAAGAAATGTCAGTCAGATAATACACTACTTACCACCTGAGGGTCTATCAAATTATTTTGTGCTCTAATCTTCAGACCTTGAATTTACTATAGTGCCCTTTACTGTGGGCTACCAGATGCTGTCCTTTGGCATACACAGGAAGTATGGAATCCTTTAGCATGTCTGATCACTGATATTTGCTAATATTTTATATAACTTCTTATTTGTGTCTGGATTAGCTTCTGGTTGCTGCAGTGCAAACCATAAGGTGCTGCCCCTGACATCCATGTCTCTGCAGTATCTCTCCCTCACATATTTAAAGAGCGACTGGTCCATTGCCAGCTAATATGTGCACTTTGTTTACTTAAGTAGGGGCTGCTAATGATTCTGAAGATATTTCTAGAAATATCTGGTTTGAAATGTGTTGTATATGAAGCACTGGTATTGTGGAATTCAGTACTTCTTTAGGCAAGGATATATTCCACCAAGGCTACTGAAAAATGTATCTAAAGACACACCCGTTTATGGAGGCCTGTGTTTAGATTACATTCATTATGTCTTAGCTGCATAGTTTTACATTATTTTATTATTTATATGCATTTTTATGTTGTTGGTTAAACATTTGTATCTTTGTGTATATTGTCATGTGCTTAGGTTTAAACACAGAAGTGGAATTGACTGAGAAGTGTCTGTATAATGTAAGCTGTATAAGTAGCAAACATGAAACAAGCAAGAACAAGTGCTCAAATGATAATAATACCATGATGGCAAAATGTGTGCAGGTAACTCTTGTCACAGTTCATTCACTTTTGTATATAAATAAGAAATGTTAAATAGTTCAAAAAACAAAACATACTTCATTCCTGAGTTTAAATTTCTTATCAGAAACACTATTTTTGTAGCAAGGAAGCTGTCTTGACAGTGCTGAGGGTGATGGAATCCCTTAAATACTTTCAAGAATTCCTTCAGTGACATGCACGCATTTACAGATGTACGTCTGTGTGGTGAGGCTAAAGTTTGTATAAACAATACTATTTAAAGGGATTTAAGCACATGCAACACAATAAACTGGTTCAAGATTGACTTAGTCCTTGGTTACAGTAACATTAAACATTAAATTGACAAACACTACCAAAGGCAAATAAAAAAAATGGATTAGAGCGTCCAGTGACAGTATTTGGAGCAGTGCTAAGCAGATACAGTCACAAACATTTTGTACAGTAATGGCTCAGTGCTACTCAAAAATGAGCATGCTGATTGGACAGCCCAGCTTGTTTCCATTGTAAATTGAGTGTATACCAATGGAGAAAAGTCCAGCTGCTGAAGTACCATTGAGCGGCCAGACTTTCTATTGGCATATGATCAGGGACAGAGCAAAATACAAGAAAAACTAGGTGCATTCTGCAAAATGAAAGAAACAGAAATGTACCTGATTTACATTGTATTTCTGCACTGTCCTTACTAAAATCTTGACTACCTCTCATTTGTACAGATTTTCACAGAATGTCCAGATGTTTGCCTCATTGTTTTGTTGTATTCCACATAAAAGTTATAGTTTTCTGCCAAACCACTGGGGATTGAGATCATTAAATAGTGACAGACATTTCAGATTCAGGCTTCTCATTCTTCAGAAGATGCACGCTAATGCAAAACTTCTTATTCCAGCCACTTTCTAGGTTTCTAAAAAGCAGTGTTTAAAATTTGTCCCTATTTTTCGATCTTTGACCATCCCTCCGCTGTGTTGGGTTTGTCTTGGTTTCTTACATTAAAAGTTTGTATAAGATATGTTGCCAAGAAACAAAACAAAACAACAACAATAAAACACAGCAATGGAGATTCTGTTTTATCCGTTGCTTCTACTGTACTGCACTGACGTACTGTGCAGGCGTGGGAACTAAGTCCCATACACATGCACAGTATATCAGCAAACAAGGAAGATCGCAAAGGAACACTACTGCACCCCTATACAAAGATATTAGTTAAGAAGGGAAAGCATCAGGCTTTACCAACGATTGGCTTTGTTTAAACACTCAGGCTTCATCCTCGTGTTCAAACCACACCAACCACGGATGAATTGTGATATACCCAGTCCGATGCACAATCATGAATTATTGCTTAAATATAAAATAAAATAAGCATATGCATATATACATACATACATAACAATAATGACAAAATAGCAGCCAAATGTAACATGTAATTGTAAATAAAAGTGAATACTTAATAAGGGAAACTGGAAAGACCCAGTTGAGGGAGACTGAGGTATGGTTAAGAAGATCACCCTGAAATAAAGCAAAGCAGATAAAGACATTGATAAACAACAGGAGAATTCAAGAGCTGAAAAGATTAGGAATACAAAATAAATAATGAAGACACAGCAAAAAAAAAAATGGACAAGACAGTATAAGAAATATAAGAAAGAAATATATAGAGCTAAATATATTTTTTTGGTTTTAGAGTCTGTACTGTTAATTGTTGCTTATAGTTTTTCAGATCTCTGCTGAAAGTGTTTTCCCCAGCTCCCCCTATTTTCTGCTGTGTCTTCAGTTGGTATAACTGTTTTTTACAGCTTGTGTGTTATCTAACTCAAAGATCGCTTGCATAAAATTAGACCTGTTAGTAACAGCCTGCATTTCATTGCTGGAACATGTGTTCTGAGAGACTGCTTTTCAATCTATCTGGAAATATACAGAGCTAAGTATATTTTTTTGGTTTTGGAGTTTGTACTGTTAATTGTTGCTTATAGTTTTTCAGATCTCTGCTGAAAGTGTTTTGTCCCACCCACCCTCTCTAATTTTGGCTTGTAGTTTAAATTTGGTGGCTTTTGCAGTTGCCCGCCCCACTGTACATTTGATCTGGGACACTCCCCCAGTCCCATCTCTTTACCACATTCTACCTAATAAACTCCTTCTGCACTTGCTTTTAGTCCTTTTTAATTTAATTGCATTTTTTAAACTGTGTTTGGTCTAATATTGCTACATACTCAAGTGCGCTAGCTTGCACTGCATGTGAATTGTTTTTACTGCTGTTTTAGCTACTTTTCTGTAAAAAAAAATACTGTAAGCCTGTTTCCTACCTTTCCTGTAACTAGTGTAGTCCAGATACAGATTCGTTGTATCCAGGACTGTATGTAAGCTTCTGAGCCCCCACCCCCAAGTCTTTCTATGTTGGAAGGAAGCCTTCTAGCTTATCAGTGGGAGTGGTAAGCACTAGGTAACCTGTCTACCACTTAAGGAGTGGTTCTGGCCCAGAAATTGTAGTTATTGGTCGTTTGGGAAATCTTTTCCATCTCTCTCAACTTTCTGATTTGAAAGCCTGAATTTGCACTTGTTTCTGTCCTGTAACTCGTCTAGTGCAGATACAGATTCTTAGTTTTAGCACTTAAATTTGCTTATTCGTGCTCAGCACTTGTTCAGAACTTGTAAGCACTAAATAAGCTACTAATTACTATAGCACTCAACCTTCCTCATTACCTAGAGAAAATCAGTTTTTGTACTTACTTTTCTCACTTGCTTAGAGAAAAACAGCTCTTGTACTCACTTTACTCACTTATTTAGAGGAAAACATTTTTTTATTCAAGCATGTCCAAGGGTCAGCTCCCAGTGTTCTCTCCTATCTGATGAATCTGGGCATCTTGAGGCAATGTAGAAATTGCCTCATGTACACAGACAACCCTCTCCTCCTACCATCCATCACTACAACCTGTGAGAGATGCACTTATCTAGCCAAACTGGAGGTAAAGCTCTCTCTAACCAAGACTGAACTTGACAGTCAAGAGGAGAAGGTAAACATTTGCACCACACCACATTCATCACATAGTCTCACTAAATCTACACCACCAAAATCCACACATAGTAACACAAAAACATTTGCGGAGGCTCTCAATAATGGTCTGTCTAAGCAACAGATACATCCAAAGCAGAAACACAAGCAACCTGCATCCTCCAACACACCCCAAATGACACATAGCCCACAGACTCATTGTGCCACTCAGCTACAGCCAATAAGGCAAAACATCGTACCCAACACACTAGTCATAGGTGACTCTATAGTCAGGCACACTGATGTCCCACTCACCAGGCTAAACGAGGAGAAGGTTACTGTCAGCTGCCTGTCAGGTGCCAGGACCTGCCACATAACCCATGCACTCAGGTCACTCCACAACAAGTACAAATATGACTCTGTCATTGTCCATGTTGGTGTGAATGACCAGAGACGTACCTCCCTGGACTACATGAAAAGAGACCTGGAAGAGCTCTCCGATCTTGTAGCCCAGGCAGGTATGACCCTAGCCCTGAGTAGCATTCTGCCATCGCTCAGAATGATACCACAGTACAAGGACAAAATGATTAACTTCAACAATTGGCTAAGCTTCTGGTGTCATTCTAAGGGGATCCAGTATCTGTCTGCTTGGGATGACATGGTCGACAGACCACGATGCTTTGCCAGAGATGGCCTGTACCTGTCGCCCCTGCAATTCCGGATACTGGATAAGGCTCTTGCCACCCCTATAGTGCCTTTTTTTAGGCAAGGTTCAAATGACAAATTCACCACCGTAACAAGAACAGGCAAGCAAAAACTGAGGGTAATGCTACTCGGTGCTAGAAGCTTAAATCTCAAAACGCACTCACTCGAGGCACTCCTTAAAATGGAGAACATCGATATCTGTGCAGTGGCTGAGACCTGGTTCAAGGCTCCAGAGAGCACCCCTGCACTACCAGGCTATAACTCATACCACACTTTTTGGCCATGTAACCCGGACCGAAACACCAAAGGTGGAGGTGTGTCCATATTCATTAAGGATATCCACACCTCCAGGCTAGTTGCTCAGCATAATGCATCCGAGATTATCCAAGTGCAACTAACTCTGGGCAAAACTGCAATCCAAATTGTAGCTTGCTATAGATCCCCCACCATGCCCCAGGATTCCCACTCCTCTTTTCTTGATGTACTGGAAAACATTAGGGTTCAACCAAACACCCTAATAATGGGTGACTTCAACTACCCCACCATTAACTGGGAAAACTACTCATGTACCAACTCCTTAGCTCAACGCTTTCTGGAATTCATAAACTCCAATGCCCTGGATCAACTTATCCACACCCCCACCAGAGGCAACAGTATCCTAGACCTAGTCATTACCAACATGAGTGACCGGTGTTCCACACCTGAAGTCAACTCCTCGATTGTCCGATCCGACCATTAGCTAATCACCCTTGATATCCCCCCCCCCCCCCATTAAGGAAACCACAGTAAAAAATTTGTCCAAAGCCAACTTCATGCTTCTTAAGACAGAAGTGGTGAACTTCATAACACCCATGCAGATGGACAATACAGTTACAACTGTGAATCTTACACAAATGCACTCTATAAGCCCTTACATGAGTGCATGGATCGTGCTATCCCAAACAGAACCAAGAAGCCAATCTGGTGGTCCCCTGCCATAAACAAACTCTATAGCAGAAGGAAGAAACTGTTGCAAAAGAGAGTAAAATCCCATGAGTGGAGGAGCTCCCTGGTCAGCCTCAGTAAGAAGCTGAGATCCCTTATAAGATCCTCCATGAAAACAAAATTGCCACTAATTCTAAGGACAACTTCAAAGCATTCTATAGCTATGTCAAGAATCTCGATGGCAACACCCAGATCTCTGAGTTACAGCACAACGGCATGAAAATTACAGAACCAACTGATATTGCCAACATCCTGGTAGATAGGCTCAGTGCTAACTTTACCCCCCCCACCCCCGAAAGGGCCCATATCTATACCGGAAGAATGCAGAGTCCCTGTAATCACAACTACACAGGTAAAAGCTGCACTCTCTAAAGCCAAAAACATAGCATCCATGGGACCGGACAACATCCCAGGTGGCGTTTTACATGAACTTCAGAACAAACTGGCTCCCCACCTAAGCACCATGTTCAGTAAAGCCTCGCATCAGGCTTTTTGCCCACTGAATGGTGCACAGCAACAGTTATACCACTCCACAAAGGGGGAGCCACCACTGATCCCAGGAACTATCGCCCTATTAGCCTGACGATCCTGATCTGCAAGGCCATGTAACGTATCATCATGGAACTCATAAACAAAGACATTGGTAACCTCCAAACTCTGGATCCCATCCGGTTCGGGTTTGTGAAAGGCATATCATGCCTTCTGAACCAGATCGACTTCTTTGAGGCAGTCACCAAAGCCGTAGATGAGGGTAAGGTGGTTCACACAGCATATCTTGCCCTCGCCAAGGCTTTCGACACCATCCCCCATTTTGGAATTATAGCTAAACTCACTAGACTAGGTATAAATCCCTACTTCACAAGATGGGTTGCCATCTGGTTCACTGACAGAACCCACACTGTAAAAGTTGCAGACCCCAAATCTGACCTCAAACCAGTGACAAGTGGAGTACCACAGGGTTCAGTCCTGGGTCCTCTCATGTTTGGTATCTACTTCTCTGAAGTACAGGCTAACACAGACGGCCTCTGGCTAACCAAGTTCATAGATGACTGCACACTAGGAGCCATAGTCAAGTCCCCAAATGATGTGGACATCCTACAGAAGGGCCTCGCTGAGACAGATGCCTGGTGTCAGAGCCGTGGCCTCAAGCTCAATGCCAAAAAGTGCAGTGTCATCTCCTTTGGTAAAAACTCTGTACCCATGAACTACTGCATAGACAGCAATCTACTTAACACTGAATGTGTGATAACAGACCTTGGGACCCAGGTGGACGGTAGTCTCTCCTTTGATAGTCACATTGCCACAGTAGTCAGAAATTCCATCTACGTGGCACACCTCATCATAAAAGGGTTCTCATCTAGGAAAAAAGAGGTCATTGTTCCCCTCTACTTGACACTCATTAGACCCATTATAGAGTACAATGCCCCTTTTGGAATGTACCTCACAAGATATCTGCAGCAGCTGGAAAGGACACAGAAGTACCTCACAAAGAAGATTACTGGCCTCAAACAAATGCCCTACACTGACCGTCTCAAAAAACTCCAGCTTTACTCCGTAGCATATTGCCTTCTCAGAGGTGATCTCTGCCTAACATATAAAGCTATGTCAAACCCAGAGCTGTTGGACATGCTACACCTAAAGAAATCCCAATCCCTCCGAGCTGCACGCTCTATACTTGTCACCACAATAAACAGGACATGCTAGAGGGATAGATTCCTGTCCTCAAAGACTTCCCATACTCTGGAACAGGCTACCCATCTATGTCAAGCAAAGTTCTTCATTAGCACTTTTCAAGAAAAATCTTGATGACTGGATGGGAAATAGGAAATACACCTCGGGGATCACTTCTGCGTCTCTCCTCAACAGTGGCACAGGAAAATAACTTTATTGGGTGGCGTAAGCCAGGGAACCTTGTTGACTAGGCTTACGTAGGCCCTTGGGCCGATAGCCTAGTACCTACATATGAACCTATGAACCTATAAGAGTACTGAAAAGTAATATTGTCAGTGTCCAACGAGTAGCAGCATCACCTGTGGTGTTAGAAGAGAAGGTGGTTGTGGTCTCTATTTTCTCACCAGATGGCTAGGTTAGTTTTAGTCTGGCAGTTAGTGCAGAGGATTAAGACTCTCAGCTGTTAACAAGCTCCTTCCTGTAGTCTAGGGTTGAATTATCTCAGCCATCATTTGCCTACTCTGTGACCTTGAGCAAGTCCCTATCCAGACAGTGAATGGAAATAACATAAAATATACTCTTTCTATTTCATTACTATTAGTTCTGTTGCTTTGGGGCAATTTAGAAATTGGGCTAGTATCCATAGAGTCCTCTTGAACTCATGCCTAGTAACTACCCATGAATCTGTGACCCTGTAGGTAGTATCTGTATCACTATTTATCAGTATAGGCTAGTTTTAGAGACTATATAAGTTGGTCTAAGGAGAGACAGGGACCAGAAGTGAGAAGGTCAAGAAGCTAAAGAATGTTGCAGGCTACTTACTCAGTATTACACTTGCTGTATACTTTTCTCTAACCAATTAGCCGCCTTACATTCTTCACTTACTCATCAACTCAATATGTAATGCATGTTTTAAATACTTTGGAACATGACTGTAACATTTTCTGTTTGATAGTCAGAAAGTTCTTGATTTTTGAAAATAACGTGCAATTCTGTTAAACGCCTATGCATAATTTTGTTGTGAACTGTTGGCTGTAAAACCCAGTGATGAACCAGAATGTTACTTTCCCGATTTTTATGGTAATAATGCCAGGCCTGTATTTTTCAAAGTTATAAGTCAGATTTTTGATGATTGGTATATATTTTCTGGTCAGGGATAGCTTTATAAGGGTCATTTGACCAAGATTTTGTAACGCATCCATGTAGACAAAATAGTGCTCGTAATCGGTGTGAAAAAGATGCAGAAAATGAATGCTTCCCTTTCTGGATTTTAAATCAATGAAAAGAAACTTGCTACCAGTCTCATGACATTCTGATCAGTCAAATATATGCATGCAGAAACCTTTAAAGAATATCTGGTATTCTGCAATCTTTGTGATGCTGATGTGTGAGAAATGTTTTTCTTCAAGCTGCAATACCTTGCAGTTTTGTAGAATAGCCCCTGCCTTGCCATCCAGAAAATTTACTTTTAGAATTTTTCTTTACGTCAGCACATGGAATAATATGCTCCTAGAGGACTCATTGCCTGTTTTCTCTTCTCAGTATTGTAAGCTGAAACATTTAACACCTGCACCTCACACATGTATCACTGATAAACTGGAGAATAGCTAAAGCCATATAAACTATATATGCATTTTCCTTCTGATTTCTGACACCCCACTGCTGCTGGCCAGACTGACAGCAAACTGACAAGAAGTAGTAGTTGATAGGTCCACTCAGAAAAAATAAACTAACATTAACAACAATGCGCCAGGAATAGACATGGCAGAATTATCACTCATTCGGCAATACCCTGACACAGATTACAGTTAGCATTTAGTGTGTACTAATGATGAATTGAAATCATAGGATAGGCTTCTAGGAAGGGATAACATTATGTTTAAAGCTTCTGCCAGAGTTATCCGTTTCTACTACTGATTATAGGTTCATTGGTAAGTACTAGGCAAGCTACCTTTGCGGGCCATTTTAAGCCTAGCCACTTTCCATTTTTGTGCTCAAATTAACCTATCCCATTTGTTGTTAGATTGGCCTTACCCATCCCATAGTTGATAGTTCTATACTACCCCTAATGAGAATAACTGGGATCATACAACACATAATTTAAGGTGACCCATACATAGGATAAAGCATTTAGGAGCTGCTATGATTAAGTCACATACAGATATGCAATTCTGTTATTTGCATAACAACCCGTAGCAATATCAACATATTCTTCTCTTGATAAGAGGAAACTGTCATGAAGTTGCACATTACCTAATATTTGTATATTTCAACAAGTTTTTACCTTAATGATATACAGCATTTTTAGGGCATTAGCTAATGTCTCTAATACTTTAACTACAAAATGAGAGTGTAAGCTGAATTTTCAATTTATCACTCTACTAAAGTCTTGGAGGCTCAAAGCATTAATTCATTTTGTTCACTGAGACGTGTTCTAGGTACAGTGCAGTTAAATATTGAATGGTATTTCCAGATTGATAATTTCTTATTTCCTCAAATGATTGAATTCTGCATAGCCTGAAGTCAAAATTTTTGCGTTTCCATATCAGATTTAAAACTTCTGGAAGTCAAAACCTTTTCGATTTTTCTGATGGTAATGATATATGTTTAGACGTTGACAGGACTTTGTAATGAATTAACCCTATGAACTTTTTAAGTAATTCATATAGAGACTTCAGTCCTCCTGCCATTGAATCTCACAATGTTTATTTCCATTCATTCTAATCTCAAGCAAGTAACTTTACAAGACCAAATCTCCCAGGTCAATACAGAAACTGGCTATCTTGTCTACTGGACATTTAACTGTTTAAAATCAAAGCTGTTCTGTCTCTGAAAGGATGTAGGAGACATTCTTTGTAAACATTTTTTTTCCTTATACGTGTGCATATATTTTTATTTAGAGTCTCCCAGTAAGGAAATGAAAGCAGTTTGAAAGCAGCATTTTAAAAGAACTTTCTTTTTTTATCTGTTTTGTTTATGCATTTATCTTGCTAAAGAAAGGTTAAAACATGGTCCAACGGAACTAATAGTAATGAAATAGAAAGAGTATATTTTATGTTATAGCTTACTCCTATTCTTTGTGTGAAATTTAAATAAACTTGGTAACTTGACAGTACAGTTGCCATTAATGTGGCAATTTACTTTCATTTTCAGTGCTCCTGTAAATGAAAGTCAGTTGTTTCTTCAGCTACAAACATATCCTTTAAATACTTCTGAAACTTTTGTTTCTATGTTTTGCAGTCTAAGTTTGATTTTTATATATGTTTTACATATATTACACAGAGGATTATGATCAGATCACTGATCATAACTGGCTTATGTGCTCGAGACATGGGTGTCAAGAAATTCACCCCAAGATTGAAGTTCAATAAATGAATCTTTGTATCCTTGTCAAGAATGCATAATAGTGGGTTGCGTGAAAAAAATCAAAACACTGTCATCTGTGTTAGCATATCTGGAAGGAGATTTGTGTATATTCTCAGATGAGTTTGTATTGTATGCCAGCATGTCTAATTGTGAAAATGTAAATAAGTTTTTAAAATATTGAGGATTTTCCTGTTTACACAGAATGTTCAAAGAATCTGTCAGTGTTTTGATATATTTCTAATTGTATGTTTGTGAGGGACATTCTAAAGTACAAACTGTGTAGATGATGTCATTAGAATGTTTCTGGTTGTTAGGTGATTATTTGAACAGCTGATTGACAGAAAAAATAACTTTTTTAAATAGCTGTTTTTAAAACTAAGACAGTTGAGACTGTTAAGCTGTGCAGTTAGTCAAGTGCTGAGCAGTTTGTGAAGAGTTGCAGTTAGTTATGGTGCTGTGCAGTGATACCCGAAGAAAAAGAACTCAACAAAAAACTGTAAGCTTGCCTTGGCCTTGCTGTCAAGTGTTAGATTAGATCAGGGACAGTATGCTCGAGTTATATTAAGAAAGTTTAGTTATTCAGATCGAGTTTTTCTAAAGCAAGGGGTTTTTATCCTGCAGTTTAATTTTACATTACTGGTGATTGAATTCTGATGCTTATTGAAATTTATTGATTTACATTCTTGTAATCATTTTGCTTATTATTAAATGTTTTCCATTGCTTTACAGTGTGGCTAGAAATCAGTGTTTTTCTTTAGAGATTAGGGAGTGCTTATACTTGTTTGATACTCCCTAGGTCATCTTGAAGGCCTGGCCACTTCTGGTCATAGCTATCATTTACCTTGATATTTAATTGTCATAATTGGAGACCTCTTTAGTAGGGCATGAAGCCACTCTGATTGGTGGCAGCATTACCGTATTATTTTGGGGAAGGGACACAGCTGGAAATCTGTGTCAGTCTTTCCCATAAGTGTTTGGATGTGTGAGATTTAAATTTACTTTGAGTGTATATGAGGTCTTACACTGGGACACATTGCTCTGAAGTGTGTAATAAGGAGTTACTACATCAGGGGTGGACAGAAGTATACAGTCCAGTCCCAGATTATTGAGATCCTGTTGTGCTCTTAGGGAAAAATTGTGAAGTATTACTCCTATATTCACTCCAATGGAGCTGAGGAAGTTTGCACTGTAACTTCCAGTGGGTGGAGCCTAAGCCTTTTGACAGAATCAAATAATGTCCTCACATTTCAAACAAATGTTCATACCTCTGGAACCATAGGGGTTATGAAAGAAGTATTAATGACAAAACCTTCAGCACTAATATTTTTTATAGTGGTAGTATTTTTTAGGTAATAGGTCTTATACTGACTTTTATAACTCACAGTAAACACAATCCCCAGGATTCATGAAGCTCAGCGCAAGGTTGGCTTTAGCCTTGCACCGACCATGTGGTGTAGAGATGGCGCAGCAACACCACATGCATATTAATGAAGGCGCACTGCCGCAACGTCCACGTGCTTAGGAAATGTGCATGAGTGCAGGGGGCATGTCTAAGCACTGCACAGAGATGTGAACAGATGCGCAACCTAAAATGCTGACTAGTACAGCCTGCCTCTAATAGTAATCACTCCTGTCAGTGTTCATGGATACTGAAATGTATGCAATGCATACAAGACAGTTTTGCGAACACCAAAATAAAAAGTAAACACAAAGGCACATAGCTGAATAGTGAGCCCCCATCCCTTGAACAAATGGCATTTAAAACCCAGTGCCAGTATTACATTGTAGTGTTGATTGTTATACCAAGTGGAAGCGAAACGCAGCACGTTTGTGCACCACTGCCCTTTGCGAAGCCTAGCCCAATGGTTAGGGTTATCACCTGTCCCACTTTGTGAGGGACAGTCCCTCTCTGGGCAGTCATGTCCTTACCACAGATATTAAAAATGGCAAATGTCCTGCGATTGTAGGACATAATTATGTCCCATATTTTATGTAATACTTCCATAAAATAGTTATTTCTGTATCTAAAATACCTAAATGTTACAAGAAACAGAATAAGCAACTAAACCACTAAAAGAATAAGCTTTCACTTAGGCATAAAAGTAAAGTACTATCCTTTGTACTGACCGTGGGTATGTGTCGGCCTGTAAAATCTGATGTGTGTTCCGAAGATGTCCCACTTTGGCCATTTGAAAAGGTGGCAACCCTACCAATGGTCAGAGCATTCACTCAATATCTGCCAGTTCACGGTCCAGGTCGTCCCTGTCTGGATGGCCCAAAGATGAATGGGTATTACCCGGGTCTACCTACCATGTCATGAAAGATAGGTATTTGCGTGTACCTATGTGCGTGAAGTACAGCATGTGCAAGATCAAATATCCCAGGGTTGTCCTCACAACCATATTCGTACCAGAGATATGTAGGGTACACAATGTGTTCTTTTATCTGTGCCATGGGCCATCAACCAGAGAAGGGATGGATGGTGTGTGTGGAATATGGGGGGGTGACGGGTAATGTAATAATTCGCCAAGGGGAGACTGGGTTGGATGTACAATAGGTGAACTGGAGGTGTACGAGGGAGCAGTGGGTGAATCAGAAAGGAAACCAAAGAACATACATTCACATCCGCAATACACCCTGACAGGCCATACTGCAGAACACAATCCCACAAACATATGAACATTAAAATGTGCAATACACATGTACAGAAATGTTACCAGCTCACACCCACATAATGGTTTGGCCTGAATTGAGCCATCCAATCCCAGAACACCTGGATACATAATTGAATGCCCATCATCCCCTCCACAGCACACCACTCCCCCTTGCTGAACGTCCACCAAAACCACCCTTACTCGGGCTGCTAGATTGGCACAGCCATATCTGCACATAGTGCCCCCTACCCACATCTAGTAGGCAGTCACACACTAGGCAGTCTCAGGCTTGCAAACTAGGTATCCCATGCATGCATAACCCTACCACATTTTCGAATAGCCAGCTGAATGGGGTCTGTCATTCACAATGTTTGGACATCCCTCATGGGATAAGTGTCTGTTGTCAAGATTAGACTTTGTGGCATAACACGATGTCAACCCCCATTGACATCTGGGCACTAGGGCCACCTGTCCCACTTTGCGAGGGATAGTCCCTCCTTGACCAGTTGTGTCCTGCATAAAAATTGAAAAAATGGCAAATGTCCTGAGATATTAGGACAAACATATTTCCTATATTTAATGTAATAGTTGCATAAAAGAGTAATTCTGTTTTTGAAACACCTAAATGTTATAAGAAACAGAATAAGCAACTAAAATGCTACAAGAATAAGCATTTATGTACGCAAAACAGTGAAGTTCTGTCCTTTGTACTGGCTGTGGGTATATTTTGCCTTGCAAAATCTGACGTTTGTACAAAAAATGTCCCACTTTGGGCATTTGAAAAGGTGGCAACCGTATAGGGCACAAGTCAGATTAGCAGTACCTGACCACAACCCTGCTCAGCCTCCACCTGGTCCTGCAGAACCTACGACCCGGGATTAAACACCTGACCGTGATGCACATCTCCCCACGTGCAATAAAGGGAATAAATACCTTTCACATGTTCCATGAAGCTTCCCTATAGCCATCTTCCAAATAGTACATGTCCACAAATTGTATACCCTGTCCAGGTTCCTCGTCATAATGATGCACACAACCCCTGTATACAAGTGGTACAGGTACCTCCCGTATGCGGTTGTTCATATACATGGCCATGTATAACTCCAGATATGTAGTCATATATCTATAAATGTACATATTTACATTCGCATAGCTACACATCATAAATACATGCATATAAGAAGTTGTCAATTATGTGTCATATTCATAAATATGTATACTTGCAAATGTATACATATGCCTCTCAGAAACATGTGAACAGTAACATGTACTATACATATGTACACCAACCGACTGTCACATATGTTGCCAGTACTTTGGAATGCCTGTAGTAAAGTCATATAGCCTAATTACTATCCATACAGAATGCATCATGGATGGTTTTATGGCAGAATCAGTGACTATGCTGTTCCTGTTCCCGGGTCCAACTCATGTAAGGGCTGCTAATTTTAAATGATGCCCATAATAATGGCTGTCATAAATAGGGTGATTATGGCGCCTTAAAGCAGACGTAAGCGGGTATGCGCGACGGTAACTGGCGGTCATTCAACAGTATGGGAAATGTAAACAAGCATGTAGGTGTATATGCATGTGAATGTACAGACATATATATATATATATATATATATATATATATATATATATATATATATATATATATATATATATATATATATATCCATGAAGAATTAACATGGACACAATAAAGCAGTCATAACAAATATGAAGGGAAACAGAAGTGGAACCCCCCCTTAGTACTTAGTGCTGCCATATCAAACCACCCAGAGGTGAGCAAACCTCCTGCATCCCCAACCACAGGTAGGATGCTAACAGTGGAACTAACTGTGTGCACGTGCTAAGTTTGTCTTTCAAACAGGTACAGGGCAGTCCCAGTCACCATTCAGACGAGCTGAACCAGAAGACTAATTGAACACTCTGACCATTATATGAACGTATGTCCCAGGACTATAAGCTTGGGACGTCTGAATATACTTGGAGTGAGCCAACATACGGGATGTGTCCAGAGCAGTAGGGAGTGGCGCATGTGTAGTGGTGTGTTTTATTTCCGACCAGAGAATGGATGACTGCTGTGTTAGTGTTGTTTTGCTGTGCTTGTTCTGGTAACTATGAACCATGGGTATACATGCAAGTGAGGCAGCACAGCAATAGTGTAGTGGTTAGAGCATCCGCCTATCAAGCAGACGTTGCCGGTTTGACTGCAGCACACACCATTTATGACGTGTAATCCATATACGAGCATGTCTTGCTAATTTTATGCTGTATAATGATATAATACCATTGAAATGTGAACTGGGGTGATGTATCACAGTAAGAATGCAGAAGGTGTTTGCCTGATGGGAAATGGCAGTTAAACGGAAAACTGCTGCCGTTAAGTGTTATACTCACCCTTTGTCCAATGGCCGTTGTTCTGCCCTTGTTCTGCCTAGCAACACAGTAAACCACCTCGGCCAGGCTCGATGCCAGGACCCTACACATCATAATCAATGTGATTTACCACTAAGCCACGGCAGTTGTATACCTAACTCTGATGTTATCACAAACATAGCAGACAGCACAGTCGTTCAATAGTCTGATCAAAGTAATTAATCATGTCGATGTATATTCATGCGTACGTATACACACACACACACACACACACACACACACACAGACATATATATATATATATATATATATATATATATATATATATATACACAGAACGAACATGGGCACAAGAAAGCATTCATAATGAATGCGAAGGAAAACAGCAGCGGAACACCCATATTATCTAGTGCTTGACATATCAAGCTGGCCAGAGTTGAGCAAACCCCCTGTGTCTCTAACCACAGGTAGGATGCTAACTGTTTAGAGGTGTGTCATGGCTGTGATAACAAGTGGATAATGGAATTTACGCGTGTAAGTTGAACTCGGGTGGGGTGGAGGAACTATGGGTATGAAGTTATGGATCCAGTCATGCCAGGGTTGGATCGCCCGGTTCTAATTTGATTGCACCGTGGAGGTCAGCGAGTTCCTAATAGGTATATATGCATACACACATGTAGACATCAGTATGTAGAAGCACATGCTCTGTAACACATGCATTCCATTTGTAGACATAAATAATAGGAATGTGCACATACAAACATTGACAGTAGATGGAATAATAGGCTGTGCAGAAGAGGGATGTGATGAAGCTGCTACAACGCAGAGGTGTGTACAGTATCCTAAGTCAGTGCTATGCTGACAATAATCAAATGTGAGGGCTTCCCCACACATGGAATCATTCCTGTGATCGGCACGCTACGGCAATGCCAAGTACTAAACCTGTCTAATTGTAAAAGAAATCCACTGAACAAGTACATAATTAGACTCCCATGTGTAATGTGTGCGATACCGCATAGTCATACATATTAATGAATTGTAGAGTCATGTTAACGGGAGTAAGGATGTAATGAAGTATAGAGTCTAGTCTTGCCATAAACACTTGCGTGTTCCATGTGGGGCAGCCCAATAATTGCAAATAGTATTCCTTTGGTCGCTCACGTCACCATTATTCATGTACTAAACGTATGGGCTGTCTGAGGATACGTGGAGTGAGTAAACCGATGGGATGGCTCTATAGCAGAAGGGTGTGGCCAGTGTGTAGTGGTGTTGATACACCGTGAATCCGACAGGAGAATGGATGACAGCAGTGTTAGGGAGGTGTTGGGGTGTGTTTGGGGAACCAGGAGCCATGGGTATATGGGTATATATGCATATGGAGCGGCACAGCAATAGTTCATTTCGTTAGAGCAACCCCCTAACGAACAGACATTCTCATACTGAATCACACTGTATCACATTCCAATTACCATCGGTAATCCCTACATGAATATATTGCAACATCTGTCTACTGTATAATGTGCTAAATACCGATTACAAGCTAACTGGAGTGAAGTGTCAGTGTCTTAATGAATAAGGCACTAGTGTGCAGGTGAAGCATATATAAACACCATTACGCATGTGTAAGTGCGTATGCGCAGGGTATGTATTGGTTTACAGACACACACATATATATAAATATATATACATATATGTGTGTATATATATATATATATATATATATATATATATATATATATAGTTGCAGACATATATATATATATTCTATATATACACACACACACACACACATATATGTACATATATACATACATAAATACATATATATATCTATATATATCTATATCTAGATATATATATGTGTGTGTGTGTGTGTGTGTGTGTGTGTGTGTGTGTTCGCGCGTAGATATGCAGAGATATACAGCTATGATAGGAAACAGCACACAGGAATGACATATGTTCACAGGCTATGCCAAAGGAAGTGAGGAGCCCAGGCAAGAGACATGACACACGCAGCATGCCCTTCCACCCCCCCACCCCCACAGCCGGACACAAGAAATATATATGCAATCAATGTAACGTGTCCACTGCTCCCCAGACCACAGGCAGGATACAACCGGGGGTACACAGTGCACCCATGGTTTCTAATCATGGAACACTTACTGGAGCATCCCTTGCGAGACACCCCAAAAACTGGCCAAACCATATGAATGTGATAGATCATCCGTTTTGTCCGCAGTGTATACAGACTCAGAATACAAGGGTGGGTAACCCTGATGACCCATGGGCTGAGACAAATTTATGAAATGGGTCCCGTGAAGTGGAGAGTAGGCAGCGTGTAGTGGTGTGTCCAGAACCGACCAGGTCCCAGAGTAAGGATGGGTGCTGTCGAGGAGGCGAGAGTGGGGGAACTATGGGTAGCTACTTATGGGTCTAGGTATGCAGGTGTTGGCTGATGTTGGCCAATATGGACAGCCCTAGGGATGCAAGAGAATGTGTTCATTGGGCAGAGGTGTTGCCCAACGAGCAGCCACACCCAGTGCGAGACCCACTAAAGCAAAGTGTAATTTATATGGCAAGGAATGGAATAACCAGATGTAGACGTATATATGTAGAGCTATGTGTGTGTATATTTACCCCATAGTGAGATAGAGATATGCCTCTCCCTCACCGTAGTATGAATGTATATATACAGAAAAAGAATGCAGATACATACCCACATATGAATTTATACATATGCAGATAACCATAGACCCATATTTCGTTAGATTATCTCTCTCTCTCTCTCTATATATATATATATATATATATATATATATATATACCTACAACAATATGCATAGATATCATCATCAACCCAACGCAACAGATGGTATACATTTGCAGAGGGAGTACAACACATGCATATATACTGCATGCCATCTGTACAATGTGTAGTAGACGTGTGACCGCAGCTATAAACAGTTGCCCATTATTGGCTTGTCACTGGGAACCCCAGACAGTGTCTGTCATACTGCTGTTTCATGTGACATATGTCCAGTCAGGGATGCGATGGCAGTAACACATCCCTATTATCATGTACTGTCTGCAATCCTCACACTATGCTCCTGCTGTGCACAGATGTGTGTTCAGTGTGTAACACAGGAAACAAATGGTTCCACACACTGACCAGTTCACAGATGGCCCTACAGATGGGGGTCCCAATCAAACAGAGTACTGTCATGTCTATATTAAAACATGCAGAATAGCCATTACCACACGGAACATGTTAAACAGGCAGTAGTCTCAATGCAGCATAACTACACTGTAGTCATGTGTGACACATCACCCTCCTGTCTTTAGGCTATTTCCCACTGTGTATGATGTTTGAAGTACATCCAGATATCATCTGTGATGCCGTTTCAGAACACTACATCCTGGTACCACTCATAGCGACTTGTCATGGCCAAATACCAACATGTTTTTCCTAGATAGTGTACTGTGTTTATTATGCGAATGGCTATGGGAACACAATCACAGCTGTTCCACATGCAATCAGCTAAAGGAGTGCAATAGGTGCAGAGGCCATCACCTGATCATGTCCATCACTTACAGTACACATGCTGCTGCTGAGCAGGTGTACAACTTCACATCCACCAGTGAGTGTGTGGGTGGGACAGGCAAAGTACACCAGAGAAGGGCTTGGAGACTTAACCCTAAGCATCGTCTGCCACATGCCTAACAGTACAGAGGTCAAACCCCTGACTGACTAGTCATTACTGTTACATGTGCATGACGTTACTACATGTGCCACAAAGCCGGCATGTTGCTGTGCTATAAGAAAATATATGTGTGTAGGTGAGAGACATCTGCATCAGAGATATAGTAGACATACATTAGGTGTGGCAGACATGGCTGTCCACGTGAATGGATGCCATTGTCACCACAATCACACTCTCTAATGGACTTGCATTGACACTCTTTGCCAGGGCCACAAATACACAACCTAACTACTTGGTTTGCCACACTGCAGTAATGCACAGGACTGCATGCACCACAGGGGATATCTGGAGGTTCTATGGGCTAGGGCATGTGAAAGTGTTTGACATCTGTTGGTATGCCAACGAGGGTTATACTTGGAGTGACTGTGGTTGGGAGCATCATAACCCACAAGCAGACACAAGGTGTCAGTACTGACATGCATGTATGCATTGCTTCATGGGTGTGTAGTGGTTGGCTGTGCAAGATGGCTGTACAAGGCTGGGTGAGGTGTAATCCTTGGCATCACGTCACTCGACAATAGTGTGCAGTGCAGTACAGGGGTGTAGTGTCTGCAGTGTCCCACATAGATGGGTACTGCATGATCTGTCCTGACATCCAGGTTACCAGTGTGTATGGCCATAGCTTTGCAATGCATGTCATATCTGTGTTTGATAGTCCTTCACATGGACATTGCCTGGGATGTGCATGTCCCACAATACTGTACAGTGACATGTACAGGTGTACCTAGTTTGGTAGGCACATGTTGTGTACACAGACAGGCGAAACCTGCTTATAGTGAGCAGGTCGACCCTGTACCTGCATGGATAGTATTGTACAGGTATTCCCTGGTGTCAGTGACATTGGTCCATACAGGGCACATGTGTACGGCATTGTAAGGCCTCTCTGGATCACATTTGATGGCACCACATATGTTGCAGGCATCCAGTGGGGAACATAGTGAAGGCACAATGTCTGCAAATATGTGCCTATTGTACCGGTGTACAGGGTGCCATGTCCTCTGCAGCCCACTGCATTCACACCATGCCTGCTATCTGTCATCAATGTGCATGGTACTAGCAACATAGCGGGATATCCTAGGCAAGTGTGTGTATGGCACATGGGTGCAGGACATATACCGGGTACTAGTAGGGTTGCACACTTTGTTCACCAGGCCTTTTTCCAGATGTAGGGGTATGGCTTGCCAACACAGTCCTGTGGCTGACTGACAACTGTACTCCTCATGTGGTGGTCAATGTGTCATAAGACGGACACCATATAGGAAAACTACAAAATCCACTCCCCAACATGTCCAGTGGTTAGACACTCACAGCCACCTCTACACAGGCTCTGACAGCCAAACACACACACTTGCCATGTCCTGTATACGAACGCCTACCTAACCTTATCATACTGCAGCAATACGCTTTTAGGGCACGCGCTACAGAGAATACTGAGTTACAGCACACCTACAGGTGTATACCTAGGTGGGTGACCGCAGGATTGACAAAGGTGGTCATGTGATTTGTACAGAGAGTGCATACTCTACAAAGCACTGTACTTGTCTGACACAGGGACACACACACACACACACACACACACACACACACACACACACACACACACGCACACACACACACACACACACACACACACACACACTTGGCAAGTCTGGGATTAGAACACCAACTTAACTACTTTATCACACTACAGCATTACGCAGTTACGGAACACGCTACCGAGATTACTGGGTCACAGCACTCCCAGAGGTGTATTTCTATGTGGGTGACATCATCAGCCTTACCAGAGGTAGGTATAGGAATTGTATGGAGTGTGAGCAGTCTAAAAGCATTATTCGGTCCTCAGGCAGATGGAGACAAACACACACACACACTTGGCAAGTCTGAGATTAGAACACCGACCTAACTACTTTATCACACTACAACATTACGCAGTTACAGAATGTGCTACCGAGATTACTGGGTCACAGCACTCCCAGAGGTGTATTTCTAGGTGGGCGACATCATCAGCCTTGCCAAAGGTGGGTATAGAAATTGTATGGAGTGTGAGCAGTCTAAAAGTATTATTCAGGTCTCAGGCAGACGGAGACACACACACACACACACACACACACACACACACACACACACACACACACACACACACACACACAAACACACACACTCCAGTGGTGGGAACAGAACACCTGCCTATCTACAGATCACTATTACAATACTACATAGTTATGAGTCGCGCCACACAGGCTACACATTTCAAGGCTGTCATCATGACCTTCTAGGAATGCGGACATCAACAGGGATGCTGGCAATTAAGATGCACATACCTGTGAACCTGTGTGTTTAAAGTAGGAATCCATCCTGACTTGGAGTATGCCCTTCTGTGTAATGGATGACTACTATCACTATACAGGGTTACAGTGGCCATGCCCATACACATAGAGGCACATAACCAACACAAGGTGTCACTGGGCATGCTCACACAGTAGCACAGGGCTGTTCAGAATGCACTATGTGTCCATCTACACAAGGTTATACTGGGCATGCTCATACACTTAGTAACGCAGGGCTGTCTGGGATGCACTCTGATTCTAAACACGGAAGGCCACAGTGGCCATGCTATTACAGTTAGACATAAAGAACATATTGTAATGGACTTCAGTGTTAGTAATTGTCATTGCTAGCAGGAACGCTGCACTACATATATCTGACACCGGTCTTATACACAACATCTGCTGCTGTCCGTCACCTTAGATGTACCATTCTATACCAAACACAATACTACCACTCGCAGTGATGTCTTGCTAGTAGTGGAAACTGCTTGACGAACACAATGAGCCAATGTCCTGCTGTAATTACGAGGTTGTCCAGTGTTTGTCATTCTGGGATGACATGACTAAAAGTAGACAGGCCTTTTGTCACATATCACATGCATCCATGATTCAAGGGAGTGAGGATAATACCTAAGTTGCATTCGCCCATATAGTGCCATTCCAAGGCAAATGTCCTAAACACAGGATAACACCCTGACACCTAAAAGACAACTGCATTGTATGCTTATACTAACCAGTGCTAGAGGTGTACCGTCCATAATTACAGCTGCTCACTGTAGATCCAACACTGGGGAGTACTGACATCTGTGCGGAGAGGAACACCTGGCTGAAGGCTCTGTAGTGCACAATAGCACTAGCACCATATACCTCAGAACCAGACATGTGGGCCATAACACAGGTACGGACCGCTCCAGGTGATGGTGTCCCCACATACATAAAGGACACTCACATGTACTGACCAGTACTCCCACAAAAGGCATCACACATGAGACAGGTGCAGGACAAATTGTCAAAAGCTGCATTCTAGGATGTAACCCACAGATACCACCATGCCCTCAGACCACCAACACACATCCATACATGTGGTAGGACATATAATAGTACACCACCATGTGACTCTTGACCAGTGGACTGTACCAAGCTGTACATCAACTGTGCAGAGTTCCCATGTACTGACACAGTTGCATCATGTGTTATGCAATGCAGTGATACCACTGTCTGTAACCAGGTCAGCTGTACACATACCAGGGGTCCTTGGTTATTTACAGCATTAACAGATGACGGTTGCTGTGGATATGACATACATGTACTTGCCCTGGATATGTACATGCCACACACACACAACATATATGTAAATAGCATAGCTGTTGTTGTCCTTTGTGCAGACAGGTGGCTACAGCCTTTACACACATGCACATGGAATGTAGGTCCATAGCTGCTGAATGCTAACAGTACATAAGGTGTGATATCAGTGTTGATAGAGGTACCATTCCCTCTGTACTGCTCACCCATTACACCTATCATATCATACAACAGTCCATGTGTCATGTATGTCATTACACATGTCCACCAATTGCAATGCTTACAAACATGCCCAAATGATAGGATTGTAGGAACTACACACATGTACATGTAGTGGTGTGTGTTCAGATACCATGCATGTGCAGCTGCTGATATATGCAGGTGATGTGTGTCTTAGTACATCATGCAGTTGCAATGCAGCCTCAACATTGCCAATTGTATATGGTGATATGCTGAAAGTACGGAAAGATGTACCTCAGGTATGAAGAGATGTGTGGACATAACTAAGTTGTGGGGCATCTTTGCAGATGGATGTTTGCTGAGGACAGCTCACAGGTGTGTAACAAGTGGTCCTACAATAACCTGTGTAACCGCTAAGCAATGGTTTTGTTAACTGAAGGGCAACACACACAACATAGACAGCGGTCAGGGTGACACTGAAGGTAAATCACTTGACACCTGTAACAGTTAAAACCTCCCGTGTGCATGTATCAGCACAGTTGCCAAAGGAAGCATCAGTGCACTTTGTAACATGTGCAATACTGCTGTAAGTCTGTCATACATATCATGAGATAGGCAGGTGTCTGATTCACAGTACTGCCATGTGTGGTTGCGTGTGTGTCCATATGTCACGTATGGTGGGGAATACATCTCAATTGTTACTCACTTTCCTGTACACTGTTGTAGACATCTGTACAGACTGCAATGTAGAAAGCAGGACATAGGCAGGGTGTGTATCTCACACATGTGAGGTATCTGTATGTGCGTGACATAGGTGTATTCAATAGTGAATGCCACAGTGTGTGTGTGTGTGTGTGTGTGTGTGTGTGTGTGTGTGTGTGTGTGTGTGTGTGTGTGTGTGTGTGTGTGTGTGTATGTATGGCTGTCTGGTCCCTGAAGTGAGGATGTATGTTACCATAGTGAACTGATAAGACCCCTGCCCCCATCCAGGCGATGCAATCTACTATCCGTGTTGATGTCCCCGATCGTAGGCCATACTGACTACCTGTACATGTGTATTCTCTGTGGTGTGTCATGTAGGTGCACAGTACTGTAATGATGATTTGCATATAAGCAGGGGTCCTCACCTCAACACTAGCAACTGTGTGTGTGAGTGTGTGTTACTGTGTCGGTGAATCTGTGAGTGTGTGGGTGTGTTACTGTGTCACTGAATACATGTGTGTCAATACCTGAGTTTGTGGGTGCAGTTGTGTGTTTGCATCCTGTCATGGGAACGTGTATTACTGCTTCCCAATGAGGCATCACACTTTCCACTGGCCTCTACCCTTGTCATCAGCTAGACCACTCTCTTACCTCACCACTCCATGTAACTGTACCTGTGATGTCACCCAGTATGGATGTCACATCTGTAGCCACAGTAGCTTAATGCACAGCTATCATTGGATCAGTAGATGTGTTTGGAATGTGGGACATTCTGACTGTGATGTGGAAGCTACAAGGTGCATGCTGGTATTTTCATACATACCTGTGAGTAGTCCACATTTACATATGGGGCACTAACTGCAAACACTGACATCCACCGGCACATGCAATTAGACCTGAAGGAAGAAAGCAGAACATCATGACCAACATGCAGTTACTGTTGTTAGACAAGACACATACTGTTAACAGTACGAAATGCATTGTAAACCTGTACTACATGGTATGTCTGCTGCCTGTCAACAGTACACAACAATTGTAATCTACACTTATCTTCCTAGTCTGTTCACCCTGTGCATCAGACCATATGAGCATGTCCCTGCACTGATGGTATGGATGACAGGGATGCGGCACAGGCATCATCATATGCACAGGGTGATAATGTTTGCCAGAGGCCTAGGCTGCACCATTGGATGACATCATGTGTGTGGGTTAGGGCCTTTGATCTAATTGGGCGTGTGTGGATGTTATGCATGTGTGTGTTACGGTGCCCTACATATGTTTCCGGTGTGTGCGTGTATGTATGCACACAGTTCTAGCATGTGTCTGGCCTACACAGAGGTATTATTGACAGCTGCGGACTGTACAGGCCAGATTTTACAGTTCACAGTGTCCAGCCACGTGACCTGTGCCTGCCAGGGGTTGCACAGGCACTACCAGGCAGAGGTGCAGATTGGGTACTGTCTGATGGCACATATCCACTGGAACGTCCAGGGCCACGTGCACGTGGCCTGCTGTGTCGTGGTGTGGACAGCACAGCACCAGCTGCACTGCTGCTGCTACCGCCACTATGGGAGCAGGCATGTGAGGTAGCTCATTCACGTAGACCTGAAACAGGTGATGTAGCAGGCCTACGTCCACTTTCCCAACGCCTCACTCCTGCCAGATGTTCCAAAACAGACAGCTCACGCTCGCGGATTGTCATGCCGCAATCAATGACTCCAGCCATGTTACCCAAACGTCTGTCCAAAGCTTCAGCAATCTGCTTTTGAGCATTTACCATTGCCTGGATGTTGTTGTTTAAAGAACAGACAGCAGCCCTCTGAAGCCTCTGATCTTCTCTGTTGTGCTATTCAGCACGTGCCTGTGCCTCCATTACAGCCTGAAACATGCGTGTGGTGACACCAGCTGCTGCTCTCTGTCTTGCAGGGGCATGTTGGCCAGAGGTCCTCCTATGAGCAGCACTGGCCACATGCCTGTGTGGGGCATCACTAGTCAGTTGGCTGACACCATGGTGTGCAGGCACACCTTCCATAGCCCCCACACTTTCCTGTTCCAAGCTACCACACACCAACTGTCCTTCCCGTATGGCCACTAGTGATGGGGTATATGTAGGCAAGAGAACTGTGTGCGGGGATGAGGGGGATATAGGTGGAATGGCAACCAATAGCACAGATTCAGCCCCTGACAACCCTGCCCGTGCCTCAATCATACGTTCATCATCACTGCTAGAGTCTGTGGGGACACTAACATCAGATGGACCGCAGGAGAGGAACGCACCTACAGCACTTGTGAGGGGCAGACAAGAACTTACATTACAAATGGGTGGCAAAAGCCAAACACACTCTAGCTAGGCTTATAAATGCCCTAGGGCAGATAGCCTAGTATGAACCTATGAACCTATGAACAATCTATACAATAGACACACACACAGACACACACATGGTTATTTCTTGTTTTATTTAAGCCCTGTGTTTGCACTTGTTTGCATATAGGTCACCACTGTGCACTTCTGCAAAGCGGTGGTTACCATTGGTGGTTATAGATGTAAATGGACGACGCAGTGGTGCAACGTTAGAGTTGTTGCCTCACAGCAAGAGGTTCTCCGGTTTGATTCTTGGTTGGGGTGCATTCTGTGCAGAGTCTGCATGACCTCCCTGCGTTCATGTGGATTTCTTCCCGGTGCTCTGGTTACCTCCCACATTGCAAAGACATGCATCTGGAGCATTTCTTCCCTGGCCTCCGCTGCAAATTGGCTTAGTTCCAAGCCGGACTTTCCTGGTAAACAAATATTAAATGAAATAAAAAATAAATAAATGTTTTACTTGTTAAATTTTCCCTTAGCACTTTGCTTGTGCTCCTCCAGAGGTTTTTCTTGGCCCTGCTGTACTGTCAGGAAGAACACTAAGCTTAGCCTCAGAGATACTAACACACCTCACCCACTAGCCATTTCTAAGTGCAACCTCTCTTCCTGATCATATAAATTTACCTAACACTATGAATGGACAATTTCCCACAGTTTTTCCAGCCAACTTGGTTGACATGGGTATCCTGAGGCAGTGTAGCAACTGCCTTATGTTCACTGAAAACACTGTACTCCTAGTCCATACAAACTCAACATGTGATAGATGCAAGTATATCAAGAATGTTGAATCCATGCTCTCTCACACACCAGTCAGTACATATGACAATGAGTGGGTTGTCAGCATGCACACCTCACCTTCTACTCCACATGACACATACTTTACATATGCAGAGGTCCTCACCAGAAACATACCTAAACACCAGAGACCTCCCAAACAAACACAAGCACGCTACACATAATACGTCCTCTGCAGAACACTATACACATAATAGCTCATGCATCAGTGTCTCACCTGTCAAACCCTTAAGGCAAATCACAAAACCAAACATATTAGTCATAGGTAATACCATCATGAGACACACAGAGATCCTTCTCACCAGGTTGGGTAAGGAAAAGGTCACAGTCAACTGTCTGTCAGGTGCCAGGATACACCATATCACAAATGCACTCAAGTCTCACAACAACAGGTACTGTTATAACTCCGTCATAGTCCATGTTGGTGTGAACAACTTGAAACATACCTCTCTGGACTATATGAAGAGAGATATGACTGAGCTCTTGGACTATGTGTCTCAGGCAGGTAAGTCTCTAATGTACAAATAGGTTTAGCATTTCATAAGGAATTGCTGGAGGTTTTTAATAATAGTGGTTTAGATATTTTAAAATTAATTATTAAGAAAAATAATAGAAATTTAACTGTTTTACAGAATGACATAGAAATATTGGAGGGGCTTATAAAGGATGATTTGTTTTTTGATATTAAACAAGAGAGAGATAAATTTTATAAAATAAGAGGTGAAATAGATGAAAAATGTACTGGATTGATTAACAGAAAAATGGAGAAATTAAAACGTGATTTGGTTGATTATGAAAATGAAGTAAGTTATCCTAAACCAGGTACTTATGGAAACTTATATAATGGAAAGAAAGGATTTAATAGGAATAACAATTATTATAACAATAAAAATACTAATGGAAAAAGAAGTGAAAGGGAATTTGATGAAATGGGAGAGAGATGGAGAGATGATTTGTATGATAAAGAATTTCCCCCACTAGAGAGGGTAAGGATAAATAGTGAAATAGATAGGTTGCCAAATGAAAATTTTCCCATGGGGGGGGAGAAGGGGGAGGGGGAGATATTAAATATATGTACCCCGGACCCAGAATCTTTAAAACAATATTAACATAAATGAGTATGATATAAATGATGAAAGTATTATTAATACTTTAAATGGTTTTATTATCTATAATTATAGTGATGTGAAGCTTCAAGAAGAACATTTTAGCTTATTAGGAAAAGGTTTTAAATTTATTCCACAAGTTAAAGGGGAACTGACAACTACACTCCTTGACTTAAAATTATTTTTGAGAAAAGTTAACATAAACTGTGCTTTGCATTTCGCTTTTGACTGTGGTGAAATCTATTGTGCTTGGTGACATTCTACAGAAAACTGCCTGTCTTTCTTGGTTACTGTTGAGATTTGTTCATTCATTAAAGATAAATACACCTCCAGATTGGTTCAACCATATTAATCCCTGGAGATACTTCATGTGCAATTAACTGTTGGTATGACACCTGTTGAAGTCATTGCCAGCTACAGGACCCCCTCCATGAATCAGGATACCCACTCTGCCTTTTTGGATCTACTTGAGTCTATCATGATGCATCCAAACACAATGGTTTTGGGTCACTTTAACTACACATTCATGGACTGGGTAAATTACTCGTGCTCAAACTCACTTGCCCAAAGGTTTCTCGACTTTAACTCCAATGCTTGGACCATCTGGTTGACATCCCTTCAAAGGGTGCCAACATCCTGGATCTGGTGCTTACCAATATGGGGCACCACTGTAGCACCCCCACTGTGAGATCTTCCTTGGTGAGATCTAACCACAAATCTGTCTCATTTGAAGTAACAATCAGACCTGACCCCCTAGTAGTAACTAAAGTAAAAAACTTCTCCAAAGCAGATTATAACCTCTTACAGGATGGTATAAATAGCTTCAATGCACCCCTCCCCCCGATGGAACTGGCGGCTATGCCAAGTTCTACACCAATGTTTTGTACAAAAACTTGTATAATTGCATTGACTTGGCCTGGTGGACAACTGCCATTAACAGGCTTTACAATTAGAGGAGGAAATTGCTATCTAAGAATAAGAAGGAGAGAGCCCTAAACTGGAAACACTTCCTCCTCAGCTTAAACAAGCAAATAAGACTTCTTGTGAATTCCTCCAAAACAAACTATGAATCCAATTAGCTTCCTCAAAGAAAGACAACCATAAGGCATTCTTTAGTTACATCTGTAACCTAAAAGGAAAGGCCAAGATTTGTGCCAAACTGGTATTTAATGATACCACATTTACTGAGCCCCTGGACATAGCTAACCTGTTGGCTGACAGCTACTGTGAAAACTTCACTCCCCTGTTCCTGCCATACATACCCCATGACATCCCTACCACAGATCCCCTACCTTGTATATCTAAAGAGCAGGTCGTAAATGCCCTCTCTAAGGATAAAAGCACCTGATAACATCCTGGACTGCGTTCCACATGGGCCCCAACAAGAATTAGCAACACCAGTGAGTACTCTTTTCAATCATAGTCGAAGCACCGGCTTTGTCCCAGCTGAATGGAAAACAGCCACGTTTATTCCCATGCACAAAGGTGTTGCTTCCACTGACCCCGGGAACTATAGACCTATTAGCCCGACTAGCCTTATCTGCAAGGCCATGAATAAATCGTCATAGACCTTATCAAAAAAGATATCGGTAATCTCCAAACACTTGACCCCACTCAGTTTGGATTTGTTAAAGGGTGATTATGCCTGTTAAACCTGGTGGACTTCTTCAAGACAGTCACCAAGGTCCTGGACGATGGGAAATCTGTGCATACAGTCTACCTAGACTTAGCCAAGGTGTTTGACACTATCCCCCACTCAGGCATCATTGACAAACTCACCCAGCTAGGTATCAATCTTATTTCATTAGATGGGTCACTAACTGTCTCACTGATAGAACCCATATAGTCAAAATAGGGGAATTCACCTCCAACAGCAGACCTGTAACCAGTGGTGTTCCACAGGAATCGGTCCTGGGACCTCTACTGTTTGGAATTTATTTCTTCGAAGTATAAGCATAAACTAAACTTCCATGGCTGACAAAGTTTGCTGATGACTGCAAACTCTTAGAGGTCATAGAACCTGCAAATGATGTAAACATACTACAAGAGAGTCTTGCATAAATAAATGATTGGTGTCAAAGTCATGGCCTTAAACTCAATGCAACAAAATGTATTATAATCCCTTTTGGTAAGGGCAATGTTCCTTCATAACTACCACATCAATAGCAACACCTTAAGTACACATTCAGTAGTGACAAACCTGGGCACATAGGTTGACTGCAACCTTACCTTTGACCACCATGTCTCCACAATGGCAAGAAGGGCATTCTATATGGCTTATCTCATAAGTAAAAGCATTGCCTCCAGAAAAAAAGAAGTTATAACCTCCCTGTACTCTTCCCTCATCAGGCCAATAACTGAGTGCAATGCCCCTCACCCCTTTTGCTGTGTACCTTTCCAAGCACCTGCAGCAATTGGAGAGACCACAAAGGTTCCACACTAGGAAAATTCAAGATCTTCAGCATCTGTCCTATGTGGACCGTTTGAAATCACTCTGCTACTTTATTCTGTTTCATACAGACTACTCGGAGGCAGTCTCTGCCTTGCATACAAGACAATCTCTGACCCTGCTTTATTGGAAATGTTGCATCTCCTTGAGTCAAACAGTATATGGGTTATTCGCTCTAAAGACAATAACCTGGTATGTGACATTAATAGAACCTGCTGCACGGACAGATTTGTTTCCCAGAGGTTACCATATCTTTGGAACTGACTCCCTCTTCATGTCAAACAGAGCACCTCTTTGTCCCTCTTCAAATGCAATCTGGATGCAATAGGTGCTGATTGTGGAAATAAGTGTAGAATTGGCTAGGCATGTAAGGGCCTTAAGGCCATTAGCCTATTAACTTCCTATGATCCTGTGAGTACATAACATTTTTTAAGATCGTGTCTCGCACTGTTGAAGTGCTTAACTAGTCTGTCTTTTTCGTGACATCAGAGTGTAATCACCATGCTCCATGCACTACATAGTTTTAGTGGCAGCTTTGCCTTTGTGTGCATTACAGGTTTAAGAGACGTACAGGAGTCAGGGGTTGATATAATGGTTATGATGTGTACCTTATAGAGACAAGGTACAGGGTTTGATTCTCACCTTTGAAAGAAAAATTGGATGGACTTAAAATAGCTCACAAAGGCAAGTAGCCTAGTACGTACCTACATACCTCTCTACCTCTTAGTGCAAGAAATCTGGACAAAGCCTCACAAAAAGGGGGGACAAAAGCCCCAAAATATGGACAGATTTTAAATATTGCTTTTATAAACATGGAAAGTTGCTATATTTGCACTAACATATATTTTCTGAAGGATTTGAAGTCTGAAACCTCAAATGTATGTCATTATTTAGTGATTTCAGTCCTCAGATTATCCCAGTAATTTGCCAGAAAACCACAAATTTTATGAGGAATAGACCAAAAATATGAGGCAAAATCTGGACATTCTGTGAAAATATGGACAGTTGAGAGGTATACTTACCTATGAAACACTATTGAATTAACAAAAAATACGGCACCTGTGTGATATAAATTATATTTGACTAAATAAGTTAATTCTAACATGCAAAAAAAAAAAAAAAGAAAACAAATCATCAAAAATACTGTTTCACTTCAAACTCGTTACACAGTTATGGTAAATCAGTGACACTGGATGAAATGTTCATGTTTTAATATTTATACTGAGTCCAATCAGACAGTAATGGCAGAAATACATATGACACCTATGTGGCAGAAGGAATTCTAGTGTCTTGAAAGGGCATAAACAAATTATTTTATTTCTGGCCTGCTAAAATCACTAGACTGTACCACTTTAATTCGTTAGAGACAATATATTTTGTGCCACTCAGGACTTAAGTCTGTGACACATCTGCAATCCATATGGTGTAATAAATAACAAAACCAGTTTCCTTTCACATTGTGGTTCTTTCTTATTAACAGAAATGTCTTATCACTTAAAAAAGACTGTTTCTACTTCTGCCATTTGTAAGAGTTGTAGACTATGTATGCTTTATCAAGCCATTAAAAATTTATATTTGGCCTACTTCACTACAGTATTACACCTAAAAACTCTACTATGTACCTACTGAATGTTTAATGCTGTGAAACTAAATTTAAGAATGTAGTAGTGATTTGTCACAAACAGCTGCAGAACACTGCATTATTGCCATCACTAGCTATAGTAATGGATCTGAACTACTCTTTACAAATGTATTATTTGTTCCAAGAGCACTGATAAATAGTATGAAGCTGCCTTTTAAAACATCACTGATTGTTGCCATAGGGATGGTTTTGTAGTATTGTCTGCTTTGTCATGTGTTAGAACTGCAGCTTTTTAGACTGCAGGCTAAAATTAAAAATAATATAACCAGATGGGTCTATGTCAGATGATCAAGTTTACAGAAACTCAAAATTCATACGGTTGAGACCGTATAATTGAGTATCTGAAAACTCGAACATCAAAACAAAACACACACACACAAAAAAACAGAAACATTTACCTTTTTTTACATTTTTGCAGGGATCCCCTTCACCCCCCACACCCCCAGCAAATTATATATACCAATTCCGAGAATGCACTGTTGTGAGGAAAAGGGTAAATTTCTCGTTCTGCACTGTACTGCAATCTCCATTCAAAAGTTTCGGGTTTTCAAAAACTCGATCATATGGTGTCGGCCATATGAATTTCAAGTTTCTGAAAACTCGATCAACTGATAGTGACCCAATCTGATATGTGTGTGTGTGTGTGTGTGTGTGTGTATGGTATGTTTATGGAAACACATTTATGTAAATGTTAGATTTGTGAGATTAGTAGACTGATCATGTTAAAACTCAAGGCTGTGCCCATGCACTTCTCCTGTATGATCTATATCAAGAAATACTTTACATTCTTACTAACCTTTCATCAGATTACCAGTCTGTACCCTTGTAACACTTGCCTTCTCCCCATACTTGGGGCGGACTTGTGTCCTGCTTATAATACTTTTTTGTATACACTGATTATCATATTGAATTGCTTTTTTTTTTCTTTTATTACATCACTGGTGTTTGCTCATGCTTTATTGTATCCTTTGTATTCTACTGTCAAATTGTATGTATATATGCGTTTTAATTACATCTACACTACTGTTTTATTTGATGTTATTTAACTTTCTGGGACTTTTCTCCCTGGGTCTCTGCTGAAAATGGGTATTTATTACCCAGTCGGCCTTCCATGGTAAAGAAATGCCAATAAATAACTAACTAAATAAATAAATAGAAAAAAGGCACATTTTTTTCTTCTTTGCTTCTTTTATGCATACCTACTTAAGACTATGGTGTATTAGGATTTGGAATTTCTATCTTAAGCTATGCTGTCACCCCAAGTTGAACATTATGCTACTACTGATTGCTACTCTAACCAAGTTCTCAACCTTCATTTTAGTTGAAATATACTGAATTTTTTTTCTCTTCCCTCCCCACTGCTGACCATCAGTTGCCACCAACTCCTCATTCACCGGTAGTCTGAATCCTCGTATTCACTGAAACAGGGGGAAGGGATTTGGTAGTTATAAGGAACCACATATCTGTTTTCATTTATTTTAAGAGTAAAACCGGCACTCTGTGTACATTCTTTTCTTCTTATTTATGGAGATTTTTAATGTATTAAGTTATATTACCAACTTGATAATATATCTGTTGTGAATTTAGAAAATAGGTGCAAGGTTGTATAGCCTCTTGAGATTTGAACACCGACAATGTTTATGAAGTTGTGGCTCAGCTCCAGCAATGTAAACCTCTGCTAAATGAGTTATTAAGATGTGAGATGGCAACAACTGGCAGCTTTGAAAGCTTTAGGGCACCTTCCAGTTGCCCCAACTGCCAGTACTTCAAGTTGAACCATATTAAAAGACAATTTGTTTGCCAAAAGCTTCAGACCTTTCTTGTTTGTTAAAGTGCTTTTCCACTGCAGGCCTCTTGGAACACTGATGGTTTGCTAATGATCCTTTCAAGGCTGTGTAGATAAGCACCCTCTAGGGAGAACTTTCTACATCATTGTTTTGTAAACAATTTTATTTTTTTTCAGTGATTATGATACTTTTATCCTAAGAAATCTGTTTTGTTGGACAGTTGAGTTACTGAAGGATTTTGTTTACTTGCGTAATGTTTGTGTGAACAAATTGTGTAAAAATCAATTTTTTATTAACATACTCTACATTTATGCACAGTAAGAGTGTAGGGAACATGATGTTATACTTTTAGGTATTGTTTACCTCGGAACTTTCATTTTCCTGTCAGAAGGTTTACAGACTCAGGCTCTGCTACCTGCTTGTGAGATCTTCCTCCTATCTTGAACATAGACAAGTCATCAGCCTCTGCAGTTCTTGCTTCTTCATCCACAAAAAGAAGAAAGGAAGTCTTTATGTGTCCAGTTGTCTCCATTACTGTCATCGGTGGTTGACTTTGATGTGACCAAACCTTGTTCCTTGGACTACTCATTTTTTCTATTTGGTCTCCCTGGTGTAGCTGCTCGGGAAGCCACTAAGGACTGGGAGATTGCCATGACATCTGTGGCTGTACAACTGGCACTCACCAGGCAAAAATGAACCATTCTTGTCAGTAGTCTCAGGGGAAGGAGTGGCTGAAGCAGGGGATCCTGCAGGATTTTTTGCAAGGGGGTGCAAACCCAGAGTCACCCCCCATGCACCCCCCACATGCAGCCACACACACACACACACACACACACACACACACACACACACACACACACACACACACACACACACACACACATTCCAGTGTCCCATTACTTGGCTATTTCTACCCAGTTGCCGTAAACACTGTTCAAAACTCTGTGTGCATACTGTTTTATGCTTTACTTCTACAATGATTACAGATATTTGGATTTAATTTACAACTTTTATTTCAAATTTTATAGCACAAACACTGATAGATATTTGCCAAACAAGGCAATAGTCTTAAAATGAAAAGAGACTTAGCATTAAAGCTTCTCTACCTTTGAAACTCACATTCACTGAAACAGCATTGAAACCCACATTCAAAGAAAATGCATCTGGCCAGTGGCAGGTTAAGTTTACCTTTGGGCAGTTTTCAAACTATAGGCCCCTTGCACACATTTTTAGAGGTATGCAAAAGTTCTTTGATTCACCTTCCTGATTATATTAATTGTAATATATAATTGAATTATATCCCTTGTATAATACAGCACCACTTATTAAGAGTGTTTTAAATTTACAGTTGTGAACAGTTTTCCAGTAAGCAGTGAAACATAACATAGGAACCAATAATGACAAACTGAAAATTCAGAACATTTCAACCATAAAAGGCCAGTCAAACTCCAATATACACAATCTCTGCAAAAGTAAAAGTCATCTGAATAGTTCCACATTAAAGATATCTGAAACTAACGAAGATGTTGTTGCTAGAAAACAACTTTATATGTTTATAGGTCCATAGGTTGATACTAGGCTATCTACCCTAGGGCACTTATAAGCCTAGCCAGACTGTGTTTGGTTTTTGCCACCCTTTTAGATTAGTTGACTGCTCCTCTGTATAGTAGGTCACAGTAGGTAGCCATATTAAGGTTAGTTTACTGTACCTCTGTCTAGCAAGGACACAGAACAGATCCCAGGGGTAAACTTAGGTCTCCCATTCACTCGTCAAGATTTTTCTTGAATAGGGTCAGTGAGGGGCTCTGCCTAACATGGATTGGGATTTTGTTCCAGAGTGAGGGGAGCCTCTGGGATATGAATCTGTCCCTCCAGCATGTCCTATTTATTTCTGTGCTGAGGTTCAAGTCCCTGGAGCGTGTAGCTCTAAGGGATTTGGATTTTTTGAGGTGGAGCATGTCCATTAATTCTGGGTTGGACATGGCTTTATACGTCAGACACAGATCACCTCGGAGCAGGCGGTACGCAACTGAGTAGAGCTGGAGTTTCTTTAGCCGAACTGCATAGGGCATCTGTTTGAGTCCCTTGATCCTCTTGTTGAGGTACTTTTGGGGTCTTTCCAGTTGCTGCAGGTGTCGGGTATTCAATTATGGGCCTGATAAGTGATGAGTAGAGGGGCACAATGACCTCTCTTGATCTAGATGGGAACCCTTTCATGATAAGGTGGGCTATATAGAAGGTCTTTCTAACTACTTTGGCAACATGATTGTCAAAGGAGAGATTACTATCTACTTGGATCCCCAAGTCCCTAATTACTTCTTCCGTACTTAATGGATTACCACCTATGTGGTAATTTGTGGGCACTTTGTTTTACCAAAGGGGATGACAATGCACTTTTTGGCATTTAGCTTTAGGCCATGGCTCTGGCACCAGTTATCCGTCTCTGTGAGACCCTTTTGGAGGATGCTTGTGTCAGCCGGAGAGTCTATTATGGCACCCAGTTTGCAGTTATCTGCGAACTTTGTCAGCCATAGTCCACCCGTGTTAGCTTGTACCTCAGAGAAATATATACCGAACAAGAGGTCCCAGGACTGAGCCTTGTGGGACGCCACTTGTAACTGGTTTAGAGTCTGACATGGCACCTGCAATTCTGACCATGTGGGTTCTATCCCTGAGCCAGTTTGCAACCCATCTTGTGACATAGGGGTTGATATTTAAGCTGGTGAGTTTATTTATGATGCCCGAGTGGGGTATTGTGTCGAAGGCTTTTGCGAGGTCCAGGTAGGCTATGTGTACTACCTTCCCTTCATCTATGGCTTTGGTAATAGTTTCAAAGAAGTCGACCAGTTTCAAGAGGCAAGATCTGCCCTTAACAAAGCCGAATTGGGTAGGATCCAGTGTCTGGAGGTTCCCAATGTCCTTGTTTATGATTTCCATGATGATACGCTCCATAGCCTTGCAGACCAGGCTAGTCAGGCTTATAGGCGATAGTTTCCGGGGTCCATTGTGGCACCACCTTTGTGGAGCGGGACCACTGTTGCTGTACGCCATTCCTTGGGTACATATCCTGTAGTAAGGCTGAGATTGAACAGTGTCTTTATGTGAGGATTTAGTTCTTCTTGGAGCTCATGTAAGACACAGCCTGGGACACCGTCTGGTCCCATTGATGCTGTGTTTTTTGTTTTGGAGAGGGCAGCTCTCACCTGTGCATCTGTGATCACAGGGAGGCTACATTCTGTTGGGATAGATATTTGCTCTTTTGGAGGGGAAGGGGGGTGAGAAGTTTGCACTGAACCTTTCTGCCAGGATGTTGGCAATGTCTGTGGGTTCAGTTTATTTTTTCTTATTTTGCACTAACTGAGTATATCTGGGAGTTGCCTCCCAGGTTCCTGACATAACTAAAGAAGGCCTTGTGATTATCCTTTTGTCTTGTGCAATTTTTCTTTCGAAGCTGGCCTTAGATGATTTTATGAGGGATCGTAGTTTCTTGCTAGTACTGATCAGAGACGCCTTCCCTTTTTGGGATTTTGCTCTATCATGTAGTAGCTTCCTCCTTCTGTTATATAGCTTATTTATGGCCGGGGTCCACCAGACAGGTCTCCTGCCTTTGGAGGAGTGAGTCTTGGTTTTATTTGGGATAGCATGCTCCATGCATTCCTGTAGGTGTCCATAGAATGCTTTTGTAAAGGATTCTGCGTTTTGGGCCATAGTTTCCACTGGCCCGGGGCCTTTGAAGGTTTCCACCCCGGTTTTGAGAAGTGTGAAGTTTGATTTTGAGAAGTTCTTCACCGTGGTTTCCTTGGCTGGGGGTGGGGACGGAATATGTATGTCCAGTGAGATTAATTTATGGTCTGATCTTACCAATGAGGGGTATACCTCTGGTGTGGAACATAGAGACCCCATGTTGGGGATGACCAGGTCCAATATGTTTTCCCCTCTTGTGGGAGTGGTGACCAGTTGTTCCATAGCATTTGAGTTTATAAATTCTAGGAACTGTTGGGCGAGGGTGTTTGGGCTTGAGTAGTTTTCCCAATCAATGTTTGGGTATTGAAGTCACCCAATATAATGGTGTTTGGAGAGACCTTCATATTTTCCAATGTTCTCAGGAAAGCCGAGTGGGATTCCTGTGTTTGGGAGGGTGGTCTGTAGCAGGCTACAAACTGAAAGGCAGTTTTGCCAACTGTTAGTTGCACATGGATGGTCTCCGATGCTTCGTGCAGTGCCACTAACCTGGAGGTGTGGGTATCTTTGATGTATATGGATACTCCCCCTCCTTTTGTGGTTCGGTCCAAGTTTTGTGGCCGAAAAGCATGGTATGAAGTATAACCTGGTAGTGCTGGGGTGCTTTCGGGAGCCTTGAACCAGGTTTCTGTTACTGCACAGATATCGATATTCTCCATACTGAGGAGAGTCTCGAGTGCGTGCATCTTGAGGTTTAGACTTCTGGCGTTGAGCAGCATTACCCTTAGTTTTTTTTTCTTTGTGTTGTCTATGGAGGTGGGTTTGTCTTTTGAGCCCTATCTAAAAAAGGCACTATGGGGAAGGCAAGAGCCTTTGCCAGTATTCGAAAACCCAGGGGTGACAGGTGCAAGCCGTCCCTAGTGAAGCAACGTGGCTTGTTGAGCATGTCATCCCAGGCTGACAGACACTGGATCCCCTTTGAATGACATCAATAATTTAGTCAATTGTTAAAATTGATCATTTTGTCTTTATACTGTGGCATCATTCTTGGTGAGGGCAAGATGCTACTCAAGGTCAGGGTCATACTGGCCTGGGCTACATGATCAGAGAGCTCCTCTGTCTCTTTTCATGTAGTCCAGGGAGGTACGTCTCAGGTCATTCACACCAGCATGGACAATGACAGAGTCATATTTGTACTTGCTTTGGAGTGACCTGAGTGCATGTGTTATGTGGCAGATCCTGGCACCCGACAGGCAGCTTACAGTGACCTTCTCCTTATTCAGTCTGGTGAGTGGGACGTCAGTGTGTCTGACAATAGAGTCACCTATTACAAGTGTATTCAGTGTGTTGTTTAGCCTTAAGGGCTGTGACTGTGTGGCACACTGACTTTGTGAGCTATGTGTTACGTGGGTATTGTTGCATGGTGGGGGTTGCTTGGATGTCTGCTTTGGAGGTCTCTGCTGCTTAGGCAGAATTTTGTTTAGAGCCTCCGAGTATGTTTTTGTGTTTTTATATGTTTGGTTTGCTGATGCGATGGGTCTATGTCAGACTGGATTTGTTGTGTGTTTGGTTACCTTTTCCTCCTGACCGGCTGTGCCAGTACTGGGTTGAGAGAGCTCAGCTTCCAGGTTGGCTATATAGTTGCATCTCTCACATATGTTTGAGCTTGTTGGGAGGAGGAGAGGGTGGTCTGTGTACATAAGGCAGTTGTAACATTGCCTCAAGATTCCCAGATTCACCAGCTGGACTGGGGAGTAAACCCGAAACTGGCCTTTGGACATGCCTGAAAAGTATAGGGAACTACTTATTGACTGATCAGAAAGGACCAATAGGGAGCAAGTACTTAAAAGGAGTATAAGAGGGTGTAGTGCTTAAGTTTATTAGTGTTTACCTGTAAGATTACTTATATGAGCAAGTGCCGGGCATTAGAATGAAAACAGAGTGCTTATTTTGAGATTTAGAGTACTTCTAAGGGAAAAAGTTAAGAGCAGACTTTGTGGAGCCGGAAATAGTTTAAACCCGTTAAGCAGCGCTGCCCGATGCTGCGCTATGTGCCAAAGCGGCTTTTAAAGCAGGGGACTTGAAAGAGCTAGGAAATAGCCCAGAACGGCCAATAAACAACTAGTTACTGGGCTGAGACCACTCCTCCAGGGACAGATAGGCTGCTCAAAGCTCCCCACTCTCACTGGTGAACAGAGAAGTTTCCTCCTATCCAAGTAAGGATATGGGCAACACAGGAACTTGTACTGAAGTCCAGAATACAGCAAAACCTGAATTCAGGACTATTCTAGCACAGTAAAGGTGGGAAAACAAGGATATATATATATATATATATTTTTTCTTTTTTTAGGACACTAGTAGAGGCAGAAAAACACAGTAAATGCTTTGCACAGGCTAACACACTTGAGTGGGCAGCCTTAACAGTTAAATCAAATAACAAACAATGACTTTAGAGTGCAGGTAAGCAAAAAATGCAATAACAAGCTTATTTAGGTATTACAGCAGTTACAAACTTGCTTTTTGGTGAGAAAATGCAGTCACTAATGTAAAGGTAGCAAAGAAATACTTAATCAGGTAGCAGTCACTCTTTTTCGTCTCTCTGCTGCTAGCACCACTCTGCAGGACCACGAGGAGCTTGGCTAAGTTGAAACAAGCGCAAAAAACACGCCAAAGCGGGTTTTAAAGCAGGGGACTTGAAAGAGCTAGGAAATAGCCCAAAACAGCCAATAAACAACTAGTTACTTGGCTGAGACCACTCCTCCAGGGACAGATAGGCTGCTCAAAGCTCCCCACTCTCACTGGTGAACAGAGAAGCTTCCTCCTATCCAAGTAAGGATATGGGCAACACAGGAACTTGTACTGAAGTCCGGAATACAGCAAAACCTGAATTCAGGACTATTCTAGCACAGTAAAGGCAGGAAAACAAGGATATATTTTTTTGTTTTTTTTTTCTTTTTTTTTAGGACACTAACAGAGGCAGAAAAACACAGTAAATGCTTTGCACAGGCTAGCGCACTTGAGTGGGCAGCCTTAACAGTTAAATCAAACAACAAACAATGACTTTAAAGTGTAGGTAAGCAAAAATGCAATAACAAGCTTATTTAGGTATTACAGCAGTTACAAACTCGCTTTTTGGCGAGAAAATTCAGTTGCGTAAAGGTAGCAAAGAAATACTTAATCACGTAGCAGTCACTCTTTTTCATCTCTCTGCTGCTAGCACCACTCTACAGGACCATGAGGAGCTTGGCTGAGTCAGTGTTTCATCTACAAATTCAGTGCCTGCTGCTCTCAAAGAATAAATTGCCTATGTTCCATTAAAAAAAATGGCAAGCTGGTATATTGCAATAGAGAATGGATGGCAAACTGATAACAGGTTCATAGTTACTAGGTATCTCCTCCAAAGGAGGATATTCTCAGGACTGCAGTATCCAACCCCTTTAAAATACAACACAGTACAGTAGCTCTAAACCATCTACATCCTGTGGGTGTAGAACCCACAGCCTTCTGCATCAAAAGCAAGTATACTACCTGTTGTGCTACTAACCATGCAAACAGACTTGGCATAAGCAGCACTAAACTTCTGTCCCCCTGAAGCTCTCAGCTCTTTGTAAAATCCACTTGAGACTCAACTATCTTTCTCAACTTTGCAGTGGGCGGATAGGAAGAACAGGATGTCTGCACGCACAGAAGTGATGTGACCATACCAGCAAGCTATGGGACCGTTCTTAAAGAAGAATGCCCTTAAAAAGTTTTTTTTTTCTGTAATTAAAAGAAAAAAAATAGTCTCCCAGCCAGCCCGTCCCAGACTAGTGTTCCTGACATGGGTCAGTCCCTTTCCAGAGAATCTCCCAAGAAGAAAAAGCAGAAATTAAACATTTTTCTTCTCTTGTATCCTTAACTAGGGAGAGGGAATATTTGTTATTCTGTTCAGTTAATTCTCCTCAAGCTGAACATCCTGATTCTGAGGAAGCTGTTTCTTCAGAATTTCCTCAAGAAGACTTATTTTTTTTCCAAGACTATAAATAGAATGAAATACCTATCTCCAAGCAAAAGTGTCATGATTTGTTACAACAGGATTTTCCACAACCTGCAGCTGCTTCTCCCATGTTGTCTACCTTTGATGATATTTTCTTAACAGATTGCAGTTTGCCTGAGAGTCTGCCCTCTGCCCTAAAAACTCTGATAGGTTATGCTAAGTACCTCAGACATATACATTCTTGTTGTTAATCCCAGACCAGATTCTTCAGTGATTTCTTTATATGAGCTTTCTACCATTAAACATATTGTGAATGCTAATCTCATTCCTCTGACAAAGATAGGAAAGTTTTGGAAGATTTAGGAAGAAAGTGTGTTCTTTGCTGCATTAACTTTTAGAATTTTGAATTGCCAGGCTCACATGTTAACATTTTTATTGGCTTCTTCTGACAACCTTAGAACGTTAATTGTTAAATTTCTTTCTTGAGAGGTAAAAACTTCTTTGAATTCCTTTATTGTGTCTGCTTCTTGGGTAACCAGACATTCCATAAAGTGTTCTTATGATTCTGCTGATGTTATATTCAGAGTGGCTGCCTCTGGTTTAGTTATGAGATAATTTGCTTGGCCACATTCTCAAATGTTACTGGAATATGTTGAAGCTAAGACTTTATAGTCTTCCCTGGACACAGATGTGTCATTTAGGCCCTCTCCTGCTAAGGTCCTTAAAAGATTTGATGAGAGAGATAAACTGATTCAAAGGGTTACTTAGATTTTTCAGCAATCCTTTTCAAAGTTCAGTAAAAACTTTCCTTCCCTTTCAAGATCCTTTTCCAGGAGGCAGAGTAAGCTGTCTGAACAAAGTTCTAAGAAGCAATGGCAAGGAGGCTCAAAGATTAAAGAGGAAGCCTTCCAAAACTAAGGACAGTTTAAAAATATGAGTAACTATTTGCTCCTTCATCCCCCTCCCCTATTCTGGCAATCCTACAAATCTCATTCTAGGTCTCCATCTACAACTGTGGCATCAGATTATTTCAGGCAAGTGGGTTCTGAGACTTACCAAGTAGGGATATGGCGGTCGGAATTCCTACATCATTTTCAGGGGATTCCTTTTCATCCTTATCATCTTTTTGTGATTTTGATTCCTTTTCATCGTTTAAACCAGAAACCCCTGGTTCCTCCTATCTGAGTGTAAATATTGTTCTCAGGGAATGATAGAATCTTGATAGAAAGTGTGTGCTCAGCTCAAATAGTCAAAGGTTTTTAATCAGGGATTTTTCTGGTGTCAAATAAAGTAGGTACATGAGGAACAGTCCTAGATCTCTCTTTTCTGAATCTTCTTGTTAAGATTTAAAAAATCTAAATTTAATTCCTTTAAACCCCAGTGGTTATCTTTCCCACAACTGCAGCAGCCTTTAGGATATATGGGCCAGCTTCACAAAGCTGTTCCTCTCCCCAACACCTTTACTCTGACTGATTATTGGCTAACCCGCAAAGAGGAAATCAGCAGTCAGAATAAAGATTTCTTCAGCACCTTTCTCTTATCTTACTTTTATCAGACTTTTCTGTCTTATTTCACTGATTTCTCTTTTTATGACAAAATGCATATAATTATATTTGACCTAATGCTGTTACTTAACTGCACCCAATGCTGATTATGTTGCTGAAAAATATAATAATAATTTTCTGCTTTTTACATTGCCACTTTGTGTGTAATGCTGCTAATGTTAAATGAGCATTCTGTATGTTGTTAAGAACTATTGTAAGTAGTTCTCATTGAGCTTATGTAATGCTGATAAACTTTACCCAAGTATTCTTTACATTGTATATTGTACTTCTGTTATTTCCCATGGAGCTTTTCTCCCTGGGCTTCCGGTGGAAAGAGGCTTGTTTGCCTAGTCAGACTTTCCTGGTAAACAAATGGAAATAAAGAAACAAATAAATATTTTTTTCTTAATATCTTGAGAGAAGCATCTCTTGGGCTACACAGGAGCAACATTCAGCTAAAAGCTTTGTTTCTGGCAGAAAAGTTTCTGTTAGTGAGCCCCTCCATACAGACTTTCTTGCCATTTTAAGAAACGTACATTTAATTTTTAATCTAATTTTCTCACTAAAACAGTATTTCCCCTTTAAGAAACACTGTATTTTTATCAATATTAGAAGTTTCCTGTCAAGGGCCGCTATTTTTAGCTTCCCCGTCTTGTTTAGCTAATTAGGAACTGATTTGACTAAAAATATGTTCTGCTTTAGTAAACTTTTAAAAATGGCAAAATGATTTATTTTGTGATGGTAGGGGCATATGTTTAGAGTGCAGTGTTTATGCTCACTTTTTGACAAACTACTTGCCATTTTACTTTTACTGTTAGTGTTTTTATTTTAATAAAAGAATGCTTACAGGGAAATTGTGTGCTGCTTGTGATTTTTCTTTGTGAAGTGGCTGGGACAAGAAGTGTGAGTATATGTGTACTACTTGTGCACAGTAAGTGACAACTTACTTTTCAACTGACTCGCTCCAGCAATGCTTAATGCTTTTGGCTTCTCTTTCATGACCACAGCCTCCTGTCCTCCTGGTTCCACTCCCACTCTTCTGAGAAAGAAAAAAAACACTTACCAAGGAACCTCTTGCCAACTATGTGGTCTCAGTCTAACCCTCAGCCGATGCACAGTGAACCTGCAATGGCTATTGGTTGTTCCTCAGGTCACTCGCTTACCTTTCTGGCTTCCTGTGGTGTAGTACTTTCGACCACTAAGAACAGGGGATCAGCCATGTCCTCTTCAACTGTTCCAATGTCTGATTTGGGCATGGGAGAACAATCTTCCCTGGGTCTGGGAGACACTCCAGGTGACTTGTCCAGAGATAACTAAGGAAAGAGTCCATTAGACTTTTCAGACATCCCTCTATGGGATGGTATTCTTCCACAGGGACACCTATGAAGGAAAAAAACAAAACAAAAGACTAAACATTGTTTATCTCAAACAGTAATTACTGTTACGAAAGATGATTTTCTTGCCATAGCAAACCATGTATCATAGGTTCATAGGTGTTTACTAGGCTAACAACCACAAGGGCCTTTTTAAGTCTAGCCATGCATCCCAAATCTCTGACAAGTTTTTTTTTACCATCAATAAGTGTAAACATGGGCCTGGGACATTAGCCATTTACAGCTTGCCTTTATAACATGCTGTGACTCCTGGTATCCAGAAGCCATTGAAGGTGAGCATCCTCTGTAAACAAATGCCTGAGGAAATTGGGTCTGGTTATTCTGATGATGACAGAGACACAGAGACATGGCTTTTCCTAAAGATTCACAAGCCCTACTCTGTGACTGTGAGAAAAATATAAATTTTTTACCTTCATGTGAATGAATTTTCTTTTAATTTGAGCATTGCCAAGATGAATGAGGTAATTTTATGGGAACAATTTGATGTTCCTCTGAACTGAGGAGATATTATGATATGTTACAAATAGATATTCCTCATTCTTTACCTATCCCTCCTATACTGCTAGCCATGGAGGATATGTTGAATGCTGCCTATAATCATCCTAATATCCAGCCATCAGTCCCTATAAAACAGATAAAATGTATAAAGTGCCTCAGACCTATATATTTCTTTTCTCTCATCTTAGATCTGACCCTGCTGCAATATCCACTGCATCTACTGCTAGGAATAAATTGGTATTGAACACCAAACCCTCACCTGTTGACAAGGAAGGCAAGGTGTTAGACCATCTAGGTAAGAGAATGTTTTCTTCTTTCACTTTGGATGTCAGAATTCTCAATTACTAGGCATACACGTAGATGATTATGCTTTGTTTTATGGATAGTTTGAGAGAACCTGCTACTACTCTTCCTACCGAATAAAGTTCCTTTTTGAATCAAACTGTTTCTACATTGTCACAGGTATCCAAATATGCTTTGAAGATTGTGTATGATTGTGCAGATACTGTGCCTCAGGCCACTGCAACAGCTACAGTGTTAAGAAGTTATGCTTGGATATCTAACCACAAGTTTGCTGATGAGGTAAAGTCTGAAATCTTGGATTCTGCTTTAGACAAGGAGGTATTATTTGGCTCTTCTGCTAACTAGGTTCTCAAACAATATAATGAAAGAGGCCAATTTTCTAAGATTTTTCATGTTCCACACTACAAATTGTGTAGGGCTCCATGTTTCTCAAAAAAAAAGCTAAATAAGCAAAACCAGCCATATTCTGACAAAAAGCTGCTATAAAAGGATGGTCAAAGGGAAATAACAGGAGACAGGTGTCCTTTCAGAAAAAGGTTCAGACCAACAGTACCGAATAACTATGCAGGCATTCTTTCCCCTCTTCCCTCTCCTCTGTCCAGTATGTCTTTAAATTTATCCCACAAACTGGTCCTCAACATCCCCCTCTGGCAGATGATTGTCTCAAACTCTTGGATGTTAAAAGTGGTGCAGAAGGATTGCAGATGGCACTGGATACAAGAACCTCCTTTCAAGGGAATTCCTCCTCATCTTCTGAACCAGACAGAATAATTTCCTCAGGTTCTTCAGTCCTTACACACTGAAGGAATCATACAATCAGTGCCTGTTAAGTCAAAAGGGCAAATTCTTCTATTCCAGACTGTTTCTGTTACCAAAGAAAGAGGGCTATTTGAGAGCACTACTAGATCTTTCTTTTGTAAAGCTGTACATGAAAGTACCAAAATTCAAAATGTTGACCTTACAGAACCTGTTATCCCTCATTCCTCCCATGTATTACATTGTAACAATAGACTTGGAAGATGCTTATTACCACATTCCCATAGCCACTGGTTTCAGGAAATATCTAAAGTTCTGTTTGTCTGGGTCACATTATCAGTTCTCCTCTTTACCCTTTGGATTATCTGCAGCTCAAAGGCTGTTTGTAAAATGCCTAGGTTCAGTCATAGTTTATTGCAGACTAAATGACTTTCATATTTTTCCATATTTACAGGACTTAAATACCCTTGCAGAGTCTTTATCCAAATGTCAAGATTCATTAACCTGGGTTAGATCTCTTCTTACCTATCCTGGCTTCCAGATAAATATTGCAAAACCATCCTTGACTCTATCTTACATGATTGTGTTTCTCAACTTTCTTCTAGATACCTGTGTTCAAAAGGCCTGACACAAGAGTCGGTGAATTTTTATCTGCAATCTTTCCTGAACTTCTCTAATCAGACTTCTGCAAGAGAATTTCTCAGGATCCTTGGGTTCATGGCTTCAGTGATTCTCATGATTCCTCTATCAGTTCACAGATGAAAAAATAGAGTGACTTCTAAAAAATACATACACCCAGTATTTACATCCTCTGAAGCATAAAATTCCAGATCTGATGTCATTTTTCATTTATCCTTGACGTACGAGTTTGGTTTTGATATTGGAGCCAACTTGGTTGTTACTACAGTTAGCACTGACCAAAAAATTGTCAAGCTTCACCTCTACCCATAATCCTTCTCTCCCAAATACCCCAGATCTTGTTTGCCACTTTTCCAGACAGACGCTTTCACCAGAGTTCTCGAGCTTAGTTGTCTTTTCTGAGGTAAAATCTTCTAATTTCTCCAATTTTCTCTAATTTTTTCACTGTTATTCCCTGTTCGCTGTTTGTATACCCTTATACTTTTGCTCTTACATGTGAGTGTATCTCTTTGCTGTCATCATTGATAGCCCTTTTCTGTACACATTTGTATTTCTTTAATTATCATTGCTGACAGTTTCCTTCCCTCTCCTGTCCTAATAAAAATAAATAAATAAATAAATAAATCTTTAGCTTTTTCTTTCTATTGTCTTTCTCGTGCGTGTGTGCATGCGTGCGTGCATGTGTGCATGCATGTGTGTGTGTGTGTGTGTGTGTGTCCCTTCCACCTCATCTTCCTTGGAGAAGGATCAAAAGAGGAGTTTGTCTGCTTCAACTTCTCTGGCGGGACCAATACCTAAGAAACATAAATCCTTGGTTCCAAAAAGTTCATTGTATCTGAAGGACTCTGGCCTGAAGACTTCGGTACCAGGCAAATTCCCCATACCTACCACTGCTACTGTGACAAAACCCTCGACGCCGAAGGCTGCTCAGGAGACTTTACCTTCCATTTCTTTATTGATGCTGACTATAGATATTACACAGCAGGAAGTTTTACCCAAGATGAGTTACTCCCCATCTATAGACTCATTTGTAGGTGAGCTGCCAGAAGTTTTTATTCAAAGACCAAAATCTCCCTCCGTCATCAGTCTGTTCCACCAAAAGCCTTACAGAGCTAGATGTGGAGAGATTGGTGAATAAAATGTTGTGGGCGAGAGGTCTTACAGGACTCCAGCTCCAACTCCTTTGAGTTCAGGAGCCGAGCATTCATTCACCCCTTTAACCACTCCTCCTCTGACTTCCACCAAGCCTTTGGAGTTTACAGTTCCAAGTTGTCTGGGACCGACTGTATCGGTTTCAGAGATTTCTAGCTTTCGAACCAGTCAGTACCCTGAGTTCTTCAGTTGTGTCAGAACCAGAGTCCCCCCAGGGCCATATCTACCCTTTTGGCTCCAAGGGGCAGGGGTCAACTCCGATTTTTTCAGAGCCGTCCCTGCATCTTGAAGCATTGGCACAGTTTAGTTTGGCTTTGGCTTCTGTTTTGGGGGCAGTTTCCTTGGAGCAGGGGCTGATCTCGGTTCCAAGGCATTCTATCTCGGTTCCAGACTCCCTCCCCTCTTCAGGGGGGGGTCCAGCCTTCGGGGCAGTGGAGAGGGCTTTGTCCAGGACAGTGACTCAGTTGGCTCCTTCCCCCTCAGAGCACACAATCCTCATGCTCATTTATTTGACCAGTCTCTCCATTGGGACAGCAAGTGCAGAAACCTCAGGAATTTGAAATACTGATTCTGTCATTTTTTGATACCTTTGCATACTATTACCCTGAAGAGGTTCCTCAGAAGAAGAAGTGCAAGAGGAAGCACTTAGATTCCCTTCAGGAATCAGTCACAGAAGGCACTGATTTTAATGAGGGGAAGGATCTCCAAGGTCACCTCCTGACGAAGTCTCCTTTGGAGACATCCTAGAAATCTTGAAACAGAGGGGTGGCTGGGAGTCCCAAAACCCTTCCTTAGAGAAATCAGCTTACCTGCAGGCTTTTGGCACTCGCCCATCTACCTCTTGGATGATTCTGCCTGCTGACGAACTCCTTCATTTTATTTCCCAGTGGGTGTGGAAGGCTCCAGATACCATTGAACCCGTCCCCAAAAGACTGGGCAAACTTTTAACTGCTCTCAAAGATAAAAGAATTTTGGGTTAAAGGTTTAGTGGCAGATGCCATGGTCATTGCAGCTGCCATGAGAAAGGAACCTGCTGAGGAAAGTTCATCTATCCATCATCCCAATAGAGAGTCTCAGGCGATGGATAGGTTTGGGAACAAGTTTATGCTTCATCGACCTTCACTTTAAGGTCTTTTCATTTTTTGGCACATTTTACCAAACTCCTAAGGGATCTGATCAAGGAGTTGTTGGATACCCTCACAGGATCTGTTACTGAGGGAGTCCAAGAGAAGGCTGCTTCCCAGTTGGCTACTCTGGAGTCTCTGTCAAACTTGTCCATGAGGCTCATTGCACATGCAGCCGAAGGGACAACCAGAGCAGCGGGTTCAGGCATAGCCATAATGAGGCATGCCAGGATGCGCCTATGTGACTTTGCAGAACCATTTAAGTCTTCATTTATCAATGCACCTTTTGACAGATTGTCTTTGTTTGGCCCAAAAGTAGGAGAGACATTATCCAGGTGTGAGAAGGATGGTAACACATTTTCTGCTGTGAGCGAACATTTTTCCACCTCTCAAAGATCATTTTCTAGAAATCAGAGGAGTGGTGGAAAGATGTGGTTCAAAAAATCCTAAGGGCCTTTCCATGACACACGTGGAGGCAGTTCCCCTAGGGGCAGAGGGAGGAACTACAATGGAAGACACCATCCACATCGCAGAGGTGATCCGCAGAACCAGGGCTTCAGGGATTCCTTTCAGGGTAAGCCCTACAACCACTCCTGAAAAAAAGCGTGATTGTCTTCCTCTGGAGGCAGTCAGGGGACACTTATCCTTACACCTAAATACCTGGCTAAATATAACAACAGATTCTTGGGTACAATGGATAATAGCCAGAGGTTATATCATACCCTTTTCCCAGCCCCCACCCCCGTGTGCAAGAAAATCCCAGAGGTTCCACCCAGTCAGAGGAAACAAGCAGTTTTAGAAATTCAAAAACTGCTAGACAAAAGAGTCATCCAAGAAGTCCCACCAGACCAGAGAGGATCCATAGTTTATTCAAGATTTTTTTTAGTGCCAAAAAAGACAGTGGACTGGAGACCACATTTGGACCTCAGTGTGTTGAACAAATCAGTTTGACAAATGAAATTCCAGATGGTCACAGTACAGTCCATTCTTATGTTTTTAGGAAAGGATGACTGGATGTGCTCGATAGATCTTCAGGCTGCGTATTACCACATAAAAACTCCGCACTCCAGATGTTTCCTCCACTTCCAGCTGGGAGCCAGTCATTACCAGTTCAGGGTGCTGCCGTTTGGTCTCGCTATAGCCCCTGGGTTTTCACCAAATGTATGGCAGTAGTAGCAGATCACTTGTGACTGCAAGGATTCCGGGTGTTTCCATACTTGGTCTACTGGCTTATTACTGCTCCGTCCCGGCATCAATTCATAGAAGCAAGGGACTGTGTTCTCCAAACTTGTGCATACTTTGGGATAACTGTCAATCAAGAAAAAATCCCAACTGTCTCCAACTCAGAGATTGGAGTTTATAGGGGCAGTGCTGAATACGACTAGAATCATAGCATCCCTCCCCTCAGTGAAACTTCAGAAAATCATAGCCCAAGTTCAAAAAATAATACATGGGAAAATAGCTCCCGCTTGCCTAGTTTTTGCCTAGAACCTATGGCCACTACAATTACTTTAGTTCCCCTTGCCAGGTATCACATGAGAATTCTACAATGGCTACTGGCTTCTCAATGGTCAATGCTGTATCAACCCTTGTTGTATCAGATTATGATCACCAGTCACTGCAGAAAGGCTCTAGCTTGTTAGATCCACTCCAAGGAAGTTCTACTGGATTGCCCCTTCATCCTTACATAGCCCAGGGCCATAGTGACCAAAGACGCCTCCCACAATGGGTGGAGGGGCAACATTTTCTTGGCAAGACTCTCTAAGGCACTTGGTCCCCTGCAGAGGCCAACTTGCATATCAATGTTCTGGAACTAAGAGCAGTGCTATTAGCACTGCAAGCCTTTCAGTCTGCTCTTCCTGTAGGAACAATAGCTATTCAAACAGACAACATGTCTGTGGTTTGGTACATCAGCAAACAGGGAGGAACCAAGTCTTATCCCAATTTGTTGAGAAGCACTCAGAGTGTGGCTGTGGCTGATCTCTTCCAACCATTTTCTGATAGCAATGCACATTCTGGGGAACTCCAGTAGGATAGCAGACAAACTGAGCAGATATATTCTTATGCCTCATGAGTGGTTTCTCAAGCCAAAAGTAACAGAAAAGATATTCTGTCAATGGGGCCAGCCTTGCTGCAACTTGTTTGCTTCTCCCCTGAACAACAAGTGCAGCAACTACTTTGCCCTGATTCCCCCTCCGGGGAAGTCACCAAAAGACACTATTTTCCACACTTGGCCCTCCGGTCTACTGTATGCCTTTTCCCCAATGCCTCTAATCCCAACATTCTTGCAGAAAGTACTCAGGTTGAAGAGCAAAGTAATCCTTATTGCTCCATTTTAGCCTCAACAGATCTGGTTTCCCTTTCTTTGGCCTTATCTAATTTAATGAATTTGGACTGTACACCCAGCTCCAGACCTTCTGACCCATCCAGACAGATGAGTTCACCTAGACATTCTGAACCTCAAGCTGACAGCATGGTTCCTCCAGTTCCACTAGTGGCCAGGTGTTTCAGTCTTTCATCCCCAGTATGCCAAATTCTCCTAGCTTCTCATAAACCTTCCACACAGCAATTATACAATAGTAAATGGAGGAGATTTACTATTTGGGCTCACGAAAGGGATATTGATCCCCTTTTTACTCTTCTATTGATAATAATTTATAATTCTTAGCCTTTCTTTTCAATGCAGGAGCTTCTCCATCTACCATTAGAATACAGCAAGCAGCAATTTCAAATTTCCATGATGGTTTGGAAGAACGTTCATTGACTTCTCATAGACTCTGTAAGTCACTTTTAAAAGGGCCACTTTTGCTGAAACCTCCTTTCAATGATCCTACTCCAGCCTGGGATCTAGACCTGGTGTTGCAAACTGTTGTACATTTTACCTTCAAGCCTTCTGCAGACTGTGATCTGAAATATTTGTTATGGAAAACATTGTTTTTGGTAGCAGTAACCTCTGCTAAAAGAATATCTGAAATTCAGGCTTTAATCAGGTAAACCACCTTACCCAATCTTTCATAAGCCTAGAGTCTCCTTACAGACAAACCCCACCTTCCTACTAAAAGTGATATCAGAGTCTAATATCAGTCAGACGATTAATTTGCCAATATTCTTTCCAAATTTTTCAAAAAGAGGAGAATACTGTCTGCATTTGCTAGATGTTCACAATTATGTTTTTACCTTCATAGGACAAAAGACATGAGAAAATCTGACCAACTATTTGTCTCCTTTTCAAGTGCTAGTTTTTGGTAAACTCGTCAACAAGATGATTTTAGCCAGATGGCTCAAGGATTGTATTTCCTTTATCTATGACAGAAGGCATGTTACCTTACCTAGGCCTGTTAAAGCACATTCTACAAGATCTGTCGCTACCTCAGCAGTTTTTCAATCTAGAGCTTCAATTGGTGATATATGTGTAGCAGCTACTTGGGCTTCTCCCCCTACTTTTGTAACTCAGTACAAATTGGATTTGGTCTCTAGGAGAAGAGCATCCTTTGGTTCAGTGGTGCTCAGGAATATCCTTCTGTGAGTTCACCCAAGGTCTAAGTTTGCTGGGGACTCTGTCCCATATGTCAAGGATAAATGAAAATTGACAACATCAGATAAAGAAGTTATGTGCTTATCATAGCGTTCCATCTGTGTTGCCCATTTGCATTTATCCTTGACTTCCCTCCTCCATCCCCCATTCTTTGAAGACTTTTTGGTGGAACAGATAATATACATAGGTCTTATAGTAATCTTTAAGCCATAGCAGATATGGCTTCTGTTGAGGCGTCTTTATCTGTCACTCTGTTTCTAATTAGTGCAAACTCAATCTGAGGCATCTGGAAGAGAGGGCTTATGGATAGAGGTGAAGCTCAAGAGTTTTTTGGTCAGAGCAAGCTGTAGTAATGGCCTGGTTGTATCACAATTAAACCCCTACGTCAAGGATAAATGAAAATGGACAACGCAGATAGAATGTTATGGTAAGTACATAACTTCTTTTTTTGGGCTCTCTAAAAGCAGAATTGCATTGGTGGAGACAACAAATTCAGCTGAATCCCAGTCTCCCTTTCTCTACTCAGATTCCAAACCAATGTTGCAAAACAGATTCTTCAGATTTTGCTTGACATGCAAGTTCCATGGACTTAAAGATGCAAAGCCTATGGAGTCATTCAGACAGACCAAAGCACGTCAGTATAAAAGAGATATTGACTTTGATCCATGCATTAAAATCTATTCATCAGTTATGGTCGCCAAGAACTCTTCAAATGATTACAGACAATGCCATTGTTACGTGGTACATAAGGAGGTTGGTACGAGGATAACCTCCTATGGAAACTGGCTGTCATGTCTTGGGAGATTTCTCTACAGCATACCTTAGCCCTCCAGGCATTTTACATTCTGTTAGAGTTTGGGAGACAAGCTGAACAGTACCAGGACAGACCTCCATAAATGAAAATTGTAAAAGAGAGTCTTCCAGCAACTGATCTAGTTCTGGGGAACACCTCAACTAGATCTGTTTGCCTATTTCAAAACAGATAACTAAACACATTCTATACCAGGACTCCTGGAAAATAGAATAATTTTCATTCCCTTGGATGGGAATGTTCCTTTATGCTTTTCCACCCTTTCCACTGATAAGCAGGGTAATTTCAAAAGGACTCCCCAAAAATCATTGTGGTGACTCCCTTTTGACCCTCACAACAGTGACCAATTCCATAAAAAGGTAGAACCAATGGCAATTACTACAAGATTCCTCACAGACTGGCTCTACTCACACATGACAAGGCGAGTCTGATATACCATAATCTCAGTCAACATTTAGAAATTTAGTTCATGAGGGTGCACTCTACAGTCATTCTAGAGGCAGCTACATGGTCCTACATATATGTACCTTTACAAAGTTTTTTCAAGCCGGATTCCTTTTCAAGGTCCAGGGCACGCTTTGCAAGAACCATTCTCTAGGAGCTTCTAGGTCCATATCCTTCCTCCTTCCAGGTTGAATAGGCATTAGTAGTTAACCCATTTAGCCTAAATGCTGCTGCAGCAGTGGGAAAGATGGACATAGTATAGTTGTGTAAGTTGCACTGACTCATAACAACAGATGTTTGAATTCAGAAAGAAATGACTTATAGGAGACATGGAGGATCAATTTATGGTATTCAAGGCTTTTAAGGCCTTTTCATTACTGATTGCCTTGGTCTAATTAGTAGCAATAGTTAGGAAATTAAACCGAGAATTGGAAATCTAAAGTTAAATGCATTTAATAAGAAATTCAAGAAGATTGAGATGACACTGATGATATGATATGCTAGGCATCGTTAAGAGCTCAGTCTGTTGGGAGGTTTAAAATAATTTGTTTAGCTCTATGGGTGATCTGGTTTATCATTGCTAACTAAGGTCCACACAAGAAATATCTGATTTTCTTGTCGTAGTTATACATGTATGCATGCAGGCCTTTGAGTCCTTCTGTGCTATAAACACAAACATTTCTTGTATTCTAAATCAGCAAGCAGACAATACAAAGAATGTTTTTAATAATGCTTCAGTGATTTGTGGTGGGAGTCATTTCATAGACATAGCTTTACTGCGCTGGGCCAAGAACAGACTGTTAGCAGGTTCCTTGTGCTGAATCAATCAAACCTGTTCAATGAGTAAGCACAAAACAGTCAAGTATTATCCACAATTCTTTGATGCCTTGCCGATCTTTTATTTTTTCTTTTGTGTAGTCTGTTTACCTGTACTGCAATCTCAGGCATATGATCTTGCTTTAATTAGGGACAGCATATCCTTCAGGGAATGTTTATATCCCTGAGCTTAGTAGACAGTGTAGATTCTCAGTATTCTGCTTAAGTCCATTGTAGTTCACTTTCTCTCTGAAAGACAGTTTTGCACAGTATGTAAATTGCGTTTTGTAATACTTTCTCTGACAGCTCTCTTAGTGACTTTCCCTACCTGCATTTCATTTGATAATATGAAATATTACACTCTGTATCACCTTGGTTTCAACTCTCTTTAGCTTCTGTGGACAGTAAGAATGGGATTCATGATAGCTTACTTTTGCAGAAATCAGCACACGTATCAGCAGCAAGGCAGTATGATGCATAGATGTCCACAACATGTTAGCTCACATTTGCATAAGAAGCCACCAGTTTGCACTATGAAATACAGTACAGTACTGCACAATATTGTCAAGGTATGCAGTTACAATGGTGTCTTTTGTGTTCCATCACATTCGAATACATACCTCTCAACCTCTTAGTGCAAGAAATCTCAACAATGCCAAAACTAATGGAGGAACAATAACTCACATTTTAAATATTGCTCTTGTAAATTTAGAAAGTTGCTAGAATTAAAGGTTTTGTGTCACCATGTATTTTCTGAAGGATATGAAGTCTGAAACGCCAATGTCTGTTATATAGTAAATTCAGTCCTTTCTGATTTGCTAGAAAGCCACAAATTTTATGAGACATGGACTAAAAATATGAGGCAAAAATCTGGACAGAGGTTTGTTTCAATATGTCATCCAGTTAAACTTAGATTTTCCGATTATTCATTTGACTTAGACTTTGTCCAGAGCACTGTATATAAGAACCATACCTAGAGCAATCAGTTATTTCCTTTCTGGCCAACATCTAACTTTCAAATCCAGGTTTTTTTATAGGTTTAAATATCACAAGTGGAAAGCCAGTCACTGTACTGATGTACTGTCTCTTGGATCAGAAATATTTTTCGAGAATCCATGATAGGTAGATATCTCTTTTAATGTATTATAGTAAAAAAGACACAAAAAGGAAATGCAGTGGTAAACAATGTCAGAAGTAGAATAGTGCTATAAGACAAAAAAACTCCAACTTCAGAAATGCCAAACTGTTTATTGAAATGCAAAGCTTCCGGGATGGCCCTTCCTCAGTGCTGATACATCTCAAAAGACAATAACATAATTTATAATATATTACTGCTTTTTATATTGATTTACTGTTTTGTATACGTATTGCCGTAATATTCTGTGTACTAATTGTTGTTTTAAATGCTAGAGGTTTTTTATTGGTTGGCTGTGGTGATGTGCTGTCTTTGTGTTTTATATAAATTATGCTCTGATACGTTGCTTTGTAAACAATGTAATATGAAAGATGATGAAAATAAAAAAAATAAAGCAAGTTATTTGGACAGACTGTGTAGGTCTTATAGCCGTTTTCTGGTTACAACCTTCTGTAATTTTGTATTCACTTGTTTATAATTTGAAATTACCCTGTAAATACAGAGTCATCAGTAATCTGTACCTTCTTTCAGTAGCTTGAATGGTCATTTCTCTGCCTCAGTGAATAACTATATGTAGTCTTGGGCAGCAGAACTGTAATGTACTGTCTGAACTGCCTATATTGTGATGAGAAGATCCTGAAATGGGAGTCCATATTTTGTAGTAGGATCTTGCATACAGAAATCTTAACTACAGTACCTCATGATGGCAATGTGCCACATCTTTTGAGTGACTCTACCTGAAAAAGATACAGCTGTTCTAAAGTGAGCTGTCATACAACACGCATGCTGTTTATAGAGTGTCACCAATCCAGCAGCAGCTAAGCACTGTTGTCAGTTTCTGTAGCCAGACTGCACTTTCCAAATCATTATCATAAAATAAACTGCATTTAGCAGCCATAAGGTAAGATCAGGCAACCTGAAACTGTCTTTGTATTGATCTGCATTGAATCAGGTTTTTGGCATCACTTACATCATTTTTAACAGCAGCACCTTGGGGTATCTGGAAACTTGCCAGTAAGTATGCATTTACAGGACAGAATCTTGGACTTATGTCTTAATACGTTTTTTTTTTTATTTCGGGGGGGGGGGGGTGTCACACTCTTGGTCACTTGAAAGTTCGATACTGTGGCAATTTCCTACTTGAAAGTTCGATACTGTGGCAATTTCCTTCCCTATATTTTCTCTCTAAGTATGCACTTTGTTTTGGCCGACTTATTCTTAGTGTTGTAAAAGTGTTTATCCTCTGTTAAAGTCACTATTTTTGCTTTAATTATGCATTGTGAAAGTTTGTAGGCTGTCTAGTAGTTGGTCATTCTGTGCCCGAAGCCCTGTTTTTTCATGTGCTATTTCATTTTTTCAAAAGCTTACAGCATTTTTTATCTGTTTTACTGAAAAAAAAGTAATCAGTTGTTGCGTATTGCTAAGTGTATCTCAGCATTATAAAAACACGTTTCTGCTATTAAAGTTCCTTTTTTCTGCTTTAATTAGAGCTTGTGAATTTAGTGCAGTTAGATTTACTTTTGGCTGTGTTTGTCAAGCAGTTTGCAATTGGTTGTTGTATGGCAGGGGATAATTTGCTGTTTTTCTATAGGGTTGGTATTATTGGCTGACACCCTAGCTCTGGTTTCACTGGTTCAGAGCACCACTGCATGCTATGCAAGCCTGCACTAGATTGACACAGGCAGTTTCATTTTCAGTTTTACACTATCACAACTCCTAGACTGTACCACATAAATTAAGTGCTGTATTGTTCATTTGACTAAACAACTTATGTTACCCTGTTCAACAGAGCTGTGCTTTTGTACAGGAAGCTATACTAAAATCAATTTAATTGCAGTGTAAACTAAATGATTTTCATCCTGCACTAAAATGCATAAACTAAAATTAATTTAATTGCAATGTAAATTGAAATTTTAATGAAGTAAATTAAAATTGCATCCTCTGCTTCCTAACTACTCAGTTAAACAACAAGTTCTGATTCTCTGGATTAAAATGGATAGACAGCCTGCTTGTGTTCTTCCATTGCCAGCCCCATATCCGTATCCTCAGGAATTATAGCAACTTCTTGATGCTCAAAAAATAATGAACTCTTACTCAGCAAAGTGCATTCTATTTGTGAGATATGCAAATACTTAAATAACATGGAAACAGCTCACTTGAAAAAACTCTGTCTGTGAGCAACATTGTTCCACGGTGCTCAACTCCAGTACCCACTAAATTATCATATGCTGGGACTGCAAAAAAGTCCTTGCCTAAATCTCCTAGACCTATTATGACTAGGCGTCAGTGAAAGCCACACAGCATATCACCCAATGGTACATCTACAGCAGAGAGTCACTATGATGTAAATCACCTCAAATCCATTACTCCAAACCATGTTACAAATAAAATGTCTTAGTGCTTAGTGACACTCCATAGTTAAACAAACTGATTTAACTCTCACTAGGTTGTACAAAAACAAGGTGATGTTGAGTTGTTTTTCAGGTACCAGAATCTGTGACATCGCAAGGCCCCTCAAGGCTGTTATACCTAACAAATACAACATTGTGGTAGTTCATATGGAGGTTGCTAACTCGATGTGCAAAACCATAAGAGAAATACAGAGAGAGATGTCAGAACTCTCTATGAATGTCACAAATGCAGGTAAGATCTTGGTCTTAAGTGGAATCCTTTCTTCTTCTAATATGATGCAGAAATATAAAGAAAAGATAATTGGCTTCAACAATTGGCTAAATAGCTGGTGTCATTCCTGGGGGGGATCCAGTATATGTTGGCCTTACATGAGATGACATATAGCCATACTTGCTTTGTTTAGGATGACTTACACCACTCATTCCAAAACTTCCACATACTGGCTAAAGCCTTTATTGCCCTATATTGCCTATTTTAGGCATACTTCAGCTAATGGACCACCCAGCTTAACTATAAAAACAAATCAATCACAATATCTCATTCAAGGTGGCTCTACTCAATGAAAGTTTCAGTAAAAAAATGTCTAAATTTGATGCCCTCCTACATTTGCAGCACATCTTTGTGTGTGTGTGTGTGTGTGTGTGTGTAATCACCAAAATGTGGTTTAAATGTTTGGATAGCACCCTCCATACCTGGGTTTTGTGCATTCCATGCCTTTAGATTTGTTAGTAACTGTAGTGGTGTCTTCATATTTGTGAGAGACTACATCACAACTAGGCAGATTCCTAGACACCCACAAATAGAACTCAGTGAAATACAAATAACAGTAAATACAACTAATTATAAGCTCATAGCCTGTTACAGGGCCCCTTTATGTCTTCTGAAAATCTTGGTAAGTTCTTAAATATAATAATTTAAGAACTTCCCTTTAGCAAAAACTTCATTATTCTGGGAGACTTTAACTACCCTTCAGTAAAATGGGACACCTATACTTCAAATGTAGGATATGTCCAAATGTTCTTAGATTTAATAAACAAGAAACTCTCTATAACAAATAGTCAAAGAACCCACAAAGTCAAAATACCCTGGACCTTGTTCATACAAATATATTGTCTGTCTGTACCAATTTAAGTCCAGACTTAAAATGGTAATATTTACTTTTAAAATCTTAAAACCAATAGATAACAAAGTCATGGAATTCAATGATTTCAAAAGTACCGACCTCAAATTCTATGATGAATTTTCTGAATTATATAACTGTATCACTAAAGACATAGATACAGCAAGTAGCTACAAAGAAGAAAAAAATTGTGCTCACCTAGATAAATATATAAATCTGGCAGTCCCAACCAGATCTAAATTTAAAGAGAAGTTTAAGAGCAAACCATCCTGGTGGTTCAGAAACATAAATAAACTATACAACAAAAAAGAAAAAAGTCCTTAAAGTATGGGGAGAACACATGACCTTCAAATAAAGGTTTACATCAAGGAATTGACAAAGAACTTAAAAAATACCATCATGAACTTAGGCTAGTATCAGAAGCTAAGGATAATTACAAATCCTGCTTTAGCTATGTCAGGAAACTAAAAAAATAACACACAGCACTGCTCAGAACTTATTCAAAATGGCATTACCTACTCTGATCCAGTGGACATTACCAGCATACTAACAAACAAATTCAGTGCAAACTTCACGTCAGAGGCACTTTATCCTGAATATCTCAGCCCCTTCCTATCATCACTAAAGAACATATAGTGAAGGTGCTTTCCAAGACTGAAAATATATTCTTATTTCATTTTTTTGTTACTAGCATTTGCTAGTGAAGTCACCTCATTATCGGCTACAAAGATGACCATATGCCTGCAGCATTGTGTACATCTCTCTTTCTGTGTGTATGTGTGTGTGTGTGTGTGTGTGTGTGTGTGTGTGTGTGTGTGTGTTATTTTATATATATATATATATATATATATATATATATATATATATATATATATACACACGCACACACACATATATATATATATATATATATATATATATATATATATATGCATACCTCTCCGTCTTTCTCTTTTGGTGTATATATAATGTACATATATAAAAATATATATTATATATAAGCAGATTGTAGTGGTTCTCACCATTTGGAAGAGCAAAGGTGACTCAAAAATGTGTGAATACTTGTGTAAATAATGTTTAGAATATTGTTATAAAGAGTCCACTGTAAGCAGAGTAATGTTTCTTTAAATTAAGTAAGCATTCCTGTTATGTTGTCCCTGTTTCTTTAGGAGAAGAAAGATGCTTAGCTTTATCAGTCAGATAAGGCTTATTTAATGAACTGTAGGATTTAGTATAAAAAGAAGACTGAGAGAAGCCAAGTCAGAGAGCAATTGCCCTTTGTAAAAGCAGACTTGGTGTCCACAACTGCGGATCTGGGACAGACAATCAACCACAGAGAAGGAAGGCCTTGAAGAAGAAGGTAGAAATTGTTCTTGCAAGTGCAATCCAGAGAGCCACCAACAGACACTTTTTATCAGTGGTATAAGACTTGAGTTAAAGGAACTTCCTCTACATTTATTTAAACCACGTGACTGTTTTTGCTATGACATATCTGCCTTATAGGTTCATAGATGACTACTAGGCTAACTACCTTGAAGGACCATTTTAAGCCTAGCCAATAATCTGAGATCAGAATCAAACCCTGTACCTTGTGTCTGTAAGGTGAATACCTTAACCATTATGACAAACCCACTGCATTAGTTTTATAAATCTTGATAGTCTCAGCTGTTTCAATCTTCCAAAATGTGTGTGTGTGTGTGTGTGTGTGTGTGTGTGTGTGTGTGTGTGTGTGTGTGTGTGTCTGTGTAAATTTACCTTTATGTTCCAGAGTACACTAAGCTCAGGATGCACAATGTTGGGTTAATGTATACAGGTGCCCTGCTGTTAATGCTGTTTTTCCTAGTTCCACATCATAGGGTATATGTTGAAATTGTATGTTTGCAAGCCATGGTGTTTCTTTTGGTTGCTGATATTCAGAGGCCCATTTTATTCCTTCTAGCACTGTCAGTCTTGAAGTTATTGGGCCTGCACTTGTGTTTTTGTGTTTGTGTGTTTTAAGGATGATAATGCCAAATTAATTCTCTCCACAGTATTTATGAAGGCACAGTGGAACAAGCTGCCAGCATGAAAAGTTAGAATGGGTGTAGACTGGAGCAAATACATTTTGAGGAGAAAGTGAATGTGGAGGAAGTGGAGAAATAAAAATAAGTTTTTGAGGAGTTAAGCAACAGAGCACATGCACATTAACTTTTCATTTTCTAAGGTAGGTTATAGTAATGTCTCTTAGCCAGCTGGCTAAACTTTGCATTCTGTCCTGAAAAACTGAATGAGAAAATATGGTAATGGTATTGCCTTTGCACAAAGAGTAGTCTAAAAGGGAGGGTTACTGGAAGGGTTTTGTGGGGTATGTTGTGTGAAGACTGGTAGAGATGGGTGAAGGCTGCCAGCCTAGCCAGATAGAATTTTATAGATAATTCTGTCATTTGTAAATATGAATGTGAATCACAGGCTTGTAGTCTTAAATGAAAAAAATGCTGTTACAAAAATGTGGCAACAGTGCTCTCTACTGACCCAGTAAAAGCATGTTGTGACCCTTTGATTTAATGTTGGCTCCGACCGGGCTAGATGAAGGCTTCCTGCCTATTGTTTTAAAGCTAAAGTTAATGACCAGAATTTACATAATGTCCTTTATTGCTCTAAGTGTAAAACAATGTAAATGCAGTTTCTTTCAGCCTGGGAACACCAGGAAAGTGTGAAATGATGTAATGTTTTATCAGAACTGCAGTTTCAATTTAAACAGTGAGAACCAGAGATTATTAAGCATTTTTGTCTGAACATCCAATTCAGCACTGTGCCTGTTGTTTTATGTAAGTTATTTTAGAAGTGTGTGTTCTTGTAGAGATATCTAGAACTAGAAAGTTTAGACTAAGTGTTTTTCTATGATGTCATAACTGCAGTACTGACTTATTTTAAGTATTTCTGTGTGATCTCTGAACTCTTGACTGGCATTGACTGTGTAGTAGAAAGTATTGTCTTGTGGTTTTAATTATTTATTAAATATTTTAAAACCTTTTAACTGTGGCTGGTTTGTGTAGAGATAAGTTAAGCTCTAGAGTACATTGCATGTATGTAAGGACCTGTACCAAGTCACTCTAATAAGCCCTGAGACTGTTTAGTCACATCTACCAATTGGATAATAATATTGCACAGTAATAATCGGACACCCTTTTAAGGGCCTTTGAGTAGCTGATAAATTTTAGCTGGGTGGTGGCAGTAATTACTACCATATAGTCTGGGTAAAAGGGGCACAGCTGGAGAACCTGTGCCAGCCTTCCCCAGGAGTATCTGTGTGGTTGTATAAACTTATCTCAAAGTGTGTGTGTCAGCTACATGGGCAGGGACACGAAGCACTGGTTGGACAGAGAGGGTGCTGGAGATTTTATCTTGCCCAGCTAGGCTGAGATCTGGACCCTAATGCTGTGCCAGTGGGGAGTCTTATTGGGGACCTGGAGAGCAAGGCAGTGACGAGCCCCAGACTGACTGTGATCTCTGTGTGCTCTTAAGTGAAATTGCACTTTACTGTGTGTATTTGTTATCTTTTCCTCCTATATGAGGCTGGTGTTAGTGATGAGGATTGAGGTTCCTTGATTGCTGGGCCAGGGCACGGGTGTCCAGGTTGGTAGAATTTTGGATTGCTAATTCTTTTTTAAATTTTAAATGGCATTAGCTTAACACAGTGCATACCTCCCAGCTTATCTACTACTGGAATCGTACTAGAACAGTGATCAGGATACACCACGAGAAGTCCAGTTATATCAAACAAAGTTCTTTATTCCATACAAAATATAAAAGATGAGCGCTTTCGCGTGCTGAATGCACGCTTCTTCAGATCTTATCTACTACTGTAACTTTGTCAGTACTCTATGCTGCATCTAAACTTCAGCAAAACTGCTGACACAGTGACTAACAAGGCACTGCTAAGAAAATGGTAAGATGGACGAGATGGATGAGAAACCAAATGACAGATTGACTGGATGCATATGATGGCATTTGAGTGGGAAATATTGTGAGAACAGGAAGCAAGCATTGGAAGGTTATTGCAGGGTTCATAGGTAAATATTAGGCTATCAGCTCTGAAGAACCATTTTAAGCCTAGCCAATAACCAGAGGTCAGAATCAAACCCTGTACTTTTTGTCCATGGGGAAGACCTTAAATATTATGCCAAATTCACCCACCCTCATAATTAAGTATTAGGCTAGCTGTCCTTGTGGGCCACTTTAAGCCTAGCCATTTCCCCTTCCAAGTGTGAGAGTCAAGCTCTGTACTCTGTATCTGTGAGGTAAACACCTTAATCATTATTCCAACCCCTGAATAGCTGTACTCTAGGGTGTCCAGGAACTTGTTTTAGAGCAGCTGCAGAGATTAGGGCATCTGACCTGAACATATCTATATCCCCCTTTGTTAGTGATCAAAGAATGTGATCAGCTTTTTTAAGTATTGGAGGCACCATATCACAACTTTCCCAATGAAAGGACTACCTACTAGGGCTGCTGAGTGACCTACATAGCTTCATTTTGCAGATTTTTACCCTGCAGCCTGCCAACCACGAGTCCCTCTCCTGGTCACTAAAATCATTAGTTCCCTACAAGGCAAGAGACAGCTGAGAGGGGTCATCATCCCGACATCCATCAGGGGTGGTTTGAGGACGTTTTTATTTTTTCTCTGGGTCTAACTTGCATGCACTTGGCAAGATGCTGAGGGTTGGACATGCAATGGGATGACTGCAAAGAACATTTCTCACTTCCTAAAGGGGCTCTACTGCCAAACAGTCCTGCCCCTTCCCCTGCTGCATTTGAGGTGGTCTCTCTGTTCTCCATCATTGTTAAGATTTGTGTTTGTAGAATGCATGAGGTACCACAATGGAGTTCATCAGGGTATGTACAGTGGTGAAGTGATGCACAGATGCAGAGGCATTTTCCAGTGAGACCTTCTGCAACATGATTGGATGGTGGATAGGTGACAGCAGAAAATTCATGTAAGTCAGTGCAAGGATGTACCCTTTCATTCTTGAAATCCTTGTAAAAAATACATGCATGTAGCAGTAGCCCTAGAGAAAATTAAATGGAACTTGGGAGAGAATCATCTGTAGAGTGAGTGCTGCATTACACTTTTAAACATTAAACTGCAACACGTACCCATGGGAGTGGGCTGAAGCTATGTGGAGGTCATTTTCTGTTGTAGAGAGCACTGCTAGATTATGGGAGGAGTACTGTGTCCATTTCTGCAACCAGAAAAAGAATGAGAGATTAAACAGGAAGAAGGCATGCAAAAGACTGTTACCAAAATGGTGAGGAAATGTAGAATCCTGGTACTTAAAAAAAAAATCTCAAAGAGCTGGTCACGTGTGCATTGAAAGAGAGAAAAGAGAAAGAAAATTGGGATATGACATGGACTCATCTCATTGCCAGTAGTCAAGTAGGTGAGTTGCAACTGAACAGGAATGAAAGTGTGTGGGAAGAGATCATAGGTCACAGCTGGGACATTTCAAGGCATGACTAAGGAATTACTGCTTCACAGAGAAAGTGGTAGGCCCTGAAGTACAGTACTAGAGACATTTTTGTTTGTATGTTTTTTTAACTAGGTATATGGCCTGGTCATTTGCCATCTTTCAGCCAAGACATGAAAAATTGTAAGTCCGTGAAGGGGTTCAAAGTTACTTGAGACTGATGTAAAAAGCCAGCAGGTTGGTTTATTGAAATGCAGCTGCCCAGGAACTCTGAGTGTATCAGAGGTCTTCTGTCAGTATTTCCATATGTTTAAGTGTTTATAACACAGTACAGTAGGGATGGGTGTCCTGCTGTGCACTTTTGCCACAATACATTAATATTTAATTAACTGTTCATATGGTGTTACACACCAGCAGAAAAGAATGCCACATATGCCACAATATGTATATGCTTTCAAGAACTAGCACAATCTCATGCATAACTGAAACACTCTTGAATGTTGGTATCATGTTTCTTTAAAATGTCTGCATTTGTTATGCAAAATAAAGTGATACGTGTTTATTAGGTTATATGGCACAAATAATCTGATATGTACAAAATATTTAGACAAAATATAAAGCAGTTAATATGCTACTTTCTGTTGTCCAGAGTTTGATTTATTCACCTTATTCACTTAACTGGTGGATTTAGTTGGCTAAAAAGAGAGGAAAAATGTAACTTAATCTTATATTTAGTTGTTTTGTTAGCTGATAACCACAGAATTATAAATACATTAAAATGGTCAAAAGTATGAAAATACAACATTAGCTATTTGGCACCCCATTAACCTCAGTAATTGCACTTCCCGTGTGACATACAGTCTCTATAATCCTGTTTAGACTTTAACACTCCTGTCTCCTAACTCATAGTGATAGCAATAAATATAGTCCATGGGTGTACCAGCCATACTCTTTGTACTCTATAGAGCACATTTTATTTCTGAGCATCAGAAACACTGTGGCTTTACTAGGCCATATTATGTCTATAACCCTTTGAATTAGTGCCTCAACATGTATATAGCTTGTTTACAGAGAAGCTTGCAAATTAAAACAATAGCTGTATTAGTTTTGACTGAGCAATTGAAAATGTTGCACACACTAAGTGCTTGGGGGGGGGGGGGGGGTAACAGCTTGAGGCATGTGTCCAATTTGTAAATGCCAGGTGGGTTGGGAGGCAGCAATAAGAGTGTGTGTGTGTGTGTGTATACAAAATGGAATTCACTGGCTACATCCCTGATATAGTCCACTAATATTCAAAAATATTAATATTTATTAGTATTTATTAATAGACACTGTGGTCAGCATGCTCATTTCAAATCCTATGTTGTCATCACAACATACCTCTCAACCTCTAAGCACAAGAAATCTGGACAAAGCATAAAATAATGGTGAGACAGAGGCCCAAAATAGGGTCAGATTGTAAATATTGCTCTTATAAAATTAGAAAGTTGCTAGCATAACAGAATTTGTGCTGTTATGCATTTACTGAAGGATGTGAAGTCTGAAATTCAAATTAAATCATTACTTAGTGACTTCAGTCTTTATTGATTAGCCAGCAAGCTATCATTTTTATGAGGAACAGACCAAAAATATGAGGTCAAAATCTGGACATTCTGCAGAAATCTGGACATTTGAGAGGTATGCATCACAACCAAGATCAGTGACCATACTGAAATGAAATGCAGATCAGTGCAGCCACTGGAACTGCCGACCACTGCCTACTGCTGCTGTATCATCCAATACTGCATTTAATATTTTGACAGAAAGAAGCTACTTTGTAATTGTTTGGGGAGCTTTTTTCATTATAACTACCATGAAGGGGAACTACTATCTACTCTGCCCCACTTATAAAAATTTGACTCATTATTGTTACTCCATTATTCCTGTCTGTTTATTCTGAATATATTGTAATGGTCATTAATCTTCAAGCTGGTCTGAATACATTCCAGATGGATCAGTGCTCTGCCCTAATAAACAAAATTTAAATACATAACTAAATAAAGAAGAAAAATCATGATACCATATTTTGTCATTACTAAAAGCAGTGAAACAAAAGGAGATGATTTATGATCACCATTTCATCAGTACCACCAAGCAGATAAACAGAAGCATTTAATTAAAAAAAAAATAACTCCATCCCCTGCCATAAACCATTATGTACACATATATACAGGGTTCCATGCATTTGGTCTAAATTCATTTGGTCTAATTTTGGAATTTATTCATTTGATTGAAGTACAATTGGTCTGAATGCATTTGGTAAATTTTTGGATTTACATTGATGCTTATTTCATAGACTAATATTTTTTGACCATGTACATTTAGTTTTGTGATATGTGTAAGTGAGTGTTAGGTTAGACTCACCTATACAGCTATAGGTATGCTAAAATGCAGGTGTTCTTTGCAAGTTTACACACAGTAGGTTATGGCAGTTTGTGGTTTTTCCATCTTTTCTGCGATGTTAGAGTTAGAATTTATAGCTAGCCGGGGAATTTTGAGGCATCTCCCACATGGGGGTGCAGGGGGTTTGCACCCTGCAAAAAGACTGTTTTTTTGTTAATTTGTTATGCTTTGAGGTTTAGATTAAATGGTTTCACATGTATTTAATTTAGACTAAGTGATTTTAGATGTTACAATATAGACACATATATACATATAAATAAAAATGTTCACAATCAACTTCTTTAATAGGTATTCACACCATTCACAATGACCTCTTATAAAAGACCCAGGTTTTGCCTTAACAACTTTGTCAGTGTAATGAGTTAAAGATAGCAGAGCTGGATCCAGCACTCAGTGACCTAGGCTGTTGCATAGGGCCCTTGTTGGCTGGGGGGGGAGGGGGATAAAAAAATAAAATTGTTTATACATAAGTGCAGAGACATCCATTTGTAAATAAAATGTCTGTGAAAGATATCTGTAAAACTGGAAGGTTTTAGGACCTCACAGGAGACATCTGTGAGAAAATAACAACAAGCCCCAGAAACCTCTAGGAGATAGTTGAGCATCCTAATGTAAACATTACATGCCATCAACCGTTTGGTTGATAGCTAAGCAGGGATTGCAGAGTGGGAGATTTGATGGCCATCCAACATGGAGCAGGTCTAACTGAAGCTAGAGCGACCCTGCCAAAACAGTGAGTGCAGCTGGTGTAAACAGTGCCATGGATGGCAGAGGTGGGCTGACTGAAGCCAGAGTTAGCCTGCTGAAACATTGAGTGCCGTGGACTGCTGAGAGGTGTGTGTGTGTGTGTGTGTGTGTGTGTGTGTGTGTGTGTGTGTGTGTGTGTGTGTGTGTGTGTGTGTGTAGGCATTGCCCCTGTTAGGAATGTTAGGGTGGTTAACTTATTTAGACTCAATGCCTTGTACCTTGATTACAGGAGACTAGAACCTGAATCCTCTACACCAACTACCAAACAGTCATCAACAGGTGCATTGTTGAGTTTCAGTGCATTTTCAAAGAATGTTGACTTTCTGTGCATTTTCAAAGAATGTTGAGTTGCAATGCATTTTCAGTGAGATTCTGTACGTTTTCAAAGAATGTTGAGTTTTTGAGCATTTTCAAAGAATATTGAGTTGTTTGGCATTGTATTTATTTACATTGTTATTTATTTTACATTTGTTGACCAGGTTAGTTGTCTGAGCTGATAGCCCTTTTTCAGTGGAGACCCGGGGAGTTTAAAAGCTCCAGAAATTTACATAGAAATCAAAATATTAGCATTTGTGAGTTCCATTTTTTTAAGTTCCACAAATTTACAAAAAAAAACAAAAAAAACCCAACATTAATATTTTTAAGATGGAAGCAGTAGAGCACTGAGACTATTTAGAGAGTTATAGTTGACATTACACTTAGGATATGCGCAGGAAACAGTATGCAGGTTTATCATACAGCATACGAAGTTAAAAATACAGTCAAGGTGGTGACTGTTAGAGAAGAGGCCGTATAAAAGCACAGAATAATTAGTTAATATGTCAAGCAGAGCTAATACTAAACAGAAATTAAACTAGTAAAAGGCAGAAAAGTAAGATTTTAGTCGGTGAGGGACAGTTTATAGAGGATGAGTACAGTGGCAAGACCAGAGACTTTTAAGGTATTATTTGGTGGCTGTTTTGAATTCATTATCTTGATTAAGTGATCTAATTTCCAATGAGAGCTTGTTCCAAGAGATAGTAGGGTGGTAGCTATAGAGGTTTTGACCAGTTTTGCTCTTAGGTTTGTATATTTGTAGTAGGTTCTGGTCTGAGCTTTGGAGAGTTCTAGAGGGAGTTTAGAAGGAGATTAGAGGAGACAGGATGGGGCAGAAGTTTGGTTGGTACAGGATAAAGTGGACAATTTGAAGCTGAGAGAGGAGAAGCTGGTGAGGTATTTTCAGCCAGTTCAAGTGTTTTAGTGAGAGGCAGTGATGAGATCTGTAGCTCTGATTTGCACAAATCTGGCCGCTTTGTTATAGGCATTCTCCAGCTTAGTTATGAGAGAGGTCTGGAGGTTAGAGAAGATCTGAGAGCTGTATAGTAAGCCTGGTAGGAGATAGGCATGAGAGAGCCAGATTTTAGCTGTGCTTGATAGGAACTTTTTATTTCTGTATAAGAGACCACTTTTTGATGGGTTTTCTGTATACAATTGTTAACATGTAAACCAAATTTCAGTTGGTCGTCTGTTATGACCCCGAGAGATTTTGTATTGAGTTCAACGATTATCAGTGTTTTATTTAGAGAGTGGATAGCAAAAGTGGATTTAAGGTTGTGTAGGTTTTTTGGAAGAAAAAATAAGAGTTTTTTTTTTTTTAGGATTTAGAATTAGCTGTTTTTTAGAGAGTCAAGACTCAACAGAGTTGAAGGATTTCTGGATTATAGAATGTAAGTCAGTGGGGGTGTCCGCATTGGAGATGACTGTAGAGTCAGCATATTGGATGAGGGTTGACTGAGGGCAGGAGGTGTAGACTTGATTATTAAAAATATTGAATAATAGGGGACCAAGAATAGATCCTTGGGGAACGCCCATTTTGATAGAGAGATGAGGAGAGAGAGCAGAGAGCCATTTTACTGATTGAAGTCTGTCTGTAAGGTAGCTAGGAAACCAGGCAATGGTAGAGGTGGTGAAATTAAGGCTAGTGAGTTTGTCCAGAAGAGAGGGGTGGGAGAATGTATCAAATGCTTTAGATAGATCTAGAAATAAGCATGACATTAGTTTATTGTTGTCCCTAGCCAGAGAAATAATGTTAATAAAGGAAAGAAGGGCAGTAGTGGTGCTATGTTTTGGGTGAAAGCCATGTTGTGTGGGGGTGAGCAAATTTTCTTGTAGTAGATTTTCAATGATTTGCTTATGCATGCATTTTTCTAATATTTTTGAGAGATGTGACAGGATGGCTATGGGACTGAAATTCGTGATGTCAAGTGACCTCCTTTGTGTAAAGGTAGGATATAAAATTCTTTCCAGATAGAGGGGACTTTAGATTCAGAGATTGACTGGTTTATCAGAATAGAGACTGGGAGAGCTAGAAGGTCTGCTGCTGTCTGAAGGAAGTAGGGAGGCAGATTATCAGCAGATGCAGAACAGAGCTCTATTTTATGAAGAAAAGATTTGATATAGCTGGCAGGGATTGGTTTAAGGGAAAATATGTTAGTAGGGGTCTGACTTGGGAGTGGATCTGGTGGATATTTAATGTCAGAATTAGAGGGGGCAGGACTTATCATCTTACTAATGGATTCAGTACAGTAGGAATTGAAGATAGTAGCAGTCTCTTGGATGTATTTGTAGGGCAGGGATTAGGAGATGAGGGGTTACCTAGGTGAAGTATTTGTTTTTTGCGTGCCAGAATTTCTTGGGATTTAATCTTTGTGATATGGGTGGGTTATTATAGAAATCTTTTGTTGTCTTTATATTTATGCATTTATTCATTTTTAAGGATTTTGAGTTTCAGTGGAAGAGAAGTTTAGTGTTGCTCATGCTAAGTCTGTTTTTAATGTGTAACTGTTTTGTCTAGTAAATGTCCATCATCAGTATTTGTGCTATAAAGTCTGAAACTAGTGTTAGTAGTGCAACAGGTAGCATACTTACGTTTGGTGCAGAAGGCTGTGGGTTCTACTCCCATGCCATGTAGATGTACTGCTGATATTACAGTGCCCTTTAAGGGGGGATGGGGGTGTTGCACTCCTGAGCATGTCCTCCTTTGGATGAGATGCCTATTAACTATGAACCTGTTGCCGGTTGGACAGCCATTCCTTATTTCAATATTACCAGCTTAACAATTTTTTTTAAATGTAACATGGGCAATTTATTCTTCGAGGGCACCAGGCGCTGAATATGTACATGAAACACTGAAATGTAAAGTTGTTTGCCAGCAGCAACCTCTTAATTAGTTATAGGTATATTTTATGTAGAATTATTCAGATGCTTTTTACTTAAGCAGAGATTGTGTATACTGACTGGTATTGGTGGATTGTAATGACAAGAGTTTGAGTGGCCTTTTGTAGTTGAAATGTTCTGTAATGGGTAATTTTGTCATTATTGGTTCATATATTTTGTTTCATTGCTTACTGAAAGAATGTTCAAACCTACAAATTTAAAACACACTCTAACAAGTGGTGCTGTATTTTACAAGGAATGTAATTTAATACAGTCAGGATTGTGCATCAAAGAACACATGCATGTATGCATGGTTTGAAAAATATGTGCATTCCATATGGTGCATTGTACTTGATTATTCGTTTAATGAGGGCTGAGTACAGAGACACTACAATTTCTTTTGATCTGGATGCCATACTTTTACTTGTAAGTTGTGCCACATAGAAGGACTTCTTTACCACTGTGGACATGGTGGTGAAAGTTCAGGCTACTATCCATCTGTGTACCTAGATCTGTCACCTCTGTCTACTCTTATGGGTGTGCTGTTGGTGTTGTAATTTGCAGGGATATTTGACTCCCCAAAGGGTATGATAATGTATTTTTTTTTTTGCATTTAGTTTTAGGCCATAGTTCTGGCACCAATCAGTTTGTCTGATCTAGATCCTGAAGGATATCTACATCTTTTGGGGATTCATTGATTGCCCCCAGCTTGCAGTCATTGGCAAACTTTGTCAGCCAGAGGCCTTCTACATTAACCTTGACTTCAGAGAAGTATATTCTGAACAGGAGTGGTCCCAGCACTAAGCCATGTGGCACACCTCTAGTAACTCGCCACTTACTGGATCTGGTTTTACCCACTTTAACCACGTGTCCTGTGTGTGAGCCAACTGGCTATCCATGTGGTGACTCAGGGATTTATGCCCAGTTTTGTGAATTTATTTATAATACCTGTGTGGGGAATCGTACCAAATGCCTTGGCCAGGTTGAGGTAGGTGGTATGCTTGTTCTACCCTCATCCATGGACTTAGTGATTTTCTCAAAGAAATCCACCAGATTCAGTAGGCATGACCTGCCTTTTTCAAAGCCAAATTGGGTCAGGTCCACTGTTTGGAGGTTTCCTATGTCATTATTTATCAGGTCCATGATTATTCTTTCCATGGCCTTACATATAAGACTAGTCAAACTTACAGGTATGTAATTTCCCAGGTCAGTAGATGGTCACCTTTTATGCAGATGGGGGACTGTTGCTGTCCTCCACTCTTTCGGGAAAAAGCTAGTCTAGAGGCTTTGGTTCATTAGAGATCCTAATAGGCCTGATAAGTCCTGATTTAAACTGTTTTAAAGGCAACCTGGAATGTCGTCAGGCCCCACCGAAGCTGTGTTTTTAGCTTTAGAGAGTGCAGTGGCAGCCTATTCTTTGGTGATAATTGGTAGTGGAGTGGTGGACGTTATTTCTTGGGGGAACATACCTCAACATTTCAAGATATGTAAGGGTAACTGGTCATGAACAGAGAGTGGCAGTAACTTACACTGAGAAAGGAGTCAGACAACTTTCCATAGCAAAGAAAATAAAATTCTTTCCTGGGATAATGATGTCATTGTGATAATTATTCATCTGTATCCAGCATTTACCTTCATGCACATTGCAATCAATGTAGATGTATGGAAGGGAAACAAGAGTTCTATAATACAGTGGAAATATTTATAAAAGGTATAGCTTTTATTTAAAAAAATACATTGTATAATAGCTGTGTATTATATTTTTTTGTGTGGGTGCTGCAGGTTTTATCACTGTTTGCATTGTTAGTCCCTTGAGCTTCGTAGTCATAATCAGACCATACCTGCCATTGGTAAACCTTGAATTAACCACACCCAAGCTTGAGATATTGCTATATTATATCACAGCAACTCTACTGTAACACCACTTGCCTTCCTAACTTCATCCATGTTTTTCTTCGTTTAGCTCATTAATCACAGTTTACAGAGGCATGAGTGACTATAACATCTTATTATCTCCTAGGTGTATATCGACAACAGCTGAGCATTTTACAGGAAAATAGATTTTGCTGGAGGGACAGACTCTGGTGGGTGCTAAGTTAAAATGGGTGTTGAGGTTAGTTGTATGTTGAAAGGCTTGTGCACTTAATATTACATACATTCCCATATGTTCAGCTGTTTTATATTTTTGTAATTCAGAGAACAGGGATAAAACCCTAATTTCCAGAAAAATAATGTTTTTTCTTAAGTCTGCATAAGCACACAATGCATTTATACATTATATGTACCATATAGCTCTAGACCGAGAAGGAATAGACATTTACTCTTATGGTTTAAACGATGTGCTTTTTCATTTTTTTTTCCAGCTACATTTTCTGATTCTTATTTTCAGCACCATGCAGCAATCTTCCCCTTAGTGCTGCTTAACATCCTGCTTTTTTATCAGCCTCAGAGTCATCTTGGTTATTTACTAGGACTACTAGGTAATCACATGGCTCAAAGCTGAAGCACGTTGGAGACTGCCATCACAAACGGGCAGTGATTAGAGGTATTTCTTTTAGTCAATAATAGTCTCCCTGAAGATCTATCACAAGCAGTGTCATCAAACTTCTGTGAGGCACTCATGGTTTTGTGCACACACCAAAGATAGATGCCCTACCTGATCCCCCAGTGAGTCACTATGGATAGTATATTCCTGACCAACCCTTGCTAGGAGTCATTCCCATAGCCCAAAACCCAGTGCCCTTCTTTGCGTGAGGAGGCAGCATTAATTTGGTCACTATTGTTGTTGTTATAACTACTTAAGGATAATAAACAGAAGTGCATGATAAATAAGTATATATCTAAATAAGTAAAGTATGCATCTTTTGGGCTAGTCCACACAAAGTTAGGCTACCATACACTGCTCTGCTGTATTCATCTGTGCAATCCAAGGAATCTTTTGCATTCTGCTAACCATAGGTACAATTTTATACCATATTTTGCACTTTTAAACTGTATTTTGCTGATTTTTTAAAACTGTTCTTGCTGATTTATTGCACTTTTTGTCTGCAGTAGCACAGTCTAGATTCAGACCTGCTGAATCTGGTTCTGTTTGTTAAATTGAGCACTAAATCTGTTTTTTGGAGAGGGTCCCCTTATACCCTTGTGGCAGGAGAGTGACGTTAGGAGTCATGTGATTGAAGGTTGCTGGCACAGGGCTCAGTTTTGAGATTTTTTACTGGTTAAATTGTTTAATTCAGTTTGCTCACTGTTTTAACACAGCTCCACAGAGTTAGGTGACCAGCCAGTGCTCTTCTGTATTCATCTGTGCAATCCAAGGAATCTGTTGCATTCTACTAACTAGAAGTACAATTTTGTGCTGTATTTTGCACTTTTAAACTGCATGTTTGGTATATGATGATTTTTTTTAAACTTTTCTTGCTGATTTATTGCACTTTTTGTCTGCTGTAGCATAGACTAGATTCAGATGCTGAATCTGGTTCTGCTTGCTAAATTGAGCACTAAACCAGGCTATCTTTTGTTGTAGATGCCCCTGCACCCTTGTGGCAGGAGAGTGCAGGTAGGACTCATCTGATTGAAGGCTGCTGGCACACGGGCTCAGTTTTGAGTTTTTTTATTTGTCAAATTGTTTAATTCAGCTTGCTCACGGTGGCTACATAAGACCTGTGGTTGTGTGGGTTTTTGCTTGTTTTAACACAGCTCCACAGAGTTAGGTGACCCGCCACTGCTCTGCTGTATTCATCTGTTTACATGTAATGCACCTCCATGCGCCATCCCACACTACTGTGCAGTGGGGGTAACCACTGACGGTTATAAACTCAAAAACTTCAGTAGATTAATTTTCCCTTAGTACCTGCTGTGATCTGGCTGAGAAATCCTTAAATTGTGCTTAGCTGCTCAGAGAGCATTTTAGCTGCACTTTTGCCCCTGAAACAGTCCCCAAACCACCAAATCTACAATAGCCTCATGCCTTTTAGAGAACCCCTGCTAGTGTAGACCCTCTAGAGAGCACCCCATTAGTATAGTTCCCATTTAGAGCACCCAGTTATACCACACCCCTCCATTTTCTCTTCCCACTGTGAAAACAGGATTTAACCTAGTATTATGGATGGTCAGTTTCCCTCCATTTCTCCTACCAGTCTGATTGACATGGGTATCCTGAGGCAGTGTAGCAACCCTCTACTCCTAAATCACCTAAGTACAATTTGTGAGAGATGCATCTACACTAAGAATGTGGAATCTTTGCTTTCTCGCACACAGAGCAGTAACACTGAACAGGTTGTCAGCTCACATACTATACCTTCTATGTAAACCATGCACTCAACACACAAACCATCATATGCAGAACTCCCTAGAAACCTCTCTAAATACCAGAGACCTTCCAAACACAAACATGCTACACTTAATCCAGCACCTACAGTACTCAATACACATAAAAACACAAGCGCCTATGTCTCACCAAATAAGCCCTAAGGCAAAGCAAATTTAAACCAAATTGTTTAGTCATAGGTGACTCCATTGTGAGCCACACAGATGTCCTGCTCACCAGGCTGGACAAGGAGAAGGTTACGGTCAGCTGTCTATCAGGTGCCAGGATCTGTCAGATCACACATGCACTCAAGTCTGTCAACAGCAAGCACCATTATGACTCTGTCGTTGTTCGTGTTGGTGTGAATGACTTAAGATGTTCCTAAATGGAATATATGAAGAGAGACATAATTGAGCTGTATGAATATGTGTCCCAGACAGGTATGTCCTTAGCCTTCAGCAGCATTTTACCATCACCTAGGATGATACCACAATATAAACAAAAAATGACTGACTTCAACAATTGGCTTACTTTCTGGTGTCATTCTAAGGGGATCTAGTTCCTGTCAGCCTGGGATGACATGTTTGATAGACCACGCTGCTTTGCCAGAGATAGTCTTCATCTGTCTCTTCTAGGCTTTCGGTTAATGGCTATGGCACTTGCCTCCCCCATAGTGCCTTTTTTAGGCAAGGCCTCAAGAACAAAATTTCTGATGTAAAAATATCATTCACAAATAAATTAAAGGTTATGCTACTAAACCCTATGGGTTTAAATCAGAAAATGCACTCTCTGGAAGCACTGTTCTCCTTGGAGGATGTTGACGTCTATGCAGTCACAGAAACATGGTTCAGGACCACAGAGAATACCCTGGCCTTGGAAGGCTACAATGTCTTTGACACTTTCAGACCATAAAATGAACATGTGAGACCCAAAGAAAAGGAGTATCTATCTTCATCAAAGATAAATACACCACTAGACTGGTTAGATAGGAATACTCCATGGAGTTACTCCAAGTTCAACTAACTATGGATAAGACCCCCCTGCTTCAAGTCATCATTAGCTATAAGCCCCCTTCAATGAACCAAGATACCCATGCTGTTTATTTGGGCCTAAGTGAATCAATCAAATTACAACCAAACACTCTAGTCATGGGCAATTATAACTATCCCTCCATTGACTGGGAAGCTTATATGAGTACCAATATGCTCGGGCAAAGGTTCCTGGACTTCGTTAACACTAATGCCCTGGAACAAATAGTATGCAGCCCCACAAAGGGCTCAAATATTTTCGATCCGGTCCTCACCAACATAGGTGACCTTTGCACCACCACAAGTATAGGGCCCTCGCTAGTTAAATCTGATCACAAATCAGTCATATTTGAAGTAGCTAGAACACCTGAACCCCTGTTAGGTGAAATCAGGCTAAATAATTTAACCAAAGCTAATTATACCCTCCTAAGGGCTGGCATAAATAATTTCCCAGCTCCTGTTCCCACAGATGGTGCTAACAACTATACTAAGGTATATAGAAATGCTCTGTACAAATACTTATACAGATGTACTGACACAGCTGTACCCGATAGGATCAAAACAAGATCCTCAAGAAAAAACAAGCCCCTGTGGTGGACATCTAGCATTAATAAGTTATACAGCCAATGGAAGAAGTTGCTGTCTAAGAATAAAAAAGAGAGGTCCGAGCACTGAAAGAGCACACTTTTCTGCTTGCACAAATAAATAAATCCCAATCCATGTTAGGCAGAGCCCCTCACTGACCCTCTTCAAGAGAAATCTTGACGAGTGGATGGGAGATCGTAAGCTTACCCCTGGGATCTCTTCTGTGTCCCTGCTTGACAGAGGTACAGTAAACTAACCTTAAAAGGGCTACCTTCTGTGACCTACTATACAGAGGCACAGTCAACTAATCTAAAAGGGTGGCGAAAGCCAAACACAGTCTGGCTAGGCTTATAAATGCCCTAGGGCAGATAGCCTAGTATCAACCTATGAACCTATAAGACAACTTGTAAAATCCTCTAAGGGCAACTTCAAAAAAATTTAGCAATCATAGCTAAGAATAACCATAAGGTATTCTTAAAAGGTAGGACCCAGAGGTGTGCTGAACTAGCTGTTGATGGCATCACACACACTGATCCTGTGGAAATAGCTAATCTCTTAGCTGAAGGGTTTGGTGAAAATGTCACCACCCTGTCCCCTCCAAACATTCCACAAAACATTCCCCCTACATCTCCCCCACCTTGCATCTCCAAAGAACAAGTCATTAATGCTCTTTCCAAGGCCAAGAACACAGCCTCTGTGGGCCTGGATGGCATACCAGGTTGCATTTTAAATGGCCTAAAATATGAGTTAGCAACTCCATTATGTACTCTCTTCAACCTCAGTCTGAGTACTGGTTTTGTATCTGGTGAACGGAAAACAGCAACTGTCATTCCCCTTCATAAAGGGGGTACAGCAACAGACCCTGGCTGTGAACTACAGACCCATAAGCTTAACCAGCCTTATCTGTAAGGCCATGGAATTAATCATTATGGACCTTATAAATAAAGATATAGGTGATCTCCAAATCCTTGATCTGACACAGTTTGGATTTGTCAAAGGCAGGTTGCGCCAGTTAAACCTGGTAGACTTCTTTAAAAACATCAATAGAGCCATAGACAAAGGCAAATCTGTGCATACAGCCTACCTTGACTTAGCAGAGGCCTTTGACACAATCCTACATTCGGGCATCATTGATAAACTCTCCCAGTTGAACATCAACTCTTATGTCATCACATGGGTTGCAAACTGGCTCACCGACAGATCACGTTCAGTCAGAGTTGGGGACTTTACCTCAACCAGCAGATCTGTCACCAGTAGGGTTCTACAGGAGTCAGTGCTATTGTTTGGAATATACTTACCAGAAGTTCAGGCCAAAACAGAGGGGCTGTGGCTGACTAAGTTTGTTGATGCCTGCAAATTAGGTGCAATCACTGAATCCCCAAAGGATGTCAATATACTTCAAGAAGGACTTACACAAACCAATGACTAGTGCCAAAGCCATGACTCAAACTCAGTGCTAAAAATGCATTTTCATCCCCTTTGGTAAAAATGATATCCCTGCAGACTGTCATATAAATAATAATACACTAAGTAACAACTCTGTAGTGAGAGACTTAGGAACGCAAGTTGACCATAGCCTAAATTTTGACTACTATGTGTCTACTGTGGTAAGGAAGGCATTCTACGTCAGATATCGCATTAGCAAAGGCATTGCCTCAAAGGTTAAAGAGATCATAACACCCCTGTACTTGACCCTCATCAGGCCAATAATTGAGTATGATGCTCCCTTTGGTATGCACCTTATGAGGCACCTGCAGCAACTTGAGAGACCTCAGAGATTTCTAACCAAGAAAATTCAGGGTCTCCAGCACAGGTCATACATTGAGATACTGAAGTCACTGTCACTGTACTCACTAGCGAACAGACTACTTAGAGGAGAGTTGCATCTGGCCTACAGAGCAATCTCAAATCCAAATCTAATGGAAATGCTGCACATCCGCAAGCCAATTGGGAGAAGGGTCACTCGCTCCAGGGACTTTAACCTGGCCTGCGACACAAATAGGACCTTCTGGAGAGACAGACATGTCTTTCAGAGGTTGCCACTCCTCTGGAATAGGCTACCAGCACACATCAAAGCCCCTCTATGACCCTGTTTAAGCATAGCCTGGATGACTGGATGGGAAACTGTAAATTCCTGCTGGGGATTTCACCTATGACCTGCCTAGATATGGGCAGTAGCTGCTAACTAAGCTCTTGAGTTTAGGCAGGATCCTTTATATTGGGTTTCTCTAGTATTACTTTGGGTACACATGGCTAGGCTTATAAAGACCTATGGGTCAATAGCCCAGTAACCACATATGAATTCAATACTTACACATGCTTGTCAGCATCCAAGGGGTTGGCATGCAGTGGGCCTTTGAAGTGCACAGTCAAGCCTCCATGTGATGGGATCAATTGACATTGCCTGCCTCCCTCCCCTGTAGGCAGTCAAATTTATGTGATCCCCAGTCTTGTTTGGGGATTCTCAAACAGAGAGTATGCCCCAAGCACACCATCTTCTCTTTTCCTTCCTTCCCATCTCCCAGAAAGAATTAAGTAGGCTTTTTACCTTGTCTTTACTCTCTGCCACCATACTAGCTCCAGCAGGTACTGGAGCCACTAGTCAGACTTAGGTCACCTGGTCAAGGCTTTATTCCTCTGCATCATCAGAGCTGACAAAATTCACACAAATGCATTTCGATAAGTTTTGATGTTGTATAAAGAATAGGTTTTTGTTTATACTGCAGCCTTTTTTTTATCTTATTTACATTTTGCATTTCAGAGAAGACCCAGGACAGTGGGTATGATTAAGTTATTTAGAGTCACCAAGTATGGAGCTAGACTGCTGGAATCATTCCAGGGATTACAGAAAGAAGTTCATTAATAGCTCATGGCTTTGACCTTCCATGCTCTGGTGACAGACATTTCAATGGTAATTTGGTGTTATTCAAATGAAAACTGGAAGTCCAAAAAAAATGGCTGCATCTGCAGATAATGATATAGCAATCTAAAATCATTGTGCAATGCTTCTACACACACAGTAGCAAATTCATATTACTTCAACACCATTAAGTGATAACTGTTTACCTATCGCTGATTTGTCTTTCTTTCATTGACTCTTAAGTCTGTGATCCTGACTACCTCATGGGTTGGGAGGGTGGCCTAATGGTTAAGGTGTTTGCTTTACAAACACAAGGTGCAGGGTTTGAGTCCCACAAGAGATAATTGGCTAGGCTTAAAATGGCTCACAAGGGCAGTTAGCCTAGTACTAACCTATGAACCTATGAACCTATGAACCTTAAGCTTCCCTGATTGAATTTGGTGCTTTGGGACTTAGAATGCGAGATCAGTCCGTATATACATTGTGGTCACCCTTTAAGAGTGTTTGTCCTTTCCCATGGTTGTGCAGTTATGGAGTTAGTAAGGGAATGTAGGGGCATAGTTTCCTTGATGGAAGGGGGCACAGGATGGCTCACTCCCCCCAAAAAAGTACTGTGACAGTGTTGTGCTGTGTGGTGTTTCAGGGATCTGTGCTGTTGATGGTTTGTAATTGATGAATCACTTTACAGGTGCCTCTGAGTCAGGTTTTCATAGATGAAGCACTTTCAGGAACACTTATTTTTCCAGATGTATCCATTATCTAGTGTACCTGCTTCTAATTATTCCAGAATAATCATCCCATTGTCCGTGTTGTAGGATAATGAGGTATTCCAGGGGGAGTGGCTAATACTGTTTAGCCATGTACTGTCCCCTGCCAAGAGATTCAAGAATTATTTGTCTTCGGAAATTATCATGGCCGACTGTTATAATTAACATGTCCAAAAGACAACAGCCACCCAGTCAAGTCAATGGGACAGACCTTATCGCAGGTAGGGGAGAGGTAGAGGTGATGGTAAGATGTGAGTGTATGGATGTGTGTAGTAGTGTGTGTGTGTGTGTGTGTGTGTGTGTGTGTGTGTGTGTGTGTGTGTGTGTGGCTGTCTGTCTGTAAGAGGATGAATGAACTGAACTCGGATGGCTGCGCGTGCATGTGTGTTTGTGTGTGTGTGTGTGTGTGTGTGTGTGTGTGTGTGTGTGTGTGTGTGTGTGTGTGTGCATTTGTGTTTCTGCCTAGGTGGTTGCAGTAGGTTAGCTAGGGGATCGAGAGTGTGTGTAGGTGGATGGGTGAGTGTGTCTGTGACTTTGTTTGAATGTGTATGAATGGGTTGTCATTTTGAGTGAACATGTGTGTTTGTGTGAGGGGGTGATGTCTATAAGTGTTGCATATGTTCATAAATGTCTGCATATGTGTGTGAGAGTGAATGTGTTTGGGTGCTGGTGTCAACAATATGCATAGGCCACCAGTGGTAATTACTGCCACAAAATTATTTTTTTTTTTAACTAGTAGTATTTAAGGGGAATTTAGTGATATGCATAATAGCCAATAATGAGATCTTCCTCACTGTGCCTAAACATATCTCTGAGTCACACTTCATGTGATAGTATAGGCAGTTTACATGAGTTTTAGGGATTCTTTTGTAATCCAGTGGAATGTATCATTTAATGTACTGCTGTTAATCTACTGCAGTATATCAATGCTGTGTGTGTGTGCTACTGGCATATATGTAAAAGCAGTGTGATTACACTGCAGACGTGTATACATGTTATAAAGCATTTAAGCAATGGTGGTGGGGTGGGGGTGGGCTGGACAGGGCCCCATTTGAACATGATCTCGGTCTGATTTGTACTGGCCTCTGATTGTTGCTGCCCTCCAAGCAAGAAGACCTCACTTTTGCCCTCCTTCATATACCTTAAACCTACATTCATGCAGCTTACCATGCTGCCCAACATATACTGATGAAGTGATGAGATCTGTCAGGAAGTAATGATTAATGAAATTATTAAGTTTAATGAAGCAAGTATCTTATGAATGGAAGCTATAGGATCAAAATCAAATATTTTATGTGTGGCAATATAGTGCAGAGCTGCCAAACAGAGTTAATGTCATTACTGCTGCTTTACCAATGGTTATCCTATTCTAGAGCCATGTTATGATGCTCGTCTGTGTCTTTCTTCTTTTTACAGCAGGTTTTGTGACCGGCCCACTGTTTGACTTAAATGTACTCAAGGAGTTATGGAGTTTTGGTAATTTAAAAAAGATGTTGAAGTTTCCATGCAATGAGAGTGGGAGACAGGAAATCCTTTCATCCCCAGTGTGTGTGTGTGTGTGTGTGTGTGTGTGTGTGTGTGTGTGTGTGTGTGTGTGTGTTTTAATATGTTTTAATTGTGTGTTTTGTTACATGGTGTAATTTTGTTACCAGCCTGGTCTATTCTCAGTATTTTTATGGTTTATTAATTTTGTCCAGGATGCACTAGTTTTATGGACACAGTATCAGCAATTATCTTTGATTCTGTTTCACCTTGGATGAGTTACTAGAAAAGGGTTAACTTTTTCTAATTTAATGTTTGCTTTGTACAGTAAATAATTATTATTGTTAATTCAATAGAATCACTTCATTAAGGAAATGAAATTTGGAGACAATATATGTTGTGACTTTACACAGATCATGTAATTATTTACTGGGCAAAACAGAATAATCAATGAAAGGAGTGAACAGAACAAAAATTAAAATATATCTTTCAATAATGTCGGAGTCTTATTGATTTAATTGTATGAAGTATAGTGTTAAGTTGAAGCTCTTGAAAAAAAAAAACTTTCTTATGATATTGAGAGACATTATATACCGTCTTAAAATATTCATGCAGAGCATAAAGTGGAAATGTCAGCATCATTTGCATCACTAGCGCTCATGCAGTTTGACACTTCTCTTAACTCCATGTGCATTCTTATGTGTAGAAATGAATGCTTTACCACTGTACTTAAACTTGTTGTAAAACGTACCATGTGTTCTTATGGACTTTACTAAAAGGCAAAGGCAAATTAATGTATAATTTATGGGAACAGAGCATGGTTGTGGAAAGAAAATATACCTTCTACTTGACAAGACTGAGTACAGATGGCATTATGTCTTTGCTTCCAAATATGTGGCACAGAAGTATAATTTTATGGTTGATATTTTTTTGCAATTTTATTGGAAGGATACATAATAAAATGTGGGGGGACACCTATATATATGTTATCATGCATGCAGAAGGCAAAGTATAAATGAAGAAAATGATAAGGTTATAGAAAAAAATGATAAAAAGTGGAGACAGAACCAAAATGATAATGGTAAACACAGATATTCACATTATTGTATCAGCAGTAACACATACTGGGCATAGTAAATCAAGATCTGAGACTACAGAGTTCTGTCTTTTATACTGGTAGGGGTAAGGCCATTGGGACTTAACTTGGCTGAGGAAACTTCCCCTGCAAGCTCCTTCCCTTTTCTCTACAAACCTCTGTTACCAAAGACCCCTCACTACATCACTTCAGCTATATTTCAGGTCAGTTGCTGAGTGAAAATGACCCCAGGTTAGCTTATTCTTGGCATGATGCAATGTTTTGTTCCTTCCCTTTTGGGTTTATCATCTATTTTTAAGATCAGGTTGTTTTTTTTCTCTAATTTTGCAAAGTTAAAAACAAGAGCTGCTGCATCCTGTTTGTCTGGCATCCCGGCACTGTTTGGTACCTTTTCATTTCTTAATGTGCTGCTTTTTATTATAGGTTCATAGGTTCATAGGTAGGTACTAGGCGGCTTTTGCCACCCAAGAAAATTATTTTCCTGTGCCCCTGTCAAGCAGAGCCACAGAAGTGATCCCCAGGGTGAATTTCCTATCTCCCATCCAATCATCAATATTTTTCTTGAAGACTGCTAATGAGGAGCTTTGTTTGATATAGATAGGTTGATTGTTTAAGAGCATGGGAAGTCTCTGGGACAGGAATCTATCCCTCCAGCATGTTCTGTTTATTGTGGTGACAAGGTTTAGGTCCCTAGAGCATGTAGCTCAGGGGGATTGGGATTTCTTTACATGGAGCATGTCCAACAGCTCTGGGTTTGATATAACTTTGTATGTTAGGCAGAGATCGCCTCTGAGTAGGCGAGCTGCGACAGAGTAAAGCTGGAGTTTTTTGAGATGGTCTGCGTAGGGCATCTGTTTGAGGCCAGTTATTCCTAGTTTGAAATTTATTAATTAAATATAATGTATTGGGTTTGTGGCAGTTTCATTGTAGTTTTGTCAAGCTGTGTTTGTTGTGTAAGGCAGTGTCTAGAGTTAGCTTATCATTTGAGTTTTAGTGTGCAGTTTGAATGTGGCAGGACTGTTAAGTCCATTTTGTCATGGGTAAAGTGGATAAGAAGGATTCTAAAGAATCCAGTGAGTTTTAAAAGTGTGCCATACAAGACATGCTTTCCAAGTTTTTAAAGTGTTCTGGGGAAGTTGCATTTCTTGTATGAATGTGCAACTTGCACCTCCTATGAGTCTTCTGTTTTGAACTTGAAAAACTAAAGGCTGCTTCTGTATCTGAGACTTCAAGGACTTCCCCTCAGTTTCTGTCTCTTTGTCCAAATCTTTGGAAACCAAGAGGAAGATGGCTGCTTCCAAGCAGGAGGCTCCCATCATCAGTAAGAAGCAGTGATTATGGGTTCCCATTTCCCCTGCATGTCTTTCTGTCTCTAAGAACTCTAGCCATAGACCGGCAGTTTTTTGTTGGAAGCTTCTGAACTAGAATTGAAAACTCTTTTAACTGCATTCTGTATGATCTGTCAGATGTAGGAGACCCTTTGTCTTTGATTTAGGTTAAGTCTTATCAGTGGAGCAATTGTAGTCCCATGCATCCTTCCCCTGCTAACTGGGATAACAGAGCTCCTTCTGTTCCAGGTTTTCTGTCACCAGGTTCAGGCTTTCCTTTCTGGAACCCTGTCAGGTTTCAGTACCCTTCTACTTCTCAGTCAACCGATTGATACCATAATTGACACTGACATTCTTGTTAGGGTCAAATGTGGTTCTGGTCTCAGATTCTTTGTCCTCGATCTCAACCTGTCTAATGTTGACTATGTCATCAGACTTAGACCGACAATTTTGTGTCCTTTGAGACCTATGGAGCCTTTAGCATTGCTATTGAAGGTCAACACTGAAAGAATATAAGTACTCTGTTCTATTTACTATACACTATCTTAACTGTTGCTAGCATGATTATTAGCTTAAGCAAAAAGCTGCAAGAATAATCTAAAATATAAAGGGTTTATTTACAATAGTGTAAAATGCTGAGAAATGAGAAAAACAGTAAGTGTGCTGGCAAGCATATATAGCTTAGTTAGATTTTGGCATTCATGTAAAAAACTATGTTATTGAGAAACAAAGTTTATAAAATAGCTACGCAGACGGCAGCTGAAAGCACATTGAAGTAACTTCAAGCAAGATAAAGCTGGAACACAAGCAAGATAGTGCTGGAACACTAAGTTTCAGATAATGCAAGACTGAATTTCCTGGACCAAAGAATCAAGGACAAATCATAAATTAGAAGAACAAAGAAAAACTGTTATACAAAAAAAAAAAAACATCAGACTTTCAGAAAAATACCAGACCTTCTGGTATAAATGTAACTGTGCATAAACAAGCTTTGGGAATTTGCTACAGAGAGCTGACATATTTGTATTGCTTGCTTGTAGAACCAAAAGGAGAATATAATAGCATAGCCTATCAACTGAAACATTTGTCTCCATGTATTTATTGTACTCAGTACAATACAGTATAAGACTAGTAAATTACAATAAATAGTTAAATGAACTGTGGTATGCTTGTATGCAAAGGCAAGTAACAGAAAGAAACCAACAGAAAGGCAGTACAGAATTCTTCAAACACCATGAGGTCAGTATCAGTCCTGATAGTCTGGGGCTTTACAGTTCTGTCCCTGAAGTCATATTTCTGCTGCTCAACATTGAGGCCTATGGCTTCAGTGACAACATTGATCGAGTTGTCAGTGCTCAGGGTCAAGACCTCCATTGTTCTCAATGCCTTGATACTGATTCCATTGGATGGGGTAGCATGACTTGATATTTTTCCAGCTCTAACCATGCAGACCTCCCCTAGTGTGGAACAGGACCACCAATGCTTATGGTTCTATTTTGCCTGCATTGCAGACCATTTGCCCTCCCTCCACTACAGGACATTCAGACTAGGGGTTCAACTACAAGATGTAATTTAGCATATTGTTCTACAGCTTCCTCTATCTTGGACTCCTCCTCTCCAAGACAGACAGGAAAGTGCAAAGTCAAGAGGAAATGTGGAGTCACCAATTGAGTCTCCTACTTCAGATGTTGATTAAGATAAAAAGGCAATATCTGCTACCCTCCTGTCAGGATTTCCTAATTTTGGTGATATCCTTGAGATAGTGTGGGCTAACGTAGGATGTGCCCTTGAGTCTTCTTCTCCATCAGACGTTATGCTGCAGGAGGCATTCCTGTCTCTGAAGTCAATCTCTTGGGTGGTCTCACCACAACTTAAGATGATTAAGTTGATATTGGAGATGCCCTGGAAGATCCTGGATGTGGTGGCCATAGTTCCAAAGAGGCCGGACTGGATCCTTTTGCCACCAAAGAACTGAGCAAGACTGATTCCTAACCCTGAAATGGACTCCATAGTGGCTTTGGCTGACTTAAAAAGGCTGTCACTCTGAAGAGCCATGCAATCCATCCATCAAACAGAGTCATGCTCCTTGCACTACATATGAAAGAGGGTTTACTCATCCTTCATGTTCATCTTAATTAAGGTAAACTACAGTATATACATCCTTTGGTAAGATTTCAAAAGGACTTAGCAAAGGAGACAAACATGACTCTGCAAGGGTTGTCAGAAGAAGAAGAAAGCAAAGTACTTTTTCAGGTCTTATATTCCATATCAAACTTGTTTATTTGCCTCATATGTATTGTGGGGGATGGGGCAGCAAGAGTAATAGTGAGTGGCATTGCACTTAGATGTTCTGTTTGGCTCCTTCTGATTAAATTAGCTGTGGTTTCCAAGGACACCCTTCTTAATGCTTCATTTGATGGCATCCTCCATGCTTCAGAAATAGAAGCAGGAGGGCAAGACCCCTCACTGCTTCTAGGGTCAAGTTCCAGCTGTGTCATTGTACCTTTTATAGGTTCCAGTGGCACTATTGCCAGTTATTGCTTAGCCATGGCCAGCAGTAGCTTGAAAACAGAAATTCTGAAAAAGGTCAGAGACCACAACAGTTTCCCACTGGCCATTAGTGTAAAGACGAATATCAACAGAACAACTGAGGGGGCTGTAGTCCTTTACTGGGGAGTCTCAGTTCAATTCCTGAAGGCCTGTATGACTGCTGTACTCTGGAGGCAGTCGGGGACCATCTGTCCTCATGGATGACATTATACAGGACAAGTGGGTAAGAGTAATTTCATCCAGAGGTTCTTTCATTCACCTTTCTTTCATAACCCAGACCAGTGTCTGCTACCCAGACCAGTGTCTGCTACTTCCTAATGCCTCACCTTAACAATGAGCCATGGTTCATTAGAAAGGAAATGTTAAGCCATTTACTACAAAGAGCCATTCAGGAGTTCCTGCTAGACTAGCATGGGCTAGGCTTTTACTTCAGGTTCTTTTTAACTCCTAAAATTATAGATGAACTTAGACTTATGATGGGTCTCAGTAGCCTAAATAGGTATATTCCAGAAGAGGAATACTTATTCAGAGCATATGTTGGACCGATACATACCAATATATTATTTAATGTATATATAGAGATTGAGTATAATTTGTAAATAAATATAGAACATATAGCAAGTATAATCAAGTCAACAATACGAGCTATAACATATTGAACATAAGGCTTACACATTTGTTCATAATGACTAAATATATTAATAATCAAATAAAAAAAGATTGTCAACATTGGCACTTAGTTAGATCATAATGTTAGAACATCTTAATTATTGTTCATAGCCAGATATTTTGAATCATACATTTACAAACAATACCTGTTTAACAGTTTTTTGAAACTAAACCCATGGTATATACATATCAATATCCACATATCACAGTATATTCAATTATATCATAAGGAGCATATAATTAACAGGTTAGATTGTATATGAAACTTATGTTTAAAAATATAGATCAGTTATTAAACATAACTTTTAATGGGGTTGGGTACATGATAAAAAATTTATATCATAACTAAGAAATCAATTCACTAAACATAAAACTGCACTATTAGTCGAAATGATTGGCTGTCATCTCCAGTACATTGTATGAAAACATATAGCTATAAGTAATTAAAGGTTAATATGAATAACTGTAAACAGAATGTATATATATTGTTCAGGGTATTACAAGTATTCCATAATATAAGGCGATATAACCAACCGTCAACAATTAAAGTAAGACCCTATAGTTAAGGCTGAACTTACAAACCACATTAGAGAAGAAAAGAGTACAATTACTTGGGTTCCAACTTACTGAGCCAAATTGGAATACATTATTATTTAACTGGGGTTTTATTTATTTGGGACTCTTTGATCATTGTGAGACCTATTGAGTCTGTATTAGTATTCAATAATGAGGACACCAAGTGTTTAACTCTATTTTTCTGAATATCATATATCTTTAAATATTCTATTTATGAAAATCAAAACATTATACTTTCAATATTCAAATATCTTCTTAAGATATCAAGTCATGGACTATCTTTGTAATGCACTATATGAGGGATGGTACTTTCTTCTAGTTAAGAATGGAAAGGTTTTTATAAGCCTCAGTATTTATGTAATTGCGCAATTTATTATGGTGACTGAGCATATGTATTTGGTAGCATTGCATTACACAGCTGGATGCGTTGTCTTTTTAGAATCTCTATATTTATATATAATCTCAACTCATTAAACATATGCTGATTACGGTATAACCGCTAAGAAGGCTCTTGCTGGGGACCTACTTGAAGGCCTGCATTGTGTGGTAGATCGGCCTCAAGCATCTTCTGTAAATACGCATAAATATATATATGTACTGAAATACAAAATGATCACTTTGAAGAATATGTACTGGATATGTTGAGCTGTTGATATGATCGTTACTGTGCCATAAATAACCGTGTTTATCTTTATTCTATACCTGTTCTTTGGTTGAGCCGCAATGGCTGTTCTTAATAGCTGTGTATTATAATCTACGAAATCTGTTGTATCTATTGATGTGCAACCATCTGGCGTTGATAAACCATTTGAGCCAAATTTTAATCATTCAGGCTGCTTTTGTAATTGGTCTAAATAGATCTATATACATTTTGCATATAATTACTAATCGGTTTAACATATTCATCATCGATGATATATTTGAAGCTCGCTGTTCACCAGATTTTCTAATGGCTTTGTTCGGGCTGTTATCATTGACGATACTGCGTAACTCTGTCGTCATTTGTTTGATTATCCATGATGCATGTGGAGAACAGGCAATAATGTCATATTGCTTTATGTATGTTGATCACTGGTATAAGTGTGTGTTTGTATGGCAGGAAGCGATAACGTGGTTTATGTTTTTCAAGTTATAGCAGACAATAGTATATATATATACGTCATGTTTTCCATGATTTCTGGTTGTTTGATTTTATAAACCAGACCTTTTTCTGTTATACACCTGAAACCTATTAGTATTCATAGTTACTCTAGTGCTATTTTACTTATACCCTCAATATGTCATACGGTGATGATTCTTTTAATTGAGATGATGCAAACAGAGAAGAAGGCTGTTTTTGTACTTCTTTAGTTTGGTTGTATCATTCATCAACAACTAATTGACCATTAATTTTTCTTGCTGCACTGCTATTGATATTTCTACACTTTTTGACCCCGTGCGTCCTCGTGCATAGGACTTGGTTCATTATATTCCAGAAGAGACCATCTTCACTGATTCAGTGAAATCCATTCTTCTGTGTCTTTAAGAAGAAGATTGGATGTGCTGCTTGAAACTGCAAGATGTGTATGTGAACATAAAAAGCAAAGATCTCTGAGTATCCTGTACTGCCTCAAAATAGCTAACCACTGTCAATTTTGGACACTTCCTTTGATTTCACCTCTGCCTAAAGGTGCTCTCCAAATGTACAGCAGTGGTGGTGGCTCATCTCAGGTTGGAGAGAATCAGGGTTTCTTTATCTGTTCAGTTGGCTCTTGGTAGCTGCAACTATAAAGATTTTTCTGTTGGCCATGAAATGCTTTCTTTTTTGTGTCAGTCCTTGGATCCTGGTGACCACTTTAAAATCCCAGATGGTGTCAACTCAATCTGTAGTATTCACTAGGTACATAATGGATATTGTCGTGTTGAGTCTTCCTCCATCCAGATGGCATCCTTTCTCTTCAACAGATGTTATCTGGATTCTTTGAGGACAGTGCTTCTGGCATCTCTGTCTCAGAGCCATGATTTTGATGGCTTCCTCAATTTACGTGTACCTTATTCTCACTTTTACATGAGGGTTTTGTAATGGACTTTGAATGTTCGATGGAAGTAGCTTCTAGACTCTCTGAATTTTCCATTCAGAATTATAAAGAAGTGCATGGGCCATGACCAGTGGTAGATTCACAATGACAGACCCTTTCTGTCATTCCACCTCAGTTGTGACAGTTACCATGGGTGTTTCAGCTCTACGGTGAGGGGCACTTCCAAGAGCAGGTGGTCCAAAAACATGGTTGCATATGGAGGCCTAGCTACACATCAGTAATTTGGAAATACAAGAGCAGTCCAGTTTTAACAGGCATACATTCTTTTGCCAGTAGGTATTACTGGCCTGACTGGTACAGCAACAAGTAGTGAGGTTTCATTCCTTGTGTGTGTGTGTGTGTGTGTGTGTGTGTGTGTGTGTGTGTGTGTGTGTGTGTGTGTGTGTGTGTGTGTGTGTGTGTCAGAAAGCCATACAATGGGCCTTTGCAGCCAAATGTTTTCTATTTGCCAGTTGCATCCTGGGCAAAGTCATTTCTTTAGGATATAGGCTTAGCTATTGTTTGCTGATGTCTCAAGAGTAGTCACTCAGGCTATCTAAAACCAGAACACTGTTCAAGAGTTGGGGAAAGCCTTTCTGTGACTTGTTTATATCCCCATAATGAACACCAAATTCAGCAAGTTCTTTTCCCCATTATTCATTTGTCATGATGTTGCCCCAGAGAGTCCCTTGTTCATAAGTGGCCTCTGGGTCCCTTTATCATTTCCCCTTTTTTCCCTGTCTCCAAACTCCTAGAGAAGCAAAACTGTTTATGACCAAATTCATCCTAATAATAACCCCCCCCCTTTGGCCCTAACATATCTGGTAGTCACTGTTTTGGTCTCATTTCTTGGCTGAGCATCTACATTTGAAGCCTTTTTGGATGTTGCTTTCTCACCCATCTGGCAATCTTTACCTGGACCTTCACTTCCTCCACTTACATGCATGGTTTCTGCATTTCTGATTATGACAAAAATCCCTGCTTACTCAGACTGGATGGTCCAAATCCTATTTTCTGCCCAGCAATCTGGCACAAAAAAGCAAATTAAAGTAAATGGACACGTTTCTCCATTTGCACACATCAGCCATAAGTTCATAGATTCATAGGTGTGTGCTAGGCTAACAGCCCTGGTGCTTATATAAGCCTAGCCCAAGACGATTCCCTGGCATCATGCCACCCAAAGTTAGGTCCCAGTGCCCCTGTCCAGCAAGGTGACTAACGTGATCCCGGGGTGAACTTCCTATACTCATCAAGATTTCCCTTAAAGAGGGCCAGTGAAGTGCTCTGCTTGACGTGAATATGAAGTTTTTTCCAGAGTATGGGAAGTCTCTGGGTTAGGAACCTGTCGCTCCAGCATGTTCTGTTTATTGTGGTAATGAGGTTTAGGTCCCTGGAGCATGTGGCATGGAAGGATTGGGATTTCTTTAGGTGTAACATATCTAGCAACTCTGGGTCAGACATGGCTTTGTAGGTCAAGCAGAGATCGCATCTAAGTAGGTGATAAGAGACAGAGTATAGCTGGAGTTTGAGTCTGTCCTTATAGGGCATGTGTCTAAGGCCTAAGATCCTCTTTGTGAGGTATTCTTGTGGCCTTTCCAGTTGTTGTAGGTGTCTGGTGAGGTACATACCAAATAGGGCACTATATTCTACAACAGGTCTAATGAGGGATGAGTAGAGAGGGATTATGACCTATTTTTTCCTGGATGAGAAACCTTTTGTAATGAGATTTGCCACATAGGACTTTCTGACTACAATAGCAATGTGGTTATCAAAGGAGAGGTTGCTGTCAACCTGTGTCCCCAGGTTTCTTATCACACCTTCGGGGTTTAGTGGACTACTGCCTATGTGGTAGTTCATGGGCACCGAATTTTTCACAAAGGGAATGATAATGCACTTTTTGGCATTGAGGTTAAGGCCATGGTTCTGGCACCAGTCAGTAGTGTGAGTGAGGCTTTTTTGTAGAATGTCTACATCAGTTGGAGAATCAATAATGGCTCCCAGTTTGCAATCATCTGCAAACTTGGTCAGCCAAAGTCCCTTTGAGTTGGCTTGAACTTCAGAGAAGTAGATGCTAAACAGGAGAGGACCTAGGACCGATCCCTGTGGGACACCACTTGTAACTGATCGGAAGTCAGATTTGGAGTCAGCTACTTTCACAGTGTGAGTTCGAACAGTGAGCCAGATGGCAACCCATCTTATGACATAGGGGTTTATGCCTAGTTTAGTGAGTCTATCTGATTCCTGAGTGAGGGATGGTGTTGAAGGCCATGGCAGGATCTAGGTATGAACTACCTTGCCCTCATCCACAGCTCTGGTGACAGACTTGAAGTCTATCAGGTTTAGCAGGCATGATCTACCTTTCACAAACCCAAACTGTGTGGGGTCCAGAGTATGGAGATTCCCTATATCCTTATTTATAAGGTCCATGATGATGCACTCCATAGTCTTACACATCAGACTTGTCAGGCTAATGGGGCAGTAGTTCCCAGGGTCTGTAGTTGCTCCCCATTTGTGGAGTGGGATGACCATAGCAGTGTGTCATTCGGTAGGAACTAAGCATGAAATGAGGCTGTGATTGAACAGGGCACTCAGGTGTGGTGCTAGTTCACTTTGTAATTCATGTAGAACACAGCTAGGGATATTATCAGGTCCCAGGGAAGCTGTATTCTTGGCTTTGGACAGTGCGGTTTCTACTTGTGTAGCTGTGATAATAGGGACTTGGCATTCCTCCGTAATTGTGATAGCCCCTTTAGGGGGTGAAAGGGGGGTAAAGTTCACACTGAACCTGTCGGCCAATATGTTGGCAATATCAGTTGGTTCTGTATACGTACTGCCATTGTGCTGTAACTCAGAGCAGATCTGAGTATTGCCATGTAGATTCTTGACATAACTATAGAATGCCTTGTGATTGTCTTTAGAATCTGCAGCAATTTTGTTTTCGTAGCTAGCTTCAGAGGATTTGATGATGGATCTCAGTTTTTTGCTGAGGCTAACAAGGGAGTTTTTCCAGTCATGGAAATTCACCCTTTTCTGCATCAGTTTTTTCTTTCTGTTGTAGAGTTTGTTTATGGTGGGGGACCACCAGATTGGCTTCGTTTTTTTGGAGGAGACCGTCTTGGTTCTGTTTGGTATGGCCCGTTCCATGCACTTGTGTATGTGCTCATACAGTGCATTGGTGTATGATTCAGCAGTCATGCACCTATTTTCCATTTGCAAGTTTCAGGTTTGTGCAGGCTTCCAGTAATTTGGAGGACAAATAAATCAAATGCACTCACAGATGTTTAAAATAAGTGAAACGCTAAAGGAATATATAAAGTCAAACAAAACTACTAAAATTATTTTGCCAGCCTTTTAACTAGTTATTCAAATGAAGTGGTAAAACTGCAAAAATCAGAGATTGAAATTAAAAAAAAGGCTAGCTGAGCAGAAGGCTTTTGAAGAAGAGCTGTTTCAAAAATAAGAGTCAGAAGACGGAGCATGCTGAGAAAAACAGAGATATTCCGCTGTACCAGGGAAAGTGGAAGGAAAACAGTGCATTAATTGTATAAAATTACAAATAAGCAACTGGACTGGTGTTCCACAGCAGGATTTGATACCTGAGAGGGCATATTGTGTGCATGCTCCAAATAATAAGGGCATATTGTCTGCAAGCCCCAAATCATACCAAGAGACAGCAGCTAAGACCTATATTAAGTAAAGATGCAATCATATCAGCAGAAAGAGTTGCTCCTGAAAAGGCTGTCACAGAAAGTAACGGATCAAAAATTGGGGAGAGAAGAGATTTTGTGGAAAATTAATATTCACTATTCACCAGGCAGAAGACAAGCAAGTTTACCTAAGCAATCAGGGAAAATTAAGAGGCAACTGTCTGATTCAAGCCGCTGTATCAAGCTTTATTCAGAGTTTTTTTTTCCCCCTGGAGGATCAAGGGCATTCTGGATGAAGAAAGTACAGTCGTGTATACTTACCATAAATGTAGATGTTAGAGTGTATTCACTGTTGCAGTCATTATATTTGGGTTATCTGCTTGAAGTAGCTCTCAGTCGGCCTGATTAACAAAGTCTTGGGTCCTGTGTCGGTTGCTGTCCCTTCTTCCATTACATCAGGTCGTCATGGGTATAAAACATGAAGCCAACGCCATTACATCTGTTTTATTTGCCCCAGATGTCAGGTGCCCCCCTAATGGGAAGCAATCAAGTGTATAAATACAAGGATATACCTCCAACAAAAAAGCAAATACACCAAAAAGCTTTTAGAGCATAGTAAGTGAGAGTAGAGGTATAGCCAAAAGAAGAAAGGGGGCTGGAGGGAGGGTAACCAGGACTGCAACAGTGAATACACTCAAACATCTATATTTATGGTAAGTGTACACAACTGTACTATGTTCTTCGTGTTTCACTGTTGCAGTCATTATATTTGGGTAGATTCCCAAAACTAAGGTTGGGAGGAGGAATTTAAATAGAATTAGGACCAGCTATAAGGCCCTGCAAGACTGCAGTGGCAAAACCAGCTCTGGATTTAGAGAAAATTGGCAAATGATAATGCTTGGTGAAAGTATGTACAGAACTCCAGGTAGCAGCTTCTAGGATGTCCCTAGTAGGGATGCCCCTGAGATGGTAAAATAGAGATTAGGTAATTAGCCAGGCTGCTAGGTTCAGGGTTTACAGCTGAGGGTGCAGAATCTGGCTCTCCAGCTGAGAAAACAGGGAAGGAGTCTGAGGCAGGTGCCATGGAGCCAAGCATGACACACTGCACAAATGAGGGTACCAGTGTTGGTGAGGCCAGTCTGGTGCAATTAAAATCGTCCCTGGCTTGTCCTGTTTGATCCTTAGTAGTATCTTGGAGAGCAGAGGCAGAGGAGGAAAGGCATAAACTGATAGGTTTTTCCAGCTAAAGGATAGAGCATCCACTTTCCAAGCTAGCTTGTGGGAATCCTTGTGCAAAATTTGTCCAGTTGATGGTTCTGGGGGGAAGCAAACAGATCTATATCTGGGCTCCCCCATTTGCTTGTCAACATGTTGAAAATCCTTGGTTCCAATTTCCAGTCATGTGGGTCCATGAGGTTTCTGCTTAGTCCATCTGCTAGTGTATTTAGTTTTCCTGGCAGGAATTGAGCTTGTAGATTCACTTGGTAGCTCAAGGCTGTGTTCCACAATGCCATGGCTAGTCTGCAGAGGGGGTAAGAATGTGTACCCCCCTGCTTGTTTATGTACCACATGACAGTGGTGTTGTCTGTCTTTACCATTAGTTGTCCTGGAAGAATGTGGTCCTTGAAGGCTATCAGTGCATTCTGTACAGCTAACATTTCCTTTTGATTTATGTGCAGGTGCATTTGACTTGGGTTCCATTTCCCCTGAATGCACTTCCCTGCCAGTTGAGCCCCCCATGCATAGTCTGATGCATCTGTTGTTAAGATTTGGGTGGCACGGGGTAATGTGAATGGTAGTCCCCTGTTTTGGTGGCAGGCTTCTGCCCAGCAAAGGAACACTAGGCGTAGGCAAGGTATTATAGGACTTATTGCTTCTAGATCCTGTGAATGTTGATACCATTGTAGTTTACTCATATGCAGCCTTGCATATGGAACTAGAAGAATGCAGGAAGCCATGAACCCCAATGCTTGCAGTAGTTGCCTTGCAGACAGCTGGGTTTTTGTGGCCACTTGTTTGAAGTAAGTTATTAAATTAATCCATTTCTCTGGCGTGAGGAAAGCCATCTGGGAAGTTGTATTCAAGCTTGCTCCCAGGAATTCCAGACAAGTCAGCACCCTTTGAACAAAGGCCAGATGATTCAAAAGAATGTCCCTGCTTTCTGTCTGAATTAGATAATTGTCCAAGTATTGGTATATTTGAATATTTCTTTGTCTGCAAAATGCAATGACTGGAGCTAGGCACTTTGTGAATACCCTGGGTGCAGTAGATAAGCCAAAGGGCAGTGCAGAGAACTGATAGTGCATGTAGCCTGTTTTGAAGCATAGGTATCTTCTGCAAGACTCCCTTATATGGATGTGCAGGTATGCTTCTTTTATGTCTAGTGTTGCCAACCATGCATCCTTGCCTAGCATAGGAAGCAGCTGGTGAAGAGTAAACATTTTGAATTTTGGAATCACCAGAAAGGTGTTTAGAATAGAAAGATCCAGGATATGACGCCAAGTATTGCCTTGTCCCTTTTCCTCTTCTGGTACCAACTGAATAGCCCCCATGTTTAAGAGAGAGAGTACTTGATTTTGGGCCTCCGCCCACTTATTTGGGGGTAGATCTGGCCACCTGCTTGGTGTTGGTAATGTGTGGAAATGAAATCTGTATCCTTGGGACACTATATTTAAAACCCATTTGTCCTGGGTAATGAGTTCCCAGTTTTTGGCCTGCAGATCAATCTTTCTGCCTAAAGGAGCATTCAGTTGGGAAGTGCTTGGAAGTTTTAAAAGCAAGTAATTGAGACAGTTTTCCATAAGGAGGAGTCTTACTACTGCCAGGTTTGGGTGTGGAAACCCTCCATTGCCTAGTCTTATGTGTCCCTTGGGACTAAAAAGTACAGTTGTGTACACTTACCATAAATGTAGATGTTCGAGTGTATTCACTGTTGCAGTCATTACATTTGGGCAATCTGCTGGCAGGTTACCCTCAGTCGGCCTGACCAACAAAGTCCTGGGTCCTGCGTTGGTTGCTGTCCCCTCCTCCATGATGCCAGGCTCTCAGGGGCACAAAACATGCAGGCGTCATTTTTAGTCCTCATTCCAGCTGTAGCATAAAGATATATATGATGCATCTTGCCAAGGATATCAGACATCTGGCCAATATACTAACGTTCTGGGTGCTTTCCTCACATGCAGTATATCCACTATAGTGTGAGAGCTTGCTGGTATAAACAGGATATACCAACATTTTAGAACTTTCATGCCATTAAAGCATTTAGTTAAAAATCTCATCTCCTTAATGTCTTCAGTGTCAGAGTTTGGCTTGTGACTGAGGTTTTGTGGGCAGATAAGTACTCATCTGGGACCTTTCTTACTTCCTTCACTGAAATGTTTTGTGTTATTGAGTCTTATGTGGGTCAGAAAGGGGAAATACATATGTGGTAGGTAGGTACTATACAAGGGCTGCTAGAAAAACAGAAGTTTAAGGTCTTGGCTTGAGAGTCCATGGTTACTGATTTATATTCCTCAGACATCCCCCTTCAGTTGAAGAAGAACATTTTATAAAGAGGGTTTAGAAAGGACACAGTCATTTATCTTGTTTTAGTATTCTGGGATGGATGCATGGTTGAGCAGTGGTAGTATCACAGCCCATGAACCATTAGACCGATTTTCCCAACCACTCTGGTGAGGCACCGCACCGCCATACCTGTCAACTGGCCAGACATTTTGAAGACTGTCCAGATTTTTGCCTCATATTTTTAGTTTGTACCTCATAAAATTTGTGGGTATTTTTTTGCAAATCATTGAGGATTGAAATCACTAAATAATGATATAAATTTGAGTTTCAGACTTTATATCCTTCAGAAAATGCATGCCAATACAAAAATGTTATTCTCCCAACTTTCTTAGTTTATAAGAGCAGTATTTGAAATCTGTCCCTGATTTTGAGCCTTGTACCCCCATTATTTTTGGTTTTGTCCAAATTTCTTGTGCTTAGAAGTTGAGAGGTATAGGCATTACTGGAAGCCACTAAGGACCAAGATACCAGCACATCCAGTCAGACTAGCCATCAGGCATTGGACACAAAGGGAGAACAAACTCCCATTTCATTATGACTGAAGGAGAGGACAGAGTGCCACAGACATTAAGAGAAGAGGTAGCAGGCTTTCTCAAAGAGGTCTGGATGTCTGAGTGCTCCAACACTATTCAGCTTGAGATGCCCAAGAAAAAGGCACAAAAATGTTAAACATGTACCCATGGCTACTCCATCTAGTTTGAAGGATTCACAAGAGTGCTGTTATAGCATTGCCCAGTGTCTCCTAAGGGCTTTCTTGTCTTTTCTCTCTTCAATCACTGTGTCATCACATACCAAGTGGAAAAGATCCTTGTCACCATTTGAAGAAGAGGTGCTGTGTGATACTGAGGTAGATTTGGATTATGCCTTACATCTGTCTTCTGCAAACCCTTATGAGTCTGAGTCAAAGGAGAATACATTTTCTAGCTCACCTAATGAAGACATTTTGTTCTCTGATACCTATGAACCTGTTTTTACTAATTGTAAGTACTAGGTTAGCTTCCCATGTGGGTCAGTTTAAACCTTGCCAATTTCTCTTTCAATGGTGAAAATCAAATCCTATACCTTATGTCTCTGAGTTTAACACCTTAAACATTATGCCAAACCCCTGCCCCTGAATAATGACTTGTTCCAATGAAAGAATTTTATAAATGCGAGGGAAGGGAGGTTTTAAAGACACAGCAGAGATACTATAACCTGTTGAATCTGGATCCCCCAAATTCCTGGCTGTACCGCCAGTACTTGGGAAATTGGAAGATGCCTTTTAATTTGACTTATTCTTCTCCAGATTTCCAAACTCTTGCACCTAAGAAGCCTTATAGGCTGTATAAGGTACTTGATTCCTGTAGATACATGTTTAGCATTCCCTTAGCTGACCCTACTATGATTTGTATAGGTACGAATAGTGGGTCTAAGTCTTTGGCATCTTCTAATTTTGTCCCCTTTGTGAAGGACAGCAGGATATCTAACCAATATGGAGAAAGTATATGCTTCTTCCACTCTTGCTTTTAAAGTAATCAGCTGCCAGACCCATATAGCTAAGTATCTACTCTCTGTTTGTTGACCTGCAGCCATCCATTTCTAATCATCCTGCTTTAACTTATTACAGCCAGGTGCACCTCCATGTGTTTCTGCAGTTACCTCCTACTACGCCTCTAGGCATCAAATATTGCTTGCTCATATTTGCATTAATAATTCTAAAACCATACTACATACAAGGTATCAGAATATTTTATCTTGAGGCATACAAGATGACAAACAATTGTATTGATATTTGACCTTTGTCAATGAGTATTTGTTAGAATTGTAAGGCGATAACTTCATTTTTTAAAGGCTCAAGCTACACTCACTGGGAATTAAAGGTACACAATCAAAAGAGCTGTACTGATGGGAATGAGTCAGACTAAAACTACCTTGTGAACTTGGTATTTTCTGCCTCATGAAACATTCAATAAAATGTGTTTATTACATCTGATGCTGTGTCAAGGGCTGCTGCCACAGGCTCATTGATGTGAGGGCTTGTCCCTGTCAGGCTCCAGAGTTTTCCAGATGTCAAATCTCAGATTTTGAATACCTTGTTAGATAAAGGTCCTCACAAGAATAGAAGGAAGAGATATTTAGTGCAGGGAGTAAAACAGCTACTTTCACCGTTCTCTAAGTACCAGCTGAACCATCGTTCAATTCATGGACTTTTCTTCATAAAACCTTTCAGACCAAGTCAGCAAAAGTCCAGTATGCAAAAGTATAAAAGAAAGTGGCAGGGAGACTCAAAAATGAAAGGGAATGGACCTCAGGGGTCTTCCCAGCACAAAAAAAGAGTGTTTGACTACAACTGCATCTCTTTCCCTCCTCCCTTCCCCGCCCTGGGCATCATTCCAGACAGGCAATCTGTCTCTGTCCCTGCACATCTGGGAATAAATAACAGATTCTTAGGTACTAAGAATAATTCAAAAGGGCTAAAAATTACAGTAGACTTCCCTTCCTGTTCAAGCAGGAATCCATCTTCCACCAAAACAACATACTCGTTTGTTCCTTTAGATACTGGCAGACATGCTGTTTTAAGGTGTAATAGACTATGACCCCCTTCCCAAAAGGGAAAGGGCTTTTACTCAAGATTTTTCCTTGTATCCATGAGAGAAGACACTTGGATACCAGTACTGGATCTTTCAATTTTGAATTCTTTTCTCTTGTACTGAAGTTTAAGAGGTTAATTCTACAATCCCTTTTTCCTGTTCTTCTGCTCAGCTGTTACTTACTCAACCTCGACCGCAAAAATGCATATCATCACATAGCAATTCAAAATTACCATCGGTGTTATTTAAAATTTGTTGTGTCTGGCTTTCATTTTCAGTTTGCATTCTTGCCATTAGGTCTGTCTACAACCCCAAGGGATTTCACAAAATGCCTGACTCCAGTCATTGTCTTCTGCAATCTTTAGAAAATCTATATTTACTCTTAACTGGATGATTACCTCATTTTAGCAGATTCTGCCAAGACATCTCTCCTTTTCAACATAAACCTTTTTCAAAGACTGGAATTCAAGTTAAAACAAGAGTAATCTTCTGTAGAGACATCTCATAAGTTAACCTTTCTGGAATGCCTCCTGGACACCTCCGTTATGATAGCTGACCTCCCTCTAGAGAAATCTACCATCTCCCTTTCTCGTACCTGGCTCAACAGTCCATTTCCACTGAAAGATTTCCTCAGAATTCTACTTTACATGCTGTCAGCTATCCACATGGTTCCTGTAGTTAGACTTCATATGAGAAGAATTATGTGGTTCCTCAAATCTGCCTGGTTCCAGCACCTATCATTTTCTGTTTCAGTCTTGAACTTCATCAGCGATGACCTCTTCTGGTGGACCACACAGATTCATATAAATCTAGGACTGCTGTTTCCTCCACCATACCAAGTCAGTCTGTTACCACAGATGCCTCAAGCTTTGCTTGGTGAGCCATTTCCAAAGGGAATCAAAGTTCAAGGGATTTGGGATCCATACTTCAGAAAAGACACATAAACATCAAAGAGGTGGTGGCCCTGATAAAGACAATAAAAGCTGTGAATCAGTTGTGGACTCCAGGGCCACTATTGATAATAACAGACAGCACTACAGTTTTGTGATAAGTAAACAAACAGAGGAGAACCAGGTTTTACACCATGTGCAGACTAGTCATGATGATTGGCTGGAAGCTGGCAACTCAGCATAATCACTCCCTTCAGGCAACCTACATCCTATCACAGAAGAATATAATTGCAAGGCTCCCTGAGAAGATCAAGGACAGACCTTGATGAATGAAAGGTCTTCCAGAAGATTGTCTACCTGTGAGGAACTCCCAAAGTTGGTCTGTTTGTCTCATTTCTGTGCCAGGATTCCTTACAAACAAGCCTACAAACCAGATGCCCTTTCATTCCATAGACAGGAATGTTCCTTTATGCCTTCCCCCTTTCCACAGATTACCAAAGTCTTACTAAAAATAAAGAAGGGATACTTCGGGTAATAGCATTTTGGCCCAGACAGCATTATTTCTTCCTTGTCATGCACCTGGCCAGGGACCATTACAAAACCTTTCTCACAAAGTGGGTCTACTCACATTGGACAAGGAATATCTCATTTACTTTAACATTCCTAATGGTATGGATAATAGGTTTTTTGATCCCATTTAGGCACCTTTTTACTGAAGACAAGAAACAAATATTACAGGAGCTAGAAAACCTGCTACCAGAAAATATATTTAGCTGCATGGAAAAGATTTTCTAGTTGGTGCATAATAGAGAAGTTTCTTACTTGGAAGACATTTTTACTTATTTTTACTTTGGTTATATGAGTATCTGAATTGCAAGCCCTAATGTCTTCTCAGTCCTTTTTTTTCCAAAGATAGGGTTACCCTTAGGACCAGTCCTTCATTCATGTCCATGGTTCTTTCTGAGTTTACGTTGAATCAATTAATTCCTCTCCCTGTATTCTTTACCCAACCCAAGAACAGGGGAGAGAGAATTCTGCACTCCCTGGATGTCCAGAGGTAACTCAGATTCTACCTGGACAAGACAAAAAAATTTAGATAGTTCAACAAATTCTGCTTTTCCTTTTTTTTTTTGGAGACAAAAAAAAGGGGAACCGGTTTCGGTTTGCAAGCAAACCATATCCATATGGGCATCTCAGTCAGTTCAGTTCAGTTCTGTTCAGCTATTCTCACCATGGAAAAATCACCCCCCCCCCCCAATGTTAATGCACACTCCGTACTTCTCGGACCTTTTGGAAAGGGGTTGACTCTACAGCTGTTCTAGAGGCAACAAATTGATCCTGTGTACATACTTTCACTAAGCGCTACAAAAATGAATCCTACAACAGAGCCAGAGCAGGATTTGCTAGTTCCGTTCTCCATGGCGTTATGGTCTGTGGACCTCCTCCCTCCACCTTTTCTTAGCTGTGTCATTTATTATTCCATATGGCTTTGTGTAATTACAACAGTGATCTAATGATGAACATAGTACTGTTATGTTAGTAAACTTACCATAACAGTAGATGCCCAACCAGATCTCTGTTGCAGTACTAACATCCCCCTGCTATCCCCCTTCTTTTTACTTGCTGTTCATCCCTGGGTCTCAGTCACCTTTGTCCCTTTGTTTGTGGTATACGTTGACATGATTTGTTATTCTCGGACATGACATATATTTTTTCTGCAACCTCCTTTTTAAGATACAAGAAAGCTCTGTAATTTTGGAAGCCATATATTCTATTCATTTCAGCATGTTGTCATGCTGTATTGGACATATGGCGTGCAAGAAAGGTGCCTAAAAACTCTAGTATACTGTTTTGATGTCCAGTATCCATGGCAGGGTTCATCCTGTGTAGCTTTATACTACCACAATAATGATCCATTTGGACAACTACTGTTTTAGTAAGTTTATCTACACACCTATACTTTCATGGCTGCCTTTCCAGTATTTTCAGCTCTGGTCTATTCATTAACCTTAATTCATCAACCATATTTTAAGTTTATCAATGATCATGTTTTTTTTTTCATTGGCTTCTTTAAAAGTCTGTAAAACTTTTCTTAAACACACTTTTCTCTTATGTCCACTTCTTGAGTGTCCTGTACACAGTTGACATTTATACCATAGAATGTTTGTAGTACCTATTGCATCTGACAGGAAAATGTCAGAGCTGTAGCACTTATTTTTTAATCCTCATTGTTTAGAATTCTACAAAGACTGAGTGTTCATAAGGAATAGCCCGTTTCATGCCAAGGGTTGCTACTGAAAATATTTTAAGTCAGTTAGTTTGCTAGTATTCTTTACAAACAGTTCCAGTAACAGAGGATATCTCTTAAATTGTATGGATGTTCACAGGGAGTACTCTTTATTTGGACTGAACCAAACCATTTCATAGAGATTCTCTATGATTTGTTTATTTCAAAAAGAGTCTGGGAAAATAAATGGCTGTTTACGTGCATAACATTTTACTATAAAAAGTAAAGTATATTTCTGCTAGCGGTACCTAGACCCCACTTTGTTTTTGCCATAGCTTCGTCACAGGCTTTTTTTAGAAATGCATCTTTGTATGATGTTTGTGAAGTCCTTACATGGGCATCACTGAATAATTTTGCAAGCCACTACAAGCTAGATGTGATCTCCAA
>NC_056732.1:691894457-692126957 GCF_019279795.1 Protopterus annectens | reverse complement strand
CTTATACTGAAATGTAATCATAAATATATTTTTTCAGTAGCTCATTCAGTAAAGAATAATAACATTTCCGTTATGTTAGATAAAGCAGATTTTGCCATTTAAAATGCTATACCACACTGACAATTTTAACATTTTGTAAGATAATCCTGATGATATGGTGAGCCGCAAATTGTTCTGGTCCTTTGTACGGGTCTTTGGTTTATTTGCTGACATGAAATCCTCTTTCCTGCTAAGTCTCATTAAAAGAAATATAATCTGGGAGTATTACTGATGTGTGAAGGAACAGTTATAAGTGTAAAAGTCACCAAATGAGTTTTACTGAGTCATTTAGACATCAGTTTCCCCTGTCCCCATGAGGGAAGCCCTCCCTCCTTCACAACTCAATATAATGTACTCCAGGGCCATAGCACCTCAGAATATGTTATAAACTAGGGCAGTATTTTTGACATTTAAATGAGTCAGGAAAAATAATCAAGTCGATTTTAATTTGTCAGCTAATTCTTTGGATATTTGTGCTGCTCTACTGATGATTCACATAATGGGAGGGAACTTAATAAAATGTAACTTGCTTAATGCCAGTTGCCAACTGGCATTTGCCTGAAAGAGCAATTAACTGAATTGTCACTGATGTGTGAAATACTTACAGTGAATCATTTATGAGACATAGTCAGACAGGTAACTGTAAAGAAACATTATCAAGCTAAAATTAGCTCACCCTTATCTAACTGTTCTTTCTGCAAACATAGTGCAATGTCTGTGTTGGAATAATAAAACTGGGTAGAGTTATATGAAGGTTTAACCCACCAATGGAGGTGAAGCAAAATGAATACTGCTTAAATGGTGTTTTTGATGCCTTTTTCATTAATTAACAATAATCTTCTTTTTTGTCTCTTCCTGGAAATCTTTTTCATTCTTCAGGTGTACAATTGACAGTAGCAGTTCAGAGGGTACTGGTACTCAGTGCTGAGTAGCTGCTTAGCTATTTAATATCACCACATGTCTGCTGATGCACTATACTCCCTGTTATGGGATGATATCTGTTCTGCCTGATTTACATTTATTTGCATAACAAGGAACAACTTATTTATTTACTTGTTCATTTCTGATGTTATCCTATTCACCCGGGCTGTGCCTGCAAATGGTCCACTGAGATCAGTGCACTACCCCAGTAAACAAATACAAATAAATAAACAAAACATATTTACAGATGCAAGGATATACCGAAAAAAGCAAGTTTATATAAATATTTATAGATGCAACAACATGCTGCAAAATTCACTTCAGTAAGCAGTTTATAATGTCAAAACATGATAGAGAAATGGAAATATGCTTAGCAAAATTTTGTGAATAAGATGTAGCCATAATGACTGAGATGGCTTACGCTACAGGGATAGCAGCATATCATTATTTAGAGAGGTATAAAGGCACTAGAAGAGGCAAGTGAGAATATTTGCTCGAAGGATACCATGGGGAAAAGACAGAGAAAAGATGAGAGAGACATGCAGAGGAATAGAAAAGAGAAGACGTGTGAGACAGATGCAAAGAGAAGAGGGAAGTAAGATGAATGAGAGGCAGGCAGTAAGTAAGGGGATGACAAGATTAGATAAGGATTGATGAAATAGGGACAAAGGGGTGTCTGAAAGAGCTGCAGGGCTCATGTAATGTGACCTGACTGAGTGCAGCTGCACTTTACTTGGGCAAAGAGGTGTTCCTTGTGCTGTTGTCTGAAGTCCTGAGTACATTTGGATGTCTCAGACTGAGAAAGGAATGAAGTCCCATAGTTTATGTGCCAGGATTGGGAACGCACGGTCAGTGCAATAGAGTTTAGTTTTTGTAGTTAGTAGCTTAGCACCCTTTAAAGCAGAAAGAGTATGTAGACAGATGGTAGAAGCTTGTCTAGCATACCAGGTTAAGGTATCAGCCTAGTGGGAATAACCTAGGCAACGATGCATAAATAAAATACCTGAAAATCTAACTATTGACACTATGGTATGCCTTAAGCCCAAGTGCTCCATTTCCATATTATCTTAAAGTAAACGGAGATAAGCAAAGTAAAATGATGGTACAATAAATGGTAACTTGTAGCAGGTGGATATCTTGCAAATCATTGCTGTACCTTTAAAGGCCATCTGCTACATAACTTTAAAATTTTCTCTATGTCAGATTTGCAGTACGGAAAAAAACAACTTTTCCTAGTCTATAGACATTCTAAAATCTGAGTCAGAGTGGTAAGTTTTTTGGTGTTTTGTTACTTGTCTTGTTTTGTGTCTTTTAATATAAGATGTTTGTAACAGCTTTTATTTTTGTAAATACTTGCATATTTGCACATAACAGCCCCTAGCAAATAGCTGGTAACATGACTAAATACAATCAACTTCCAGTAGCTAATATAAATTAAACATGAAAACAAGAAGGGAGAGGTAGCAAACAGAAAAATGTCAGACAGCTAAACTATTTACAGAATATTTGGCAGCAGTTAAAACTTGCTTGCATGACAAAATGTATTAACTGTTGGCTTAATAAGACTGAAAAGTCTCGAACACACTGAGTATGATTAGACTTCAAAGACTAAATCTGTGTTCTTAGTGACTCATCATCTGCTGTCAATAAAATCTGTCATAAAGTACAGTCCTTCCTTCGATCCATCCATCCACAACCCTTTTTCCCCTTTTTATAGGTTCATAGGTTCATACTAGGCTATCTGCCCTAGGGCATTTATAAGCCTAGCCAGAGTGTGTTTGGCTTTCGCCACCCATTTTAAATTAATTTTGCTATGCCCTTTTTCGAGGTTAGTATACTGTGCCTCTGTCTAACAGTGACACAGAAGTGATATCCAGGGTAAACCTACGATCTCCCATCCACTCATCAAGATTCCTCTTGAAGAGAGTCAATGAGGGACTCTGCCTAACCTGGACTGGGATTTTATTCCAGAGTAAAGGGAGCCTCTGGGTTATGAATCTGTCCCTCCAGCATGTCCTATTTATTTCAGTGCTGAGGTTCAAATCTCTCGAGCGCGTAGCTCGATGGAATTTGGATTTTCTGAGGTGCAGCATGTCCATTAATTCCGGGTTGGACATGGCTTTATACGTCAGGCACAGACAGGGTTGCCAGATGTCCCTATTTGGGCGGGACTGTCTCGAGATCAGCAGCCTGATCCCGAGCCCCGGCCAGCCTCCGCTGATTGTCCCGTATACCTGGCATACTGGCCAATCAAAAATTAAAAAACACGGAGCTTCTTGTGTTCCACATTAAACACGAGAAGCTCCGTGTTTAGCGATTTTTGATTGGTCCATATTCCGGTATACGGGCCAATGAAAAACCGGTAAACACGGAGCTACTTGTGTTGAATGCGGAACTGCAATGCATTAAACACGAGAAGCTCCGTGTTTAGTGCAGAGCTACTGAGTGAGCTCAGTTCTTTAATGTGGAGCTCTGGTTTTTTTTTTTTTTTGGTCTTCAGTTGCCGAAGTTTTTTTTTTTTTTTTTTGGTCTCCACTTGCCGTGAGAGACCTTCTTTTTTTTTTTGTCCCTACCTGGGGTGCTGGAAATCTGGCAACCCTGTGCACACGCCTCTGAGCAGGCGGTATGCCACTGAGTAGAGCTGGAGTTTCTTAACCGGGCAGCATATGGCATCTGTTTGAGCCCTTTGATCCTCTTGGTGAGGTACTTTTGGGATCTTTCCAGTTGCTGCAGGTGTCTGGTAAGGTACATCCCAAAAGGGGCATTGTACTAAATTATGGGCCTGATGAGGGATAAGTAAAGAGGCACGATGACCTCCGCTGATCTAGATGTGAATCCCTTCATGAATAGGTGGGCTATATAAAATGTTTTTCTAACCTCTTTGGCCACGTGGTTGTCAAATGAGAGATTGCTATCAACTTGGGTCCCCAGGTCCCTAATTACTTCTTCTGTACTTAATGGATTACCACCTATGTGGTAATTTGTGGGCACTTTGTTTTTGACAAAGGGGATGACTGTACACTTTTTGGCGTTTAGCTTGAGGCCATGGCTCTGGCACCAGTTGTCTGTTTCTATGAGGCCCTTTTGGATGATGCTTGTGTCGGCTGGAGAGTCGATTATGGCGCCCAGTTTGCAGTCATCTGCGAATTTGGTCAGCCACAGTCCTTCCGTGTTGGCCTGTACCTCCGAGAAATATATACTGAACAAGAGAGGTCCCAGGACTGAGCCTTGTGGGATGCCACTTGTAACTGGTTTGGAGTCTGACATGGCTCCAGCAATTCTAACCATGTGGGTTCTGTCCTTGAGCCAGTTTGCAACCCATCTAGTGACATAGGGGTTTATATTTAAGCTGGTGAGCTTATCTATAATGCCCGAGTGGGGTATTGTATCGAAGGTTTTGCGAGGTCCAGGTAGGCTGTGTGGACCACCTTCCCCTCGTCAATGGCCTTAGTGACTGTTTCAAAGAAATCAACCAGGATTAAGAGGCAGGATCTGCCCTTAACAAAGCCGAACTGGGTAGGATCCAGTGTCTGTAGGTCCCCAATATCTTTATTTATGAGGTCCATGATGATCCTTTCCATAGCTTTGCAGACCAAGCTAGTCAGGCTTATGGGGCGATAGTTTCCAGGATCCGTTGAGGCACCACCTTTGTGGAGAGGGACCACTGTTGCTGTACGCCACTCTTTGGGTACATATCCTGTAGTAAGGCTGAGATTGAACAGTAGTTTTATGTTTGGGTTTAGCTCTTCTTGGAGTTCATGTAGGGGCAGCCCGGGACACCGCCTGGTCCCATTGATGCTGTGTTTTTGCTTTGGAGAGGGCAGCTCTTACCTGAGCATCTGAGATGTCAGGGGCAGCACTCTGCTGGGATAGATATTTGCCCTTTGGTGGAGGGGAGAAGTTTGCACTGAACCTGTCAGCTAGGATGTTGGCAATGTCTGTGGGTTCGTGTATTTTTGTCATTTTGGACTAATTTTGAGCATATCTGGGAATTCCCACCCAGGTTCCTAGCATAACTAAAGAAAGCCTTGTGATTATCCTTAGTGTCCTGTTCAACTTTTCTCTCGAAGCTGGCCTTAGACGATTTTATGAGTGCCCGTAGTTTTTTGCTAATACTGATCAGAGATGCCTTCCCTTTTTGGGATTTTGCTCTATCATGTAGTAGCTTCCTCCTTCTATTGTATAGTTTGTTTATGGCTGGGGTCCACCAGACAGAACGTCTGCCTTTGGGGGATTGGGTCTTGGTTTTATTTGGGATTGCATGATCCATGCATTCCTGAAGGTGTTCATAGAATGCGTTTATAAAGGATTCTGCGGTCTGGGCCGTATTTTCCACAGGCCCGGGGGCTTTGAAGGATTCCACCTCGGTTTTGAGGAGTGTGAAATTTGCTTTAGAGAAGTTTTTCACTGTGGTTTTCAGGGCAGTCGGGATGTGAATATCCAGTGAGATTAGTTTATGGTCTGATCTTACCAGTGAGGGATACACTTCTGGTCTGGAGCATAGAGTCCCCATGTTGGTGATGATCAGGTCCAGTATGTTTTCCCCTCTTGTGGGAGTGGTAACAAGTTGTTCCATAGCATTTGAGTTTATAAATTCTAGGAACCTTTGGGCTAGGGTGTTGGAGCTAGAGTAATGCTCCCAGTCTATGTTTGGGTAGTTGAAGTCGCCCAATATAATGGTGTTTGGAGAGACCTTCATATTTTCCAGTGTTCTCAGGAAGGCCGAGTGGGGTTCCTGGGTTTGGGAGGGTGGTCTGTAGCAGGCTATAAACTGGAAGGCAATTTTACCCACTGTTAGTTGCACATGGATAGTCTCTGATGCTTCGTGCTGTGCCACCAACCTGGAGGTGTGGGTATCTTTGACGAATATTGATACTCCCCCTCCTTTTGTGGTTCGGTCCAAGCATAGTATGAGGTATAACCTGGTAGTGCTGGGGTGCTCTCGGGAGCCTTGAACCAGGTTTCTGTTACTGCACAGATATCGATGTTCTCCATGCTAAGGAGAGTTTTGAGTGCATGCATCTTGAGGTTTAGACTTCTGGCGTTGAGTAGCATTACTCTTAGTTTCTTATCCCTTGTGATACCTATGGAGGTGGGTTTGTCTTTTGAGCCTTGCCTAAAAAAGGTACTATGGGGGTAGCAAGAGCATTTGCCAATATCCGAAAGTCCAGGGGTGACAGGTGCAAGCCGTCCCTAGCAAAGCATCATGGCTTGTCGAGCATGTCATCCCAGGCTGACAGGCATTGGATCCCCTTTGAATGACACCAATACTTAAGCCAATTGTTGAAATTGATCATCTTCTCTTCATATTGTGGCATCATTCTTGGTGAGGGTAAGATGCTACTCAAGGTCAGGGTCATACCGGCCTGGGCTACATGCTCAGAGAGCTCCTCTATGTCTCTTTTCATGTAGTCCAGGGAGGTACGTCTCAGATCATTCATACCAACATGGACAATGACTGAGTCATATTTGTACTTGCCTTGGACCTGAGAGCTTGTGTTATGTGGCGGATCCTAGCGCCCGACAGGCAGTTCACCGTGACCTTCTCCTTGTTCAGCCTGGTGAGCGGGATGTCAGTGTGCCTGATGATAGAGTCACCTATTACAAGTGTATCAGGTGTGTTGTTTAGCCTTAAGGGCTGTGACTGTTCGGCACACTGGTTTTGTGAGCTATGTGTTGCACGTGTTTTGTTTTGGGGTAGCGGTTGCTTGGGTGTCTGCTTTGGAGGTCTCTGCTGCTTAGGCAGATTTTTATTTAGAGCCTCCGAGTATGTTTTCATGTGTTTGTGTTTGGTTTGTTGTCATGGTAGGTCTATGTGAGACTGGAATTGTAGTGAGTGTGGTTTCCTTCTCCTCCTGACTGTTTTCGCCAGTACTGAGTTGAGAGAGCTTAGCCTCCAGTATGGCTATATGATTGCATCTCTCACATGTGTTGGAATTTGTTGGGAGGAGGAGAGGGTTGTCTGTGTACATGAGGCAGTTGTAACATTGCCTCAAGATTCCCAGATTCACCAGCTGGACCGGAGAGGAGATTGACAACTGACCTTTGGGCATGCTATAATAGTATTGGGAATTCCTTTATAATTGAAAAAAGGGCCAATGGGGAACGAGGTACTCAAGGGGAGTTTGTGAGGGTGCAGTGCTTTTAATATTTTAGTGCTGACTTATATAATTGCTTTAGTGAGCAAGTGCCAGGTAACTTAAATGCAATGTGTTACAGGTAACTTAAATGCAAAAACGACAAACAGTAGCTTTCTTTCAAGTGAAACAAGAAAATAAGTACAGTAAGCAATGCAGATATCACTAGGGATCCACAGAAGCGCTGAAAAGCCGCGTTTTAGGTGGAATTAGCGTTTCAGGGAAATAACAAGCAAACAAACAACAAGCATACAAATAAAGCTAGATTCAGTAGGCCTGGATCTAGTCTATGCTACAGCAAACAAGGTGTACCAATTTCAGTAAGAAACAGTTAAAATATGCAGGCACTATAAGCCTTTAACCAGAAATTCCCAGCTCAGAAGGGCAGAGTCCAGCCTCTCCTCCCACAAGAGTGCAGGCCACGAACCTTCTTAATGTAAAATAACTGTCCTGAAGCCCAAGTGCTTAAACCAGACTAATACACTTTTAGAATAACAGACACTGAGCCCTCAATCAGCAGTTCACAACTTAGAAGGATGTAAGCTACCTGTCCTGCCACCACAGTGCAGGCCACAAACCTTCCTAATGTAAAACAACTGGTCTGAAGCCCAAGTGCTTAATCCAAAAGACTTAGAATGATAGCTACATTTTAATCAAGTTACTACCAAGCAGTAATAGATACAATTGAATACTTTAAAGAATGCCTGGATTAGTGCTCAAGTTATACAAACAAAGCTAGATTCAGCAGGCCTGGATCTAGTCTATGCTACAGCAAACAAGGTGTACCAATTTCAGTAAGAAGCAGTTCAGATATGCAGGCACTATAAGCCTTTAACCAGAAATTCCCAGCTCAGAAGGGCAGAGTCCAGCCTCTCCTCCCACAAGAGTGCAGACCACGAACCCTTTTAATGTAAAATAACTGGCCTGAAGCCCAAGTGCTTAAACCAGAAATGTTAAGTTGTCTATCTCGCCTTCATTCTTGCTGGATGGGTTCGGAGCCGACCTCGGCTCCGACTCGGCCACTCTAAAAGCTCGAGAGTTGGTTCCACCGGCTCGAGGCTCCCCTTATATCCCACAATGCTAGGCGTGAGTTACCTCAGATCTCGTTTGCCGCTACAGCGATCAAGGTGTGTTTTCTACCGGCTCCAGGTTAGTGAAAGTTTAGACTAGTTTAAATTCTTTAAACTTAGGCTAGTTAGTGTAAATTTCTTTACCACTTAGTGTAGTGGACTTGTTTATCCCCTTTTTATCTTTCCAGTCCCCTCCTTTTATAAAGAACACTAGTTCTTCCCTAAGGCCTTCGGGCCCTTCCTTCCCTTTCCTTAGAGTGTGTATGTGTTTTACTTAGGAATTTTATTAACTTACCTTTAGTTTTAAATAATTCTTTAAACCTATCAGTGTAATCTGTGTGTGTGTTTTTGTGTGTGATTACACTTCGGGTTCCTTGAGTATGTCCAAGGATACAAAGGTTCAGGCTTCAAGAAGTGTGACTCGTGCTGTCAGAAAATGTCTCTGACAGACGGTCACACTTCTTGTGTGTACTGCCTGGGACCTTTACACCTGCAGGACTCTTGTGCTGTATGTCATGGCTTCAGCCCTAGAGTCCTGCAGGAGACAAAAATAAGCTCATTTTGAGGGGTTATTAAGCCTGAAGGTTCCCTTCCTGTGTCTTCAGGGAAACCTTCTAAGGCTTCTAGGACCTCGGCTCCAGCTTCAGAGTCGAGGCCTAAGGCTTTGAAGCCTACTGCTTCATCGGCTCCGGCTGGAGCCGATGAGTCTCTGACAGCTGTTTCAGTGGTTTCCTCGGCTGGCCGAGCCGAGGCATTAGAGAGTCATGGGTCGGCTCCGATCATACCGCGGAGCCGACATCTAGAAAGAGATCGAGGTCACCGTCCCTTGGCTCCGTTCATTCGGCTCCAGCGCTGCTGTCTGAATGGAGCCATAGATCTCACTCCTCCAGGTCATCGAGGCTATCAGATCACGACCTCCAGAGGGTAGTGAGTAGACTTTTGAAGTCCGAGGCACTGGCCCAAATGCTCCAGAGTCCGACTCATCAGTCAATGCCTCAGCTTGTTCCAATTAATATTCCTCCTCCGACTCCTTTGAGCTCGAGCCGGGCGCCTCGAACCCGAGACTGTGGTAGCGCGGGAGCCTATACATTTGTCTTCGGCTCCGCTGCCGGCTCCGATTTCTTCTTTGAGGAATCTTGGCGCCGGCTTCCTCGCCGGCTCGAGGGGTGAGTGGCATCGGACCCTTGTCCGACCCCCCTCTCCCTCTCGGTGCTTCGGCGCTGGTGAGTTCGGCTCTGACATCGGCCTCGGAGCCATCCCTGTCGGTGCCGAGGGAGGTTCTCAGCTTCTCGGAGCAGGGACCTCTGGCTCTGCCTGACAGGGGTGCATTCGAGGTCATGCGGAGTGTGTTGGAACCTTGTTTGACTCCACAGTCGGCTCCGTCCGCCCCTCCCACTTCGGTGCCTTTGGTTATGTCGACTCACTCCCTCATCCCAGACTGCAGAGAGCAAGCTCCTCAAGAATCCCCTGTTGGGATCTCATCCTCTTCCGAGGCCTCTCCTGAATTGGCAGGGGAGCCCCCTAGGAAGAGAAAGTGTAAGAGGAAGCACTTAGACTCACCTGAGTCTGTCATCTCTGACACAGATTTAGAGGATTCCGAGGGTTCCCCACGTTCCCCTTCTGAAGATGTCTCTTTCGCAGACATTCTAGAGATCCTGAAACAGAGGGGAAATTGGCCAGCCCTTAACCCTTCGGAGGATGAATCTGTGTATCTTGAGGCGTTGGGCTCTCCCCCTCCCCCCTCCGGGGTGTCCCCCTTTGATCCCTCATGCAGGTGGTTGCAAGAAGGCCTGGACGGCTCCTGATTCAGTGGACCCTACCCCCAGGAGACCCTCCAAATTTATAACAGCACCAACTGACAAGCAATTCCTCACAAAAGGTGTTTCTGTGGATGCTATGGTGGTAGCTGCTGCCACCAAGAAGGAACTAGCTGATCCTTCGGTGCCTGTCCATCCACCTAACAAGGAATCCAGGTCTATGGACAGGTACGGGAAGCGGATGTTCTCGTCAGTGACCTTTGCAATGCGTTCGCTGAACTACCTATGCCATTTTACTCGTCTTCAAAGGGACTTGATCAAGGAAGCGAGTGATATGTTGAAGGATCCTACAGCTGTGGGTTTTCAAGACAAGATGAACACTCAGCTGGCTACCCTGAACTCCATAGCTAACTCCTCCATGCCTCCTTTCTTATGTGGCTGATGGAGCGAGCAGGGCCGCAGGGACAGGTGTGGCCTTACGCAGGCACGCCTGGATGCGGTTATGCAACTTTGCGGACCCCTTTAAAACGTTTTTCACTAATTCCCCGTTTGATGGATCATCTCTTTTTGGTCCTCAAGTGAAAGAAACCTTGACTAGGTGCGAGACAGATGGCAAGACTCTTTCTGCCGTCGGAGTCCGTTTTTCTACTCCTTCTAGGCCTTACCCCAAAGGCCAGAAAAGTGGGAAAATGTGGTTCCGTCAACAATCTCAAGGGACTTCGCCTGATGCACAAAGTCAGTTCCCCGCCAGAGGCAGAGGGGGGAACAACAATGGTAGACGTCGCCCTAGAGGCAGGGGGGGTCCGCAGAACCAGGGCAATCGTGAAGTCTTCTCTGATAAGCCCTTTCAGCATCCCTGAGGTGTTGCCCGACTGCCTACCTTCGGAGGCAGTCGGGGGAAGATTGTCACTGTACCCAAAAGCCTGGCTATCCCTGACTCAAGACAAATGGGTACAGTCCATCATTTCCAAGGGTTATTCCATTCCCTTCTTTCGCATTCCAAACCAATCAAAAAAATCCCTTCCAGATGTTCCACCCGCTCAAAGGGATCTTGCAGCTTTGGAAATTTCAAAGCTGCTTGCAAAAAGAGCAATTCAGCCAGTTCCAGCAGACCAGCAAGGATCCGGAATCTACTCCAGGTTCTTTTTAGTTCCAAAGAAAACAGGGGACTGGAGACCAATTTTGGATCTCAGTATCTTGAACAAGTCAGTCAAGAAATCAAGATTTCGGATGGTCACGCTGCAGTCCATCCTTCCCCTTTTGGGAAAGGGAAGCTGGATGTGCTCTATAGATCTTCAGGATGCGTACTATCACATAAAAATGAAAAGACGCTCCAGAAGATTCCTCCGCTTCAGGCTGGGAACCAGTCATTTTCAATTCAGGGCCCTGCCCTTTGGTCTCACCACTGCCCCCCGGGTGTTTACCAAATGCATGGCAGTGGTAGCTTCTCACCTGAGACAACAAGGATTCCAGGTGTTTCCATATTTGGACGACTGGCTCCTCACAGCTCCCACCAAGCATCTTCTTCTAATGGCCAGGGACTACACAAAATAGTCTCACTCCTCTTCAGCAGCAACAGAATCAAAGCCAGGCTAGTTCTGAAAGTGTTGGGGATTATGGCGGCTGCCATACCTCTGCTTCCATTAGCCAGATTCCACATGAGAATCCTTCAATGGATGCTCTTCACGCAATGGTCGTACCAGCAACTTCCAATGTCTCACACCATTATGATCATGCAATCATGCAGAAATCATCTTCTGTGGTGGATGTCTTCCCCTCAGCTCTTATTGGGAAGACCCTTTGTTCCTTCCCCTCCGGTTGCTACTCTGACAACGGACGCCTCCCTGATCGGGTGGGGGGGGCATTATCAGGGCAGAACTGTCCAGGGCACATGGCAACCAGACGAATGCCACTTGCACATAAATGTTCTAGAGATGAGAGCAGTGCTTTTAGCATTGCAAGCCCTTCAAGACTCTCTTCCCTTGGGAACGATAGCAATCCAGACGGACAATATGTCTGTAGTGTGGTTTATCAACAAACAAGGCGGAACCAGGTCCTACCCCCTGTGTCGAGAAGCACTCAGACTGTGGCAATTTCTTCTCAGCGTTTTCTGATAGCAACGCACATCCCCGGGAAGTCCAATCAAATCGCGGACAAGTTGAGCAGAGCTATTCTCATGCCTCACGAGTGGTCTCTGAAAGACTCTGTTGTGAGAGAAATTTTTCTCAAGTGGGGCCAGCCTTGCTGTGACCTTTTTGCTACTCCCCAAAACAGCAAGTGCAGAGATTTTTTCACTCTTTTCCCGTTACCAGGCCAACCCAGCAGAGACGCTCTAGTCCAGGTTTGGCCCCGGGGACTTCTGTATGCTTTTCCTCCCTTCCCACTAATCTCTCAAGTGATACAGAAAGCTATTGCTCAGAAGGCTTCATTGATCCTCATTGCTCCGTACTGGCCTCGACAGGTTTGGTTCCCCTTTCTACATCAGTTTCTGTTGAGCGACCTTGGCATCTGGACCTAGTTCCAGATCTTTTGATCCATCAGTCGGGTCAGTTTCATCGCTCCCTTCCCTCCTGAACCTCACTGCTTGGTTCCTCCAATTCCAACCTTAGCCAGGCTTCCTCAAATATCTCACTCTGTTAGAGATATTTTGATAGCTTCCATAAATCTTCCACTGAAAGATTTATTTGAGTAAGTGGAAACGTTTACTATTGGGCTCAAGGAAGGGACATAGATCCTTTCACTGCTTCCATCCAAATGGTCCTTGATTTCCTAGCTGAACTCTTCCATGCAGGTTCATCTCCTTCTACTCTTAAAGTTCAATTGGCAGCTATTTCTAACTTTCATGTGGGCATTTCAGATTCTGCCATCATGTCCCACAAGCTTTGCAAAGCTTTTTGAAAGGAGTTTTTCTACTCAGACCTCCGTAAGAAATCCTCCTCCTCCTTGGGACCTAAATTTAGTTCTCAGTTCTTTAATTCTCTCTCCTTTCGAACCTGCAGCTTCCTGTTCTTTAAAATTACTATCATGGAAGACTCTCTTTCTAGTAGCTATTACTTCAGCTAGAAGAGTTTCAGAACTTCATGCACTCAGCTGCCGACCTCCTTATCTGTTGTTCCATAAGGACAGAGTATCTTTATGAACCAATCCGTCCTTCTTACCAAAAATAGCCTCCTCGGCTAACCTAAATCAAAGCATTGACCTTCCGGTGTTTTTTCCAGAATATTCTAACAGATCTGAACAAAGATTGCATTGGCTAGATGTTCATCGTCAGTTAAGGTACTATTTGGATAGAACAAAACAATTCAGAAAATCTGACCAGCTGTTCGTCTCTTATGCAGAAGGCAGAAAGGGACTTTCAGTTTCAAAGGTATCATTATCCAGATGGCTAACATCTCTGATCTCCCTTGTTTATGAAATTAGACATCAAAAGCTGCCTAGCAAACCTAAAGCCCATTCTACCAGAGCTTTGGCTACTTTTATAGCTTTCCAAGATAGACTGCCTATTGACACCATTTGTGCAGCGGCTACTTGGGCTACTCCTCACACTTTCATTTCTCATTATAAGCTGGATTTAGCCTCTAGACATAGAGCTAACTTTGGTTCCACTGTTCTCAAGAGTCTGTTCCGTTAGGCCACCCGGGACAAGGTGCTAGGGACGCGGTCCCATCCAGCAAGAATGAAGGCGAGATAGACAACTTAACATATAGAAGTTATGTTCTTACCATAACGTTCCATGTTAGTTGTCTTCTCGCCTTCTTCTTAAGGCCCCACCCTCCTTCCCCTGGCCTGGACAGACCTAGAGGAGTTTTGATTGTGACCTCTCTTTCTACCACCTCTGTACTTTAGGTATATGCTCTGCTGTGCATATTTCCTGGATCAGGATGTAGGTCACCCTTCTCTTCTCCCTTGTTTATAGAGGTGGACTTTGTTACTAGTTATTCTATTACTATTATAGGCTGGGCCTAGCTTACAAACGAGATCTGAGGTAACTCACGCCTAGCATTGTGGGATATAAGGGGAGCCTCGAGCCGGTGGAACCAACTCTCGAGCTTTTAGAGTGGCAGTGGAGCCGAGGTCGGCTCAACCCATCCAGCAAGAAGAAGGTGAGAAGAAGACAACTAACATGGAACGTTATGGTAAGAACATAACTTCTATTTAATACACTTTTAGAATAACAGACACTGAGCCCTCAATCAGCAGTTCCCAACTTAGAAGGATGTAAGCTACCTGTTCTGCCACTACAGTGCAGACCACAAACCTTCTTAATGTAAAACAACTGGCCTGAAGCCCAAGTGCTTAAACCAGAATTAATACACTTTTAGAATAACAGACACTGAGCCCTCAATCAGCAGTTCCCAACTTAGAAGGATGTAAGCTACCTGTCCTGCCACCACAGTGCAGGCCACAAACCTTCCTAATGTAAAACAGCTGGTCTGAAGCCCAAGTGCTTAATCCAAAAGACTTAGAATGATAGTTGCACTTTAATCAAGTTACTACCAAGCAGTAATAAATACAATTGAATACTTTAAAGAATGCCTGGATTAGTGCTCAAGTTATACAAACAAAGCTAGATTCAGCAGGCCTGGATCTAGTCTATGCTACAGCAAACAAGCTGTACCAATTTCAGTAAGAAGCAGTTTAAATATGCAGTTACTATAAGCCTTTAACCAGAAATGCCCAGCTAGAAGGGCAGAGTCCAGCCTCTCCTCCCACAAGAGTGCAGTCCACGAACCCTTTTAATGTAAAATAACTGGCCTGAAGCCCAAGTGCTTAAAACAGAATTAATACACTTTTAGAATAACAGACAATAAGCCCTCAATCAGCAGCTCCCAACTTAGAAGGATGTAAGCTACCTGTCCTGCCACTACAATGCAGACCACAAACCTTCCTAATGTAAAACAACTGGTCTGAAGCCCAAGTGCTTAAACTAAAAGGCTTAGAATGAGTTACACCAAGCAGTAATAAATACAATTGAGTACTTTTAAGATGACGCAAAAAGCAAAATAAAGTAGGAAGAAACAAAAATACAGTAAAAGCAGATAATTTTTTTTTTTTTTTTTTTTTTTGAGTGAGCAAATGAGATGGGCCCAGGAGTTACAGGTCAGAAACAAGTGCAAATGCAGGCCTTCAAATCAGAAAGTTGAGAGAGATGGAAGACCGCCCAAATGGCCAATAACTACAAATTCTGGGCCAGAACCACTCCCTATGTGGTAGACAGGTTACCTAGTGCTTACCACTCCCACTGATAAGCTAGAAGGCTTCCCTCCAACACAGAAAGGCTTGGGGGCTCAGAAGCTTACAAATAGTCCTGGATACAGCAAATCTGTATCTGGAACACTAATTACAGGAAAGGTAGGAAACAGGCTTACAATTTTTTTTTCAGAAAAGTAGCAAAAACAGTAGTAAAACAATTCACATGCAGTGCAAGCTGGCACACTTGAGTATGTAGCAATATTAGTCCACACACAGTTTGAAAAAATGTAATTAAATTAAAAAGGACTAAAAGCAAGTGCAGAAAGGGTTTATTAGGTAGAATGCGGTAAAGAGATGGGACTAGGGGAGTGTTCTAGATCAAATCTACAGTGGGGCGGGCACTGCAAAAGCCACCAAATTTAAACTACAACCAAGAACAGGGAGGGGGTAGGGAAAAGTTTCAACAGAGATGTGAGGAATCAGAGTACAAATTATAAAACCAAAAAAATATATACTGATCTCTGTATATTTGCAGAACACTAAGACAACAGATATCTAAGCAACAATTTAGCTCTATAATACAGAATAATACAGAAAAATATACTCAGCTCTATATATTTGCAGATAGTCTTGTAAGGCTGTCTCTCAACACACAGGTCCACTTTAAATGCCACTTTAAATTTTGCTCATGGGGTAGGGGTGTCACTTCAACAGTGACAATCGTCTACAATCCTTCCATTTATATTCAAAGGAAAATGGAAGCTTTTGTAAAAGAGGGAGGAAAAATATTCATAGAAGGGGCCAGCTGGAGAGGACAAAGTCCCATACCCTTTATGAAGAGTGAAGGCATCATATTAGCAGCTAAGAAAACATGGTTTATGTAATCTGGAGCATGTCTTATAAGAATGGGTCAGGAAAGTAAGTGGCTAATAAAAACAGACTAAATTCTGAACTTCTAAAAAAGTATTTGATAAACTAAAGTGCTTCTCCATCATCAGGACCTTCACTCAAAAAAGAGCAATAAAGTGTATGCTAATATTGTGAAAAATAGTGCCTTATTGTTACAGCATCTATGCCAAGTGACAATTTAATCTATATTTTTTAGTGTTTGACTCAAATATGTGGCATGCTATAGTGCATAAATTGCTAGTAACTAGTTCAGGCTGAGGTAGTTTTCTCACTGTTATTGCTGTCATGAGAAAATTTGATTTAGCTGTCGTGGGTTGTGGTGATTTAAAAAACATCTGATGAGCCAGTCAGAGAGTAATAGAAATAAAATGATTCATCTGCCTTGGTTTATTCATGGACATCATGTTTTTCCTGTACATAAAATGAAGCACTTTCAGCTGTTTACTAAATCTTTGTGGTTCTGCTATGTATAAGATATTTGTCCAAGTCTCTTATTCTGTCAAATGCATAGAATGACTAGAATAAGCCAATCATTTTTTAGAGTCAATGTGCATATATTTTCTGGTTATTTTTCTACATGTTTTTATTATATATCTGTGTTTCTGAAGAGACTGGTATATTTTATGGTTCTTCTGACTAGTAAAACAGTTTTCAAATAGTCTACAAAGCTTATAGTTAAGAGTCTGCAGTCATTTGTCACATTTGAACTTGATTTTACATGCTTGAGCAAAGCTGTGGCAGTTTCTTTGAAAATCTAACACCTTGTGTCATTCATTCAACATGTAGCCTCCAGGGATACCCTGAGATGGTGAAGATTGTTCTCATTTCAGATTCTTGTCCTATTAGATGACCATAAGCTTCATATATTGCTGATGCCAGAGGAGCTGTGATGGCCATGGATTTTGGTCATGCTACTTAATGCATTTTAGACTAGTGCTTACAGGTTGTTCATTAACATACCTGTTTACTGTTGTCATTTTCTCTGCCGCTTCTTAATACAGCTGGTCAGAATTTCTTCTTTTTAACACACATTTTATTCAGAAGAATTATTTTATCTTATCAGAAAAACACAATAATAATAAACAACATCTGGTTGTATATTACAGAATTGTGATACGAGTTGCAAGGCTACTTTGTAAACTATGCTCATTTTCAGTCTTAATTACATATGATGATCACAGAGTGGGTTTCCATGACAGAGCCTGAAAACTACATGCATTTCTTTTGATTTTGGTTGAAGAAGGTGCACCATTTGAATACATCGTCCTGATGCTTTGACGGCTTTGCATTTAGGATCACCACAAATAGATATCAGAGGTGAATTAGACATATACCATTCAGATGAGACTAAAGCGTTAAATATTTTTTGTGTATTAATGAAACTTTGATGAAAGCCTCCATGAAGAGAGAGAAGACTTAATAGACATTCTATTTTAAAGCAAGATTTTGTCACTTGTTACTCCAGTGTTTAACAATAAAAAATAGCCCAAGCAATAGTATTACTGAATGCAGCACTGGTCAGAGATTTAATAAAAAGATGTTTAGCGCTTTCACCCATGTTGAATAAGGACTTCAGCAGAACAATACAAGTAAAACAAATACACATTCAAATTTTGACGCAGTCATCATATGATCAGCTAAACCAAACAGGTTTTAAAGTGCAAATGTAGAAAAATGGAACAGTAGTGTTAAATAACATAAATGCTTGTAGACTGGACACATAATAAATATGTACCAGGTGTTTCAAGAAATCTAGACTTCTGAATAGTTTAAACAGCATGTGACATTCATACTAGAAATTGTAATGTTGTGCATTACTGAAATTCTCCAAACACAGCATTTGTAATAGCTTCTTACTAACACTTACTAAAGAGAAATGGAGGGGGGCTGATAAGTGTTAAGCATGGGTTTACTAGAACTGTTGCAGATTAGCTTATAGACAGAGCATTTTGTTGCATCAAATAGCCCCAGTGGGTGGATTTTGGCTGTTTCACACAAAATGTTCCAGCAAGAAATGATGGATCCTTTTAATTATGTGAGACTTTCAACAGCAACCAGGCAAAAAGAAACTCTGTTAAGTAAATAACTCTGTTTGATAGCAGTATGTTATATAAAACATGTATGGTGTTACATATGGTCTGGTACAAGTGCTAAAATGACTGCCTTAGGTGAGTAGAGTGGAATGTTTTTAATATAAATAGCAAGGGCATATATACGCCTTTTAATTATCCACAAGTTGGGAGTCAGAGTGCAACTGAAATAACAGGCAGGTTTGGTTTTGGATACAAAATTAAGTTGGACATAGCCTAGCAGAATTCTACCGAGATAATTTGGAGCAATATAGTCGGACACAGATTTAACAAGTTTCCGTTCATATGATTGAAATCTAACTATTTGAAATATATCAGTAAATTTACTTATAATTGATTCTTTAATATGCTTATACATTGCATGTATTTTTTTCATTGGTATTATCAGGACTCAGGAGATATTTCATCAGACAATAGATAACAGATACGCTTGCATGCAAACACTCATGAACTGATGCATGCTCACACAGACACACACATACTTATGAGAAAAGCTGTTCTTTCTGTCTTACTTCCTAGTCTCATTTGAATCTAAAAATATTCTGGTATTTTGCAGTTTTCTTTCTATATCTGGATTTTCTTGTCAGATAATCAGTTTATTTTTTCTTCTTTCAGGGTTGTTATGGTTGGAAATCCTTAAATACATAAAACGGTGTTACTAGAGACCAGTATTCTAGATGTAATTGTTCAAAAACATTTGAAAGTAATTCGGACACTCTGTGGTAACAGCTACCTGAACAGCTCAGCAAACAGAAAAGTTTCATTAAACAGTAATACAATCTATCTGGTTTGAGCTGACTACAGAATAAGCACTGCATCCCAGTTCAATATTTCCCTCTGTGCAGTGCACCATCTAGTTGCCTATGTGTTAGTACTTGAGCTCTAGCTATAGCCTTGTCATATCCACTGGTTTGGCAGTGTGATAAAGTGTGTGCACCTGGCAGGAACAATGTGGTGAAGAATCAGAGGTGCCGGAAGCTGCTGAAGCCTGCGTGGGTGGTAGGCAAAATGGGCACTTAGTGGTCTAAAGGGCATTTTTTTAGTTGTTTACTGCCATAACAGAAGCATCTCTGTAACTCAAGATGTATTTAGGGTATATACAGTGTATGCAGTGTAAATATGACTTACATTAGGAATGACTGCACAAACATTTCATAGAAATGTACAAATGATGCAAATGTTGTGCCTGCATGTGATTCAGTAGCCATATATACAAAAAGTTAGTCGTAAACTTGCAGTATTGCTGTAAGATGCTTACTGTTATCATACAGAGAACACCCACCACAGAAGAGTTGTGGGAAGCTGTTAGACATGTCATTTAGACTGTTAAACACTTTGGTTGGACTATAGAAAAAGAAGTGCTTGACAACTCGGAATTGCTCTTTTATGGTGACCAGGGATTGCTGTTAATGTACTAGTGTGTGACTAGAGCTTAACAGTAGTAAGAAATATTTAATAAAACCTTGTTAAGCACCTTTCTGGTGTTATAATGGTGCTAAACAAGCCTGATTTCCTCTAAATTCAGAGCATAATCACAGGGTTCCATATATTACAAATCATTGTCTTTCAAAAATAAAATGTGAAATACATCACAGAACGTCTAGATCCGATCAGTATCCACGACTCAGGTTGGTAGAAGTGGAGTTTGACATAAGCTTACGCGGGATTCTGCCATGGACTCACCTGTTGTACAACTGGCTCTGCTCAGAGGGGTGTGCACAGAAGGCTGCTATAGCTTGTGTTTGTGCATGGTGGGGGCTGGGAACTGTTTATTACATTCACCTCACAATTGAACTTCAGAGATAAACACAGAAGGTCACTGCAACTTGTTTGGGACTGGGGAAAGTGTGGTCATTATTTCTCAAATTTTTCTCACAACTAAACCTCAGAGGTATACAAAGACAATCCCTGTGACTTTTGTGTGGTTTTGACAGTACGGTCATTATTTCTTTAACTTTTCATAAATCATACCGCACAGGTATTCACATAATATCACTATAGTTTGTGTAAGAGCAGTGTACTGTTTAGGAGCAACAGGCTGGAATATAGGACTGTAATTATTTTTCTTTTTCACAATCACATATCAGAAGTGTATACGGGTGGCTAACTTTGGGAAGTAGGGATATGGTGGCATATGGTGAATATACACCTGTGATCATATTTTGGTTGTCACACGGATAGCTGTTTTTAGAGGTGGGGGCATACAAGTATCCAGATATTTGGACGTCTGGATTTCTGCTTCATATTTTCACCCCGTTCCTCATAAAATTTGTTGTTTTCTGCCAAATCACTCAGAAATGATATCACTAAATAATGGCACACAGTTGAGTTTCAGACTTCATATCCTTCAGAAAATCCATGTTAATGCAAAACCTGTTATTCTAGCAACTTTCTAAGTTTATAAGAGCAACATTTAAATTCTGTCCCTATTTTTTTACCTTTGTACTCCCATTATTTTAGGCTTTGTCCAGATTTTTTATGCTAAGAGTTGAGTGGTATGGGTGGGGATGAAGAGACAAGCTGTATGATGTGTGACAGCAGCAACTTCAATTACATGACTGAGGCCATTTTTTCATTCACTTTCATCCCAATCTAACATCAGAGAGATACACAGAAGGCGGTTATCTTTTTTTGACAGAGAGATGGATGCTTATTATAAGACATTATTCATGTAATTTTTTTTTTTTGCAGCCATCTTTTCATATTATTGGGAACTACTTTTTTGTCAGCTTTGATCATTAAGCCTTGGGCACAGCTTATTTCTTCCTTGGAAAAAAATAAGACTGAATTTCTTTATTTAGCTGTGTTTTTTGTCCAGTTTTGTCCAGGCCATAATTCTAACTAAAGGCTGGGGCAAATCGTTAAAAGGTATCTCACAGCATCTAGAATCCCTTGGCAGCTGAAGCCCAAGCAGCCTCCAGACTCTCAGAATAAGTCTGTTGCTTCCTCTACAGTTGTTACACTGCAGTTTTGACCATTTAGGGAGTAGTACAAGGATAAAAGTCTTTCGGCTTTTCCCGGTTAGGGGTCGCCACAGCGGAACTCCAGTCCGCTCATGATTGGCAGTGGATTTTTACAGTGCCAAGTTGCCAGCCCGACGCCCAACCTTCAAAGAAGGCACGCCCATTCACGCTCACACCTACCTGCATGTCTTTAGCATCACTCCGCCACAAGGAGGACATGCAGACTTCACACAGAAGGTGCTCCAGCCGAGAATTGAATGGAAGAACCTCTTGTTGTGAGGCGACAATGCTAATCACTGCACCACCGCTGCATAATGCAGGAAGAAAATTAAGAGTAAGAATGAATTTCTTTCTTTAGCCATGATTTTTGTTCTGGCCATTTTGTCTTATAAGGTTTGAAAAAGCTCTAAAAGACAACTAAGAGTACCTAGAACCCAATGGTTTGGGGGGGGGGGCAGACCTCTGGCTTAAATTGTTTTCTCCTAATTTATTATGGTATAATTGTGGACAGTCAGGATGTACTGAAATAGTGCAGGAAGAAACTCAAGTGTACAACAAAGTATGAGAAAACAAGAAGAAAATTAAGGTAAATGGTGTGGCAAGGCCATGATGGGGGGGGGCAGGGGGCACACTAGGGGTACAGTGGATAACAGGAGACTCATGAAATCTTTTCCAAGGGTTTCATTTCACCAAAGGCAAGAGTAAAAATATTCCAGTACTACCAGGGACTGCCCCATTTAAATACATCTCACAGCTTATCAACAAGTTTTTTTACTCTCTGTAAAGCAAAGCATGCCATATGTGTGGTTTTGTCAGACTTCTGGTATAGAGCAATCTTTTTTGCAACTTTATTTACTTCTACAAATCATATACCTGGTTGCATAATAGTGTTAAACATGTCCTTGCAGACAGTCCTCAAACTGGTTAAAATAAATGTAGCTACTGTTTTTGTGTCTGATGAGTAGTGCACTGCAATGGTGATACCCCCTTCTAAGTGTGGCCTTACATCCAACCTGGGTAATTACAGACCCATCAGCCTTAGAAGCCTCATCTGCAAAATTATGGGGTGTATTCTACGTAACCTCAAAAACTATGATATCAAAAGTATTGTTTGACTTGGCCCCCAACAGTTCAGATTTGTCAAGGATAGATCTTGTCTAGTTAACCTGGTAAACTTCTTAAAACTTCTTCAAAAGAGTTACAGAGGCTGTAGAGATGGTGGCTTTGCAGAACATGTGATGTATCTTAATCTGGTGAATGTCTTCAAAGCCATTCCCCATGCATCATACAAAATCTAATTGCTTTAAAAACTGACCCATATGTGGCAAGTTGTATAGCAAACTGGCTGAAAGACAGAGCCCACACAGTGCAGGTTGCAGATTCCTCATCAGTAAGTATGAAAGTCATCAGTGGTGTCCCTCAGGGACCAGTGCTAGGAGCTCTCCTTTTTGATATTTACTTCTCATATCTCCAAATGGAAAGACAAGACCTCTGGCTTAACAAAGTTTGCAGATGACTGCAAACTGGAGGTTGTTAAATCACCTTATGATAAACTAACTCTCCTGAATGAACCCTGTCTAGCAAAGCCTTGGTGCAAAAAAAGTGTAATGTCACTTAGTAAACAATCCCCTCCCCCATCATACTGTAACTCCAACACACCACTACAAAATGAATATTTTGTCAGGGACCTAGAATCTTGGGCTGATAGCTCCGTGTCTTTTGTACATCATGTGGCAACAGTTGTCAGTAAATCTTGACTGCCAAGGGAATATTAGCACAGTGTAAAGAGGTAATTATACCATTATAGTCAGCAAAGGTTAGGCCAATTATCAAGTACAATAGCCTCCTTTAGGATGTATTTCACTAAATCTATCAAACAGTTAGAAAGACCCCAAAGTCTCCTAACTAGTAAAATCACAGGCTTAAAGTCTCTGAGCTATCAAGAGAGGCTGGAAACCTTATTTATTCAATGTCTTACAGACTTTTGAGAAGAGATCTGTCTTGCTTACTGCATAATTAGAGAAACAGTTGTCCTGGACATTCTGTTTCTCTGCATGCCTATTATCTCCAACAATCTCCACCAGAATTAGAACCAGGAACCTAAATCTTCACCAAAAGCACAGTGGAGAGGCATGCCTATAAACAGGGCCGGCCTTAGCTGAAACGGCGCCCTAGGCGAACAACTGCTCTGGTGCCCCTTAAGCCCCACCCACACCATACTCAAGGAACACCCCTATTTGACCACGCCCACAGATGGGTCACTCCCACAAAAGCCACTCCAGTTCTTTCAAAGTTTAAATGCATGAAAAATCAGTCATACTGTAACAAACACCTTGTAGCCAAAGGTGGTTGCAGAGGGTGACCATCCACATGACCCAACACTAGGTGCAATGGCTGGAGCAGTCTAAGGTGGTTGCAGAGGGTGACCATCCCCATGTCCCAGCACTAGGTGCATTGGACGGAGCAGTCTAAGGCAGCTGCAGAGTCTACACATACTGCACCACAGCTGAATCTGCAGAAAGAGGAGACAAAACTAGGATTTCAGTTTGATGATTTTTTTACTGCTACTGTTACATCTTGAAGAAGTTTTGATCTGGGATGAAAACGCTGTGATACGTGAATGCGTTTTATGTTTTTATTTATTTGTTGGATAAATTTTATTTTAAGCCTGGTCAAGTGTTGGGCTGTCTTTTCAAAGTACCTTTTGTGGATTATTCGTGTTTGTGGTGGTTTTGGGAGCTTTTCCTCACTTTTTGTGTATTTGTATGTGACAGCACAATGTTTTATGGCCATGATTTAGAGATGATCATTACCTCACTGTTACAATCACCAAATTACGAAGCCTGTTAAAATGGGAGATTGCCATGTTGTGGATGACTACATTGTTGTCTTTCGGCTTTTCTCAGTTAGGGGTCGCCACAGCGGAACTCCGGTCTGCTAATGATTGGCAGTAGATTTTGATGAATGCCAAGGTGCCAGCTCGACGTTCAACCTTCAACAAAGGCATGCCCATTTACGCATGTCTTTCGAACGCCCACCCAACCGCAGGGAGGACATGTAGACTCCACACAGAAGGCACTCCCCGCACTCAAATACATACACATTATATATATTTTCTCCCAACAGCTCTGAAGAAAAGGGTCATCTACATATGTCTAATAAGAATATATTGGTTAACAAATGCAAATAAAAAAAGACAGATTTGTGTGCAGTGGGATTATGTACTTTACATGTCAACACCACCTCTAACAGTTAAAACAACTTGTCAGTGCACTGCTCGTTTCTTAATTATTAATGCCCCCCCCCCAACACATAAGCTACGCTCAACATCACATGTACGCACGGCTCTCAACCAAATCAGGGACAAATCCATAATTAGGGACATTTAAAATATCAGTGCTATCAAACTGGGGTATTAAAAGAATAAGGGAATGTGACTTAATATACATTTTATGTGTTGACAAGGTTTAGGTCCCTAGAGCATGTAGCTCGGAGGGACTGGGATTTCTTTAAGTGGAGCATGTCCAACAGCTCTGCGTTTGACATAGCTTTGAATGTTAGGCAGAGATCGCCTCTGAGTAGGTGATATGCGACAGAGGAAAAGCTGGAGTTTTTTGAGTCGGTCTGCGTAGGGCATCTGTTTGAGGCCAGGAATCCTCTTTGTGAGGTATTTCTGCGGCCTTTCCAGTTGCTGTAGATGTCTTGTGAGGTACATACCAAAAGGGGCGTTGTACTCTATAATGGGTCTAATGAGTGATGAGTAGAGGGGAACAATGACCTATTTTTTTCTGGATGACAAACCTTTTGTGATGAGTTGTGCCACGTAGAAGGATTTCCTGACCACTGTGGCAATGTGATTATCAAAGGAGAGACTACTGTCCACCTGTGTCCCAAGGTCTCTTATCACACTTTCAGTGTTAAGTAGACTTCTGCCTACATCGTAGTGCATGGGTATAGAGTTTTTACCAAAGGGGATGACGACGCACTTTTTGGCATTGAGCTTGAGACCATGGCTTTGATACCAGGCATCTGTCTCAGTGAGGCCCTTTTGTAGGATGTCCACATCGTTAGGAGTTTCTATTATGGCTCCTGGTTTGCAGTCATCTGCGAATTTAGTTAGCCAAAGACCTTCTGTGTTAGCCTCTACTTCAAAGAAGTAGATACCAAACAGGAGAGGACCCAGGACTGAACCCTGTGGTACTCCAGTTGTAACTGGTCTGAAGTTTGACTTAGAGTTTGCTACTTTCACCAGTTGACCAAAGGCAGGCCCTGCTAGCAGAGAGATCATCTGCTATGTTAATGCTCTACTCACGATATGCAAAACTGTCATATTTTGTTAGTTTTGCATCTGTGATAATACCTGCATTAAACATGCAATACTAACATTTCACTGTTTTTTCAAAGACCTACACAGCATCCATATGCAGACTATAAAATCAGCACGTACGAAATTTTATAAAGCCACTTGGGCAGAAACCTAAAATGTGTTGCTGTGTACCACAAACTGCCCTAATAACTACTGCAATATAATATTTTACAAAAAGAGTGCACACCCCTACCCCCTACAGCCATATCTAAATAGTTTGCGTCAACGCACCTATAAACGTACACAGAACACCAAATGCTTAAGACCACAGTAATTTTACTTGTGATTTATAATCATAAGGTTCAAATACATGACCCTTAACAATTCAGCTTTAAAAGACACCAAGATGTTATACTTCACTGTTTCTTTCTCAATCCCAGAACATTTCCACTTTTTATAGTTGAACCAAAGTAAGCAAAAAAAAAAAAAAACACGAGAAATTCCAGAGATATTTTTATTCGTTTTCCCATAGGACCCTACTACTGATGTTTTCTGTAATGGAAGAAACACCGCCACTACAGTTTAACGATACCGTACTGGAGTGCAGCCTCGTTCGCAATAAACCTTCTCACATACACACCTACTAACACATCTCCTAACACTTACCAGCCGCTTTAGATCTCCTTCGGACAAACCGGCGTAGCTGTACCTCTGCTGTTCGAATTCGTATCTCGTGGTCTTTACTAAGGTCACCACCTTTGATGGGTTAAACTGCAATCCATGCTCTGATTTTGGGCTTGCCGTGCTAACATGCCTGCTGCCCAAGAGTGGAAGCTACTCACTGCACCCCATGAATGCCAGCACCTTTGTTTTTTACCGAGAGAAGTGCAGCACTATGCCAGACCAAGCCATGACAGTGGCAAGTGCGTTTAGACTTGAGCACTATTTTCTTTCAGAAACCTTGTCAACACTTAACAAGACCGTCATACAAGAAGTACTTGCAACTTTAAACACTTTCTGCTGCAAATGCCTGTAAAGCAACACCTGCCCAGGTCTTGTTACTGATACCTTTAATACTTCTTTTCAACTTTCATGACACACAATGTAAGATCATAATAATAAAACTATAAAATCCGCAAATGAACTGATCCCCCTAGAAGTTGTTTGCAATGTTATCATCTCACATGGAAAACATTATGGAAGAACAGTTTGTCTTTTCACTACGTTTGGCTCAGTGGCTGCAGGGACGTCAGCAGTATGAAAGCATCACTGATTGGATGCTCAACAAGAGCAGCCACTGAGATTCATTATATAGATGCAGGGGGAGGGAGAGAATGGAAGAACAGAGCAGGGGGCCGTTCAGTGTGTTGTGGTGGATGAATCGTTCTTTTAATTACGGAAGTGGGGGAGGGCGCAATGCTACAGCTGAAAAGTGGAGAGAAGTAAAGTAAGTTAACTCACTTAATTTGTGCCCTTTATGATGCCGGCTTTTACGGCGCCCTAGGCGGTCGCCTAGTTTGCCTATGCCTAAGGCCGGCCATGCCTATAAAGCAGCACCCCCGTTACCTTTGTAATAAACTTCCCTTACATGTTGAGCAGTGCAATTCACTGTCTTACATTAATATAAACTAGTGACTGAATGGGTATCCACAAATTTACTCTGGGTCTTACACTGGTATGGCCCTCCTGGAAGAAGGAGGTGCTGCCTGAGGGAGGGTATTGACAAAGCAAAACTGGTTGTAAGATTTATTGGCCTTGGAATACCTATGAATCTAAACTGTTTTCATGGATTACTCCCATAGCTTGTCAGGAAATCTCTACTTGTACCCATAATGTGCCTGAATAGCATGAAGTAGGTGTAGTAGAATGAATGAATAAATAATTAAACACAGCAAAACAGTTACTACATTTTAAGTCAGTCTATTTCCAGTGAAATGTATATCTATTGAAAATTCTGCCTAAAACAGGCTTAGACAGGAGGACAAAAGCCTATCCTGGCATTCATTAGGTGAAAGGCAATAAAACAGGCAAGTCTGCACTAACTTACAGAAACAATAAAAATAATTTATAGAAATTAAACTTTACTTATAGAATACACCTTTTAATTGTATAAAGTATGTACGTGAATGCAATGTTTTATTGTACTTTTGTAAGTGTTGACTTTACTGCTGTTGATCCTGGGTTGAGTCTGAAAGGGGTCAACAGACCAGCCTACTTTCCTTGTAAACAATCAGAAATAAATAAATAAATAAATAAATAAATAAACTCTCCAGAATTTTGCAGAATGTCTGGATCATTGCCTCATGTTTTTGGTCTGTTCGCTGTAAAATCGATGTTATTTTGGCATACCATTGAGGATTGTGCTCTCTGAGTAATGAAATATTCGAGTCTTGCACTTTGTATCCTTTAGAAAATGCATGCTAATATAAAACCTGTTATTCTAGCAACATTTTAAACTTATAAGAGCAATATTTTAAATTTGCCCCTGATTTTGGCCCTTTATCCCCCCATTATTTTTTCGCTTTGTTCAGAATTCTTATGCAAATGTTTTGAGGTATGCAGAGGATTACAGTCAGTCACTAATGACAGACATTAAAGTTTCATACTTCCACTGTTCAGAAAATGCATGTTGAAGCAAAACTGCGAGGCTACAGTTAAACTATTCCAGGTGCCAGAAAGTCTGCTGTTCAAAATTTCCCTTAGAACTAGTTGGTTTCTCAGTAGTAGCACTAAAATCTGAACCCCTGTGACTAGTACTTGCTCTAGAACCTGCTGGAAAGCACTAGGAAGCCTGAAACTGATACAAGCACTCAACTCTCCTTGTCAATAAGGAGAAATTAATCGTAGGCACTAAACAACCTATAACTGCAAAGTACCTTTCAAAGGTAAGGGAAAATAGCTCTTATACTTTACAAAAAAAGGACCTAAACAGGCATGTCCAAGGGTCAGCTTCTGGTGATTTCTCCTGTCCACCTGATGAATCTGTGTGTACTGGGGCAATGCGGCAACTGCCTCACGTACACAGACAATCCTCTCATCCTACCGCCCAACACTACAACCTGCGAGAGATGCACATAGCCAGACTGGAAGCAAAGCTCTCTCCGGCCAAGATTGTGCTAGACAATCAAGAGGAGAAGGTTAACACCTGCACTACACCTCAAGCAACTCATAGCCCTTCAAAACCCACACCATCAACACCCACACATAGCAACACTAAACCCACATATGCAGAGGCCCTTAACATTAACCTGCCCAAGCAACAAGGACCTCTGAAGCTGAAACGCAAACAAACACCATTCACAACCAAAGTGACACATAGCTCACAACACCAGTGTGCCACCAAACAACAGGCCCTAAGGCAAGACAATGTACTCAACAGTTTAGTCATAGGTGACTCTATAGTCAGGCACACTGATGTCCCACTCACCAGGCTGAACAAGGAGAAAATTACAATCAGCTGCATGTCGGGTGCCAGGATCTGCCACATAACGCATACACTCAAGTCACTCCACAACAAGTACAAATACGACTCTGTCAGTATCCATGCTGGAGTGAATGACTTGAGACGTACCTCCCTGGATTGCATGAAAAGAGACATGGAAGAGCTCTTGGATCATGTGGCCCAGGCAGGTATGACCCTAGCCCTGAGTAGCATCATGCCTTCGCCCTGAATTATACCACAGTATAAGGACAAAATGATTGACTTCAACAATTGGCTAAGCCTCTGGTGTCTTTCATAGGGGATCCAGTATCTGTCTGCCTGGGAAGACATGATCGACAAACCACGATGCTTTGCCAGAGATGGTCTGTACCTGTCACCCCTGGGATTCAGGTTACTGGCTAAAGCTCTTGCCACCCCTATAGTGCCTTTTTTAGGCAAGGTTCAAAGGATAAAATCACCACCGTAACAGATACAAGCATGCAAAATCTGAAGGTAATGCTACTCAATGCTCGAAGTCTAAACCTCAAAATGCACTCTATGTTAAGTTGTCAATCTCGCCTTCATTCTTGCTTGATGGGGTTCGCAGCCGATCCTCGGATCCGACTCGGCACTTTGCTAAGCTCAAGAGTCACTTTTACCAGCTTGAGGCAGCCCCATATCCCATGATGCAAGGCGGTAAGTACCCAGATCTCGTTTGCCGCTTCGCTGATGAGGTCTTCCTTTTGCCAGCTCCTGGTAAGTGTTAGCTTTTAACTACTTTTTGCCCCTAAATTTTAACATTTTTCACTTTTCTTTAAAATACCTTCCTTTTTACTTAATTGTAAGCCCTTTTCTGACTAAAATTATATTTCCTTTCCCTTCTTTAGTCAGGCCTTCATTCCCTCCCATCCCCCTCCCCTGTCAGGGTGTGTGTGTGTGAGAGGTTAGTTACTATATATTTTAGATAACTTTAGTTGTCTGATTGGGACTGTGTTGTTGTGTACTGCTTGTGCAACTATGTCCAAAGAAAGGGTCTCAGGCTTTAAGAAGTGTGACTCGTGCTGTCAGAAGATGTCTCTGACAGACGGTCACACTTCTTGTTTATATTGCCTGGGACCTCTCCACCTGCAGGACTCCTGTGCGATTTGTCATTCCTTTAGCCAGAGAGTCCTGCAGGAGAGGAGAAATAAGTTGATTTTAAGGGGTCTCCTTAAACCGGAGGGCTCTCCGGCCAAATCGGCTCCGAGCAAGACTTCTAAGTCTTCTAAGGCCCAGGCTTCTGTATCTAAGCCGGTGGCCTCGGCTCCGACTCCTTCGGAGTCGAGATCGGCTCCGGCTGGAGCCGATCCTGTCTTGCAAAAATCTTCGGCACCGATGGCTATCGGTGCCGATACTGTTTTGGTCACATTGGTGTCGGCTCTGACTGGCTCCGACCACCATGTGGCTCAGGCTTCGGTGTCGGCACCGATCGGCTCCGACACCGTTACTGTTGTGTCTGTATTGGCTCCAGCTGGAGCCGATGCATCGAGACTTTCATTCGGAGCCGAAAAGTCCTCGGCTCCGTCTGGATCTGTGGTTTCTTCGGCTCTGATGGTTCCTTTGAGGAAGAGGTCCAGGTCCCCTTCCTTGGAACTGATACTCTCAGCTCCGGCCTCACCTCTCCTCTCGGAACGGAGCCATCGGAGCCGATCATCTAGGTCGTCCAGGCTTTCAGACCATGATTTAGAGAGGGTGGTAAGTAGATTATTGAAATCACAGGCACTGGCCCAGATGCTGCATAGTCCGTCTCAACAGACGACTATTAGTCCACACCCTCTTCAAGTTCCTCCTTCGACTCTACCTCAGAGTTTGGAGTCTTCGGGGATAGTTACTGCTATGGCTGAGGGGCGGATACCCCCCCTTCTGCACCTCGGCATCTACTCTTATCTCCTCTTCGAGACCTTCCTTGGAGGGATTCGGTGGTCAGGCTTCCCTGGTCTCCTCCGAGGGGGTGAGTGGCATCGGACCCTTGTCCGACCCCGCTCTTCCCCTTGGAGCCTCGGCCTTGGTGAGCTCGGCTCCGACATCTGCCTCGGAGCCTTCCCTTTCAGTGGGCCCTGGAGTCCCGGTTTCTTCGGAACGGGTTCTCTTGGACCTCCCTGGGAGGGGGGCCTTCGAGGTGATGAAGAGTGTGCTGGCCACTGGGCTCAGCCAGCAGTCCATTCCCTTAGCTCCTCCCTCTACAGTGCCTGTCGATATCTCTTCCATCTCTCTTGCTCCCGGACCCAGAGATCCACCGCCTCAGGTTTCCCCACTGGGAATAACCCCCTCTTCCGAGGATTCTCCTGATCAGTCAGGAGATCCTCCGCGCAAGAGGACTTGTAAGAGGAAACACCTAGACTCCCCTGAGTCTATCACTTCAGATACCGACTTAGATGAGTCGGAGGGATCCCCAAGATCCTCCTCTGAGGATGTCTCCTTTTCAGACATCCTAGAACTCCTAAAACAGAGGGGAAACTGGCCCTCCACAAATCCCTCTGAGGATGAGTCGGTATACCTAGAGGCGTTTGGATCTCGGCCCTCCACCTCCTGGGTGTCTCCGCCTTTCGACCCCCTTATGGAGGTTATTGCTCGAAAGGCTTGGGCTGCTCCTGACTCTGTAGAGCCAGTTCCTAGGAGGCCATCTAAATTTATTACTGCCCCTTCGGAAAAGCAATTCCTTATGAAAGGTGTCCCTGTTGATGCCATGGTGGTGGCGGCTGCCACTAAGAAGGAACTTGCAGATCCTTCCGTACCTGTCCATCCTCCTAATAAGGATTCTAGGACCATGGATAGGTATGGTAAGGGAAAACCAACATTCTAGCGGACAGATTGAGCAGAGCTATTCTCATGCCTCACGAGTGGTCTCTCAAACAATCTATAGTGGAGGAGATTTTTCTAGAATGGGGCCGCCCATGTTGCGATCTTTTTGCTACTCCCCAAAACAGCAAATGCCCAGACTTCTTTTCTCTCTTCCCACTGCCAGGCCATCCCCCCAGAGATGCTCTAACTCAGGATTGGCCCCAGGGACTTCTTTATGCCTTTCCTCCCTTTCCACTGATTCCACAAGTTCTCCAGAAAGCCACCGTTTTGCGAGCCAAAATGATTCTCATTGCTCCCTATTGGCCTCGACAAATTTGGTTTCCGTTCCTCCATCGTCACCTTTTGGTGCAGCCGTGGCATCTGGACCCAGTACCAGACCTTCTGATTCACCAATTGGGTCAGCTGCACCGGTCTATCCCTTCTCTCAACCTCACAGCATGGTTGCTCCACTTCCTTCCTTAGCCAGGCTTCCTATGATCTCTAATCCTGTTAGGGATATCATAGTGGCTTCCCTAAAATCCTCTACTAGAAGGATTTATACCAGCAAATGGAAACGCTTTTCTTGTTGGGCAAAAGCTAAAAATATTGATCCTTTTACTGCTCCAGTTCAAGCAGTTTTGGATTTCTTAGCGGAAATCTTTCACGCGGGCTCTTCTTCTTCCACGGTCAAAGTTCAGTTGGCTGCTATCTCGAACTTTCATGTCGGGTTCGCAGATCACAACATTATGTCCCACAGGCTTTGTAGAGCCTTCTTAAAAGGAATCTTTCTCCTGAAACCTCCAGTCAGGAGTCCTCCTCCTCAATGGGACCTAAATTTAGTGCTGACATTCTTGATTCTTCCTCCCTTCGAGCCAGCTGTTTCATGTTCCCTGAAATTTCTTTCATGGAAAACACTCTTCCTGGTTGCTATTACCTCGGCTAGGAGAGTGTCTGAACTTCATGCTCTCTGTTCGTCCCCCTTATTTGGTCTTCCACAAAGACAGGGTATCCTTGAGAACTAATCCGACCTTTTTGCCTAAGGTCGCCTCAAAGAGTAATTTGAATCAGTCTATTGACCTTCCTGTATTTTTCCCAAATTACTCAAACAGATCGGAACAAAAATTACATTATCTTGATGTTCACCGCCAACTCAGATATTATTTGGACAGAACAAAACAATTCAGGAAATCCGATCAGCTCTTTATTTCTTATGCTGATAACAAAAAAGGCCTTCCTGTCTCTAAAGTAACCTTATCTAGATGGCTTTCTTCTGTCATCTCTGAAATCTATCAGCTCAGGGGAAAACAGCTGTGCTCGAAACCTAAAGCGCATTCAACCAGAAGCTTAGCCACTTCCACAGCCTTTCAGGCTAGACTTCCATTAGACACTATTTGTGCAGCAGCCACTTGGGCCACTCCTCATACCTTTGTTTCTCATTACAAATTGGATTTGGCCTCCAGGGATAGAGCCAGTTTTGGCTCTACAGTTCTCAAGAGTCTGTTCCATTGAGCCACCCAGGATAGAGGTGCTAGGGACGCGGTCCCATCAAGCAAGAATGAAGGCGAGATTGACAACTTAACATTGAGAAGTTATGTACCTACCATAACGTTCCATGTTAGTTGTCTTCTCTCGCCTTCTTTCTTGCGACCCTCCCTCCTTCCCCCTGGCCTGGACAGGCCTTTTTTTCTCCCTACATGGAAGAATGCTTCTTAAGACCATACAGTTCTGGTCTTCCTAACCTAACCTTCAGGCTTTTTCTCTGCCTTCTTTCTTCCTTTTGGGAAGTTTTTTATGCTAGGTGTTATTGCCTATAGACAACAAACGAGATCTGGGTACTTACCGCCTTGCATCATGGGATATGGAGCTGCCTCGAGCTGGTAAAAGTGACTCTCGAGCTTAGCAAAGTGCCGAACCCCATCAAGCAAGAAAGAAGGCGAGAGAAGACAACTAACATGGAACGTTATGGTAGGTACATAACTTCTCAATCGAGGCACTCCTAAAAATGGAGAACATCGATATCTGTGCAGTAACTGAGACCTGGTTCAATGCTCCAGAGAGCACCCCTGTAATACCAGGTTACAACTCTTACCACACTTTTCAGCCACAAAACCAAGACTGAAACACTGAAGGTGGAGGAGTGTCCATATTCACTAAGGATATTCACACCTCCAGGCTAGTTGCCCAACACAATGCATCTGAAATTCTCCAGGTGCAACTAACACTAGGTAAGACTGCAATCCAAATTGTAGCTTGCTACAGATCCCCCGCCATGTCCCAAGATTCTCACTACACCTTTCTAAACATACTGGAAAATATTAAGATACAACCAAACACCCTAATACTGGGTGATTTCAACTACCCTGCCATTAACTGGGAAAACTACCCACGTACTAACTCTTTTTCCCAATGGTTCTTGGAATTCATAAATTCCAGCGCCCTGGATCAACTAATCCATTGTCCCACCAGGGACTCCACTATCCTAGACCTGGTCATTACCAACATGGGAGATAGACGCTCCACACCAGTGGTCACCCCCTCATTGGTCAGGGCTGACCATAAGCAAATCACCCTTGACATCCACATCCCACCCCCACCCCCCAGTAAGGAAACCTCCTTAAAAAAACTTCTCCAAAGCCAACTTCATGCTACTGAAGTCAGAAGTGACAAACTTCGTGACACCCATGCAGACAGGATCTGAAAGTTTGACTGCAGAATCCCTTACTAAGGTACTGTATGAGCATATCCACTCGTGCATGAATCGTGCCATCCCAAATAGAACCAAGATGCTCTTCTCCAAAAAAATGAAGCTGATTTGGTGGTCCCCTGCCATAAACAAACTATACAACAGAAGGAAGAAACTGTTGCAGAAAAGAGGAAAATCCCAGGATGCAAAAAACTCCCTCACCAGCCTCAGTAATAAGCTGAGACCCCTCATAAAAATCCTCAAAAGCTAGTTACAAAAATAAAATTGCCAAAGATTCCAAAGACAACCACAAGGCATTCTATAGTTATGTCAAGAACCTAAATGGCAATGCTCAGATCTGCTCTGAACTACAACAGAATGGCATTAAATATACTGTTCCCAAGGGTATTGCCAATATCCTGGCAGATCAATTTAGTTCCAACTTCACCCCTCTCTCACCCCTAAAGAGCCCATATCAATACCAAAAGTTTGCCAAATTCCGGAAATCACGGCCACACAGGTAGAAACCGCACTCTCCAAAGCTAAGAATACAGCATCCATGAGACCAGATGACATCCCAGGCTGTGTACTACATGAACTACAAAATGAACTGGCACCTCACCTAAGTGTCATGTTTAATCATAGCCTCACCTCAGGCTTCGTGCCCACTGAGTGACACACAGCTACAGTCATCCCACTCCACAAGGTGGGATCTGCCTTGGATCCCGGGAACTACCATCCCATCAGTCTGACAAGCCTGATCTGCAAGGGCATGGAATGCATTATCATGGAGCTTATAAACAAAGACATTGGCAACCTTCAAACACTGGACTCCACCCAGTTTTTGTTTGTGAAGGGTCGATCTTGTCTCCTGAATCTGATTGACTTCTTCTAATCAGTCTCCAGAGCTGTGGACGAGGGTAAGGCGGTCCACACAGCCTATCTGAACCTTGCCACAGCCTTCGACACCATCCCCCACTCTGGAATCATAGATAAACTTACTAAGCTGGGCATAAATCCCTACGTTACTTGATGGGTTGTCAACTGGCTTACTGACAGAACCCAGTCTGTAAAAGTAGCCGACTCCAAATCCAGCTCCAGACAAGTGACAAGTGGAGTACCTCAGGGTTCAGTCCTGGGACCACTCCTGTTTGGCATCTACTTCTCTGAAGTACAGGCCAACACTAAGGGACTCTGGCTAACAAAGTTCGCAGATGACTGCAAACTGGGAGCCATTATTGAATCCCCAAATGATGTGGATATTCTACAAAACGGGCCTTACAGAAACAGATGCCTGGTGCCAGGACCATGGGCTCAAGCTTAATGCCAAGAAATGTATACTTATCCCCTTTGGAAAAAAACATGTACCCATGAATTACCACATAGGTGGCAGTGCAGTAAACATCGAAAGTGTGATGAGAGACTTAAGGACACAGGTGGACAGTGGTCTCACTTTCGATAACCACATCGCCACAACAGTCAGGAAATCCTTCTATGTGGCACACCTCATCACTAAGAGCTTTTCATCCAGAAAAAAGGAGGTCATTGTTCCACTGTACTCATCCCTCATTAGACCCATTATAGAGTATAATGCTTCATTTGGTATGTACCTCACAAGACATCTGCAACAGTTGGAAAGGCCACAGAAATACCTCACTAAAAGAATCACAGGCCTAAAGCAGATGCCATATGCTGACCGTCTGAAAAAACTCAAGCTATACTCTGTGGCATATTGTCTATTCAAGGGGCAATCTCTGCTTAACATACAAGGCCATGTCAAACCCTGAGCTGTTGGACATGCTCCACTTAAAGAAATCTCAATCCCTCAGAGCCACACGCTCCAGGGATCTAAACCTTGTCATCACAATGAACAAGACATGCTGGAGGGATAGGTTCCTGACCCAGAGACTCCCGATACTCTGGAATAGACTACCCATACATGTCAAGCAGAGCGCCTCCTTGGCCCTCTTCAAAAGGAACCTTGATGATTGGATGGGAGATAGGAAATTCACCCCGGGGATCATGTCAGTCACCCTGCTAGACAGGGGTCCAGAGAAGTAAATATTGTGGGAAGAAATATCCAGGGAATTGTTATGGCTAGGCTTGTATAGGCCCTGCCCCATGGTGGTGGTGCTGCGGTAGTGTTGTCGCCTCACAGTAAGACGCTGTCCAGTTCGATACTCAGCTAGTCTGCGTGGAGACACGCATGAATGTGCGTACCTTCGTTGAAGGTTGTGCGTCAGGGCTGGTAACTCGGCACGTAGAAATCAACTACCAATCATTAGCGGACCGGAGTTCCACTGTGGCGACCCCTAACCGGGAAAAGCCGAAAGACACAAGGCTTGTATAGGCCCTAGGGCCGATAGCCTAGTACCAACCTATAAACCTATGAACCTATAATGACAGACATTAAAGTTTCATACTTCCACTGTTCAGAAAATGCATGTTGAGACAAAACCAGTTTGTTCTGTTAACACTTTAAATGAATAAGTTAAAATTTATCCCTGTTTCGAGCCTTCACTCTCCTGTTATTTTTGGCTTTATCAAATTCTTGATGAAAGAAGTTTGATTCGTATACCTCAGAAACACTTGCATAAGCATTTCCATGGTAACCTCAAGCATTTTCCAGCTGCCTGAGATCGTGGTTACCTCGGAAATGGCAATACAAATGCTTCTGTGTAATCACTACTCTGGCAGCAGTTTGAGGGCACATTAGACAACTGCTGAAGGTGTGTGTGTGTGTGTGTGGGGGGGGGCTTCGGCCCCCTCCCCCCACCCTATGGTTCCAGTGTCCATGTGAAGTATCCTTTACTTTCAGTCCTGAATCAGTGAGCAATTTCTTCAATAAGTAGTGTCCTTGAATATCATCATAGAATGGCTTCAGCTTAGTATGGCATCTAGCTCTAAATTATTTTGTGTGTCCTGCATGCCACTGTAGGCTAAGGTACTGTCTGGGATCAGTCCTGCAGTGACAGCACCCACACCCTCCCTGTAGCTTGAGTAAGCTGATCACTGAGTGACTGATCCTATCTTTCCCATCCATGTCAGACTGCATTTGTCAAACCTAGTTAGTAGTGGTGCAGTTGGGAATATAAGCTTTTTTAGTGCGCCAACTGTGACAGTTGTTTAACTTTAGGGAAGAAAATACTAAACCCTGGATAAAAACGCTGAGGAAGATAGTTAAATGATAATCTAGATGAATACAGATACTGTCATTATTTTCATTGTTTTTAAATGTGTTTATTTATTTATTTTGTTTTTAATTGTAGACCTGAGAAGAGCCCTTTTAAATTGACATAAGCCTCAAGGAACATACCTTTGTCTTGTATGGGGTTTGCAGCAGACCTAAAAAACAAACAAAGAAAAAAAAGGCGGTCTTATGGTGCCATGCCAGGTAACCTTATTTCTTATCCATACATTCCATCGACTGCTTACACTAAGGATTTTTCTGCTTTTGGGGAAGGGATCTGATCTGAAATGGTAACTTGGATAGGTGTCAGGGAAGGTAAAGCTGATGATCAGAGAAGGGCTAAGGAGTGGAAACCCATGGTGGCAGACAGCTATGGAGAGCACCAAAAATTATTTAATAAAATAGTTCTCTTGTTCTTCAAATCTTGAAAGCAAATGCTCTCCATCTATTGAAATGTACTTGTCTTAAAATAAATCCCTCAGTTCAATTCATTATTCACACCTTAGTTTAGTCAACAAAATACAGTTGCTTTAACAATTGTTAAAAAACATTTTATATCATCTCACATGACGTCTAATACTTGTATATACTGCATTTACCGCAGCTGGCTCTTAAACTGTATTTCCAATTTTATCTTTGTTCTATTTATCTTGAAATTTAATTACATCTTCTTCTTCCTCTAACAGTCAAACTACTATGGATATTTCTTGCATCTGTAATATGTCACACAGTACTGTTTATGTATTTGTACATGTACTTGTCTTTGCTCAGGAAGTCCATTCCTTGCAGTTAACAAACAAACAAATATTTATTTATTAACATTTGTTTACCGGGAAAGTCTGACTGGGACAGAACCCATTTTCAGCGGAGGCCAGGGGAGAAACGCTCCAGACGCATGTCTCTGGAATCGAAAAATAAATCAATACCATAATTGTACACCTTTTGTTTTCTGTTATTTTCCATTGCAAACTTTCCTAAAGTATTGACTAGATGAATGCCTTGAACTAAACCTTTTGCTTTATAAGCTACTTTAGAAAAGCAACAATACTATTTAGCAGGAGCTGCCATTTTGGCTTACTTTACATGCCAAGAAAAATGTTTCAGACTTTTAAGTAGTAAAACATTAAACACTTACTGACTTACTATATCATATTATCATGGAAATAAAAAAAAAGGGTAGTAAGGCAGATAATAGGCAGTGTTGATTTTCTAGTCCGAAAGCATTGCCTTTTTACAGTGCTGCATTAAGATTTTTTGCTGCATTGTAATGGGATTAACCCAAATACACTAGTGCCAGACTGACACTAAAGAGATGTGCACAATGATATTTATAAACCTCCCTTTTCAAGACAGTACCGAAGATATGTAAATTACCCTGGAACTAGAAATGCTTCAGCACGATTGCACAAAAATATGCCTTGGCACACTGTTCTTTATTAATGCAGTCAGATCAGAAAGCCAGGCATATGCTTGTGTGTTTTGTTATTACAGCCTTTTTGCATACTTCCAAGTATAACCTAGCATGTTCTCTGAAATATTTGACTTACAAGAAGCATGCTCATCTTCTTTTGATGTCTTTGTGCATTTATTATTTAAAGAAGCATTTTGATTCACAACAAGCAGGTACGATGCTTAGCGCTTAGATTACTGTTGCTGATACACATTTATTGAAAAAGCAAGTAGTTTATTTGGTCTTTTAGGCAGACTATGCAGATAAATTGTCATTTTCTCCTGTTACTTTTTATGACTATCTATTTCCTCCTGCCAACAACACAAATAAAATATGCAATCACCTAGTTTTACGGTACTAAACTCAGTCTGATTTTACTGTCAGATACTGCAAAAGCTCTGCAATAGCTTGTAATCAGCATTTTAGAAAAAGTATCCTGTGTCTGCTTTTAGCTTTATGAAGCAGTTTTCCCTTATCTTTCTACCTCTCAGTGACATTTCTAGGTTTGTTTGTCCCTTCATCCTTCTGTAGTATTGAATTACAATGAAGTGTACCTAAATGAGCATTTTATCATGAGATATGTGCCTAAACTTGATTTTTCATCTTCTGTTCTTGCTATAATGCTGTAGAATCTGTTATTTCAAATTGTCTTCCTGGTATAAGAAAAGAGGTGAGTGTGTGTGTGTGTGTGTGTGTGTGTGTGTGTGTGTGTGTGTGTGTGTGTGTGTGTGTGTGTGTGTGTGTGTGTGTGTGTGTCTATGTAATTTTATTATGTTTCATGTCTCACCAGCAAAACTGGATACCCTTTATTAAAAGCCTAACTAAATGCGTAATGCTTTAGTCATGGAATAAAGGTATCTCTTTTTATGAACTATATATATATATATATATATATATATATATATATATATATATATATATCTTTACAAAAAAGGATACACAGGTAGCCACGGCAACTGTGGCAAATATTTCTTTTACAACTTCTGAAATATCTACATTCTTTGGTAAACATAATATTGAAGCAGTATTGAATCTGCTGCATGCTGCAGCTCATAGCTAATTGTATCACATAACTATTTCATTATGATTTTTATACCAATATCTGTTTATTGAAATTATTAAATAACAAAACTGGAGAAGCATAATTAGCATGACAACAACCGTAAATTGGTAAACAGCTAAACAGAACATTCTAAAATCTATATACATAAACAGCATTTCAGAATTATTTTTAATGTTAAAAGATTTTAATAAACTAAATTGTTGCATATGTCATATGTGCTAGGAGTTATATTCTTACATTCTTGTGGGATTTGGATTTAGATGAATGGCTCTTCATTTGGTGAGTCATATGGTGATTGGTTGGTAATTTCATTTTTTTTTTATTCACTAGCTACAAGCCTCTCCTCAGGGGCAACACTGGAGAACTGTTTGGTTAAGTGACTGAAGAGTTACACAGTTGGCAGATGGAGTCTAAGGGAATCAAACCCTGGACTAAAGGATGATACTCTTTAATAGCTCATAGCCTTAATCCTGTTTGCTACTTGCCAGAAAAATTAGTTGTTACATAGCAAAAAAGGGTGCATTTGTAACATTCTGCTTAGTGCATGTGTGATAGTTTTGTGTGTACATTATTTTTCTACTTGTTAGCCAGGCTGTTGGACTAGTTTACTTAGAGACTTGAGTAGCAATGATAAAATTCGTATCATGAAACCTGACAAAGGGGGAGGGGTGGTTATTATGGATAGATGGGATTACATTAAGAAAATGAAGGATATTTTGGACAAGGAAGAACAATATGGTTCAGTAACAAAGAATGAGATCAATATTTCATACAGGAAGATAGATCTCATTCTGGAAGACGATCTGTTTACAGGAATGATTGATATGGAACTGTACAAATTTTTAACAGTACCAAAACCCGTCATTCCGGGTATTTTTGGTATACCCAAAATACATAAATCCCTACACAATCCACCTATGAGACCCATAGTGTCATCTCAGGGATCAAAAACTCAGCCTTTGGCAATTTATGTAGACACTATATTAAAAGGATTCAATACTAAATATGACCATATTCTGATTGATTCATGGGATTTTTTGAAAAAAAATAGGTGGGAGTACTTATTTAGATAACATGTTGTTTATTACTATTGATGTTAAAGAATTGTTTTCAGTTATACCCCAAGACATTGGTTTAGACTGGTTTGAAAAAGTACTTGTTGAAATGAAACTAGTAAAATCACTGAACCCACAGACATTGCCAACATACTGGCAGACAGGTTCAGTGCAAACTTCACCCCCCTCTCCCCCCCTAAAGGAGAGATAACTATCCCAGCGGAGTGTAGCCTCCCAGACATCTCAAATGCGCAGGTGAAAGCTGCTCTCTCTAAAGCTAAAAACACAGCATCAATGGGACCGGATGGTGTCCCCGGCTGTGTGTTACACTAGCTAAATGAGGAATTAAACCCGCACATAAGGCAGCTGTTTAATCTCAGCCTTACCACAGGATACATGCCCAAAGAGTGGCATACGGCAACTGTCGTCCCACTCCACAAAGGCGGTGCCTCTACGGACCCTGGTAATTACCGCCCCATAAGCTTAACAAGTCAAGTCTGCAAAGCTATGGAGAGGATCATAATGGAGCTCATAAACAAAGATATAGGGACTTGCAGACATTGGACCCAACCCATTTTGGCTTCGTCAAGGGAAGATCATGCCTTTTGAACTTGGTTGACTTCTTCGAAACAGTCACCAAGGCCATTGATGAGGGAAAGGCAGTCCATACAGCCTACCTTGACCTTGCAAAGGCTTCGACACAATACCCCACTCGGGTATTGTAGAAAACTTACCAGCTTAAATGTAAACCCATATGTCACAAGATGGGTTGCAAACTGGCTTAAGGACAGAACCCAAAGGGTTAGAGTTGCTGGCGCTATGTCAGACTCCAAGCCGGTCACAAGTGGTGTCCCACAGGGCTCGGTCCTTGGCCCCCTATTGTTCGGCATCTACTTCTCAGACGTACAGGCCAACATGGGAGGACTTTGGCTGACAAAGTTTGCAGACGACTGCAAACTGGGCGCCATAGTGGAAAGTGCATCGGACACGGATATCCTTCAGAAGGGACTCACGGAAACAGATAGCTGGTGCCAGAGCCATGGCCTGAAGTTAAACGCCAAAAAATGTATAGTCATACCCTTCGGGAAAAACAAGGTAACCCCAAGCTACCATATAGGTGGCAATCCACTAAGCACAGAAGAGGTTATCAGGGACCTGGGGACCCAGGTTGACAGTGGCCTTTCTTTTGACACTCACGTTGCTAAAGTGGTTAGAAAGACCTTCTACATTGCCCACCTGATCATGAAGGGATTCACATCCAGATCTAGTGAGGTCATTGTTCCCCTGTACTCTTCACTTATCAGACCAATGATCGAGTACAATGCCCCATTCGGGATGTATCTCACCCGACATCTGCAGCAATTGGAGAGACCCCAAAAGTTCCTCACCAAAAGGATAAAGGGACTCCAAAATCTGTCATATGCTGCCAGATTGAAGAAACTCCAGCTCTATTCAGTCGCATACTGTCTGCTCAGAGGTGACATGTCAGGCACATGTCACCTCTATTCAGTCTCATACCGTCTGCTCAGAGGTGACATGTGCCTGACATACAAGGCCATGTCCAACCCGGAATTAATGGACATGCTCCACCTCAAAAAATCCAAATCCACCAAAACCACTAGAGCAAGCGACTTAAACCTTAGCACGGATATAAATAGGACGTGCTGGAGGGATAGATTTATCACTCAGAGACTCCCTATGCTGTGGAATAAAATCCTGGTCCATGTGAGGCAGAGCACCTCGCTGGCTCTGTTCAAGAGAAATCTTGACCTGTGGATGGGAGATCGAGGTTTACCCCTGAATCATCTCTGTGTCACTGCTGGACAGAGGCACAACAAACTAATGGGCACAGTAGTTTTTCATATAAGGGGTGGCGTAAGCCACAAACATTTGGGCTAGCCTTATAAATGCCTTAGGGCAGATAGCCTAGTATAAACCTATGAACCTATGAACCTATGAACAGTTTTGGAATGTATGGAACTGATATTAAAGTACAACTATGTGTATTTTGAGGGCGATTACTACCACCAGAAAGAAGGAGTTGCCATGGGCTCAGCTTGTGCCCCTATGTATGCTAACATCATTATGTTATTTTGGGAAAATAATTATGTGTTCAACTCTATATACAGTCAATATATTAGTAATTATTTTCGTTTTCTGGACGATATATTTGTTTTATGGTCTGGGCCATATGAGTACATTCAAGAGTTTATACAGTATATAAACCAGACAACCACATTTTTGAATTTTACACACCAAATAGATGCAGAGGAAATACATTTTTTAGATATTAAATTAAGTAAGGACAATCAGAGTAAATGTTATAGGTCTAATGTATTTAGAAAGGAACATCATTCCAATGCCTACCTACATTTCAATAGTGATCATCCTTACCAACTTAAGAAAAACATAGTGAAAGGACAAATGATTAGGATGGCCAGAATGATCTCAGACGACACAGATTTTTTAAAAGAAATTGATAATGTAGAAAAAATGTTTTATGAAAGAGGCTATCCTATGGATTTCATTAGCCCTATAAAAGAATATGTAATATCAGAAAGAGGCAACAAATATAATGCTTTGTTAGCTAAAGAATGGTGTGTGGAGCCCACAGTTATTAATAGTGATAAGAGTAGTTCTAATACTCCTAACTCAATTGTAGTAAGTGATACACCCTATCTGACGATTACATACCATCAAGGTGTAAAATGGTTGAGAAAAAGTATTGATGACACCTGGGAGATGTTCAGGAACATAGCAACGAAAACTGATGTATTTCAAAGTGACATAAAATACAGTTTTAGAAGGAACAAGAATATCAAAAATATTATTGAACAGAGAAATACTAGTGTCAGGGGGGCTAACAAGAGACATGGCACTTTTAAATGTGGTAAGTGTGCACAATGCACATTCATTGCTGGATTGAAAGAAATCAGAATACCTAGTTTGGACATAACTTTAAAAGCCAAAAGGTACAATAGTTGTTACTCAAAAGGAGTAGTATACTTAGTATTCTGTAAAGTATGCTGGAGTTACTATATAGGCAAAACTGAACGCCATCGTAGGAACAGAATATATGAACACACAAGGGACATTAGCAAACATAATGACAATAATGCATTATATAGGCACGCAATGGTATGTAAACAGGCAGATTTTAAATTTTGGGTGCTAGAGGAAATTGAACCCATGGATAGAGGAGGTGATTGGGAGACTAAGCTAGAGTACAGGAAATTATCTGGCAGTTGAGATTAGACGCATGTAGTGGAAAAGGATTAAACAATCATATATCTATAACTCCGGCGTTAAAAATATTGGCGGCAGACCCAAAGAAAAGGTAAAATGACCAGATTCAAGGAAAAACTGTAAAACCTACAAATAGGTTCCTTTCTAAAGGGTTTTACTATGTTTTTAGGGTTGTAATATATTTTATTTATTTATTTATTTATTTATATCTATATATTTTTTATACACACATAGTTTGTTATTGCGATATTAACACAACATTTCTATCAGTTTCAACAATCTTCAAGTTGTAATATTTTTAAACAAAACTATCAGTATAATATTTTTAAACAATACTATCAGTATTATTTTAAACAAAACTATTAGTATTATATTAATCAATTATTTATTTATTTACTTATTTATTATCAATATTTGGTGACTTGTCTAAATACTTTTTAATATTTGTCTTTATGAATTGAATGAACATATTGATAAGAATAGGCTTTGTCGAGGCATCATTTATTACATTAGTTATTCTTAATTGATGTTTTAATTTATGTATAATTATATACTACCAATTTTTAAAAAATGTATTCATTATTTATTCATGTATATATTATAAATAGGTACATATTTGTTATATCTGTATATTATTTATGTCTACACATATACATATTGAGATAGACGTATGCATTTACTTTGCATATATGTATTTAACAAAATATTTATTTATTTGTTGACTCAATCAATTATTAATTTTTTTGGGGGGGTTTTCTTTGGTTAACAAGTCAATATGTATTTATTTAAAAACGTGCCTTTGGCAAAAACTGAATGTATATATTTATTTATTTATATATTTATATATATATTTATTTATTTATATATTTATATATATATATATATATATGTATATATGTATATATATATATATATATATATATATATACACATATATATATTAATTATACATATATATAAATATATATTTTTTGTATGTATGTTGGCTTGTTTAACACAATTTTACTCAAAATGTTTTTTCAGTGTTGCAGAAATTCATTATTGAAGTCTAGCCCTTTAATTTATAAGTATAAGCAATTAATCAGATAAATGTTCAATTAGTAATTAAGTATGTGTGATATATAAAGTAAGAATTGTGAATGGTAACTGGATTCTGAGGAAGTCTCTGGTGTTGGAGATGAAAGCGCTAAATCAGTTACTTTGTCTTTATTCTTTTTGAATCTACGTGTTTAAAGTATATTATTTTTATTTTCATTTTTTGGTAATAAATGTTTCTATTACTCCGTGTGAGATCGATGTTTGTATCACCTACATAGAGTGATACGTGGGTACAAGGACAGCCTTTATTGTATTTGGAACTACGCTTTCTAGTTTAAAGATCATTTTTAAACCTTGGCAAAATGACATACAGTAAGTACCATACACCTGAAAGATAACCAATTGAAAAAACATATTTTAACTTCTGTCATTTGCCAGTAAGAAGTCCTGTAAGTCCTTCTTTGAATTATTGAGTTGCTTGTATTGCAAAATACAAATTCTATAATTTTTAGTTTTTTTGTTTTGAGTTATGCAGATATCTGTATTATTTGGTGCACTTCTTCTATAAGTACCTAGTAGATCATGTATTATGACTGTAGTCCATGTGTTTAATTACCTGGACAAATGCAAAACCTCGATATGTCTGCACTTGTGTTTAGAAGCACTGTACACATGAAGAGATGGCCTTAATAATGGAACACCAAGTTTGTTTCAGTCATATCAGAAGACTTTTTTTTTCAGAAGAGTGTTTTGCACTGGTGATAAAATAAATAAATTAATGATTGCTTAATCAATCTCTTTATTCATTCTTTCATTTGGTCATGTATTTATTTATATTCTCTTATCTTGTTGACTAGACTGCTCGTACTATTTTCAGAGGAGATCCTAGGAGAAAAGTTACAAAAAATAGTAATATACCAACTGCTATATAAGCAGCAGTTAACTAAATTGGTAAAACATGATTAGTAACTGCATATATATGCAGTTTATGAGAGATGTGTAATACAACAGAATATCTTTATATATTTCAAAGAAAGAGCAAGGCAAACAAGCTTGCAAAAAAATCATATTTTCCATGTGCAGGGCATGAGGTGTCGTACATTACTGCAGGCAGCATTTGCAGACATAGTGCATAAGTGCACAGGGTTGGTTCTAGATATAAATCATAAAGAAGTGCCTTAGACAAGTCCTGTGAGTCTAAGGAATACCTGCATACACCACTACATACCTGAAATAATCCAGGTTAGGATATGCAAATAACTACATTCCCTCTCCATTTTCTTTTTTTTTTTTGCATTTCACAAGTACACAGATCACAGTTTCAAGTGTGTAGATGAAGCTAAGATATAGGGGGACTGCCAATGCAGACTAACCACACACCAAAACTAGAAACAGTATCCCTGATGGCCCTGGGAAATTGATGTTAAACTCAGCACATGTTTGAAAAAAAAAAAAAACATAAACAAGACTGAGTAGTGAATAGAAATGTGTATACATATTAAGTCTCAATGGAGCCTATGCTGGAAGGTCTACTAATAACAAGACACTGACAATTAAACCATATTGTAACCCACACACACTGAAGAAGCAGTTTCTGCAAAAGGGAACATTAACAGGACTCAAGCCCTTCATTTACATACTATGCAAATGAATCATTTTCGTTGTCATGGCAAAGTCTGAAATTCAATGACTTGCCACATACATATTTTATATCTAACTGTGTATCTATATATGTATGTATGCTGCATGCCAGAATGGCTGTGCTATGCCTCCTCTTGATGGAGAGTCCCCATTTCAGTCTGTGCCTGCTGCCTTTTTCTAGATGGATCAGCATTTGCATGCTTATGCTGTCTTTAGGAAGATTTTTATATGTTACGAAATCAATCTGTCACTTTTTTCATTGAGAGAAGGAAAGGTTAGCATTTCCTACTGCATACCACTCCAGACCACCAGCATCCCCCACAGACTGGAAGATAAGGTTGATGGGGTCAGTATAGTCTCTTACAAATGGATGTTCTTTGCAGGTACCATGAGTATCAGGAACATCTATCACTGTGCTGACCACCTGCTCTAGATTGTTGCCATATAGACATAAGTGAAGACTGGAACACTCTTAAACAACATTATACTCAATGAAAGATTTTGTTAGATGACCTCTTGCAGCAAGCCAAGCTAATGTAGATTATCAAAGTGGTACAACAGCCAGGTGTCTGATATCAGATTTTGTGGTCACTATGCAGTTCCTATCGATGGTATGTTTGCGGTATGAACATGTGTGCCAGGTAACATTAGAACAGTTCTATTTTGTGAGTCACTTATTGTCACAGCCACATACACTGCAAATTGTGCACAGCCTAGTTACTGAAGTGTGCACTATGTTTGTGAATGTATTTTCCTATCCACAGTTGAATATAACCAGTCATATAAAAGACATGTGGCTAGCATACTGTAGATGTTTATTAAAAATAAATTAAAATGTTCACTGTGGCATATTATAGCAAAAAAAAAATGCAAAATGCAGAGAAGTAGACTGTAGACAGAGCTATTTTAAAGACTTCATTGTACAATTCCAGTATTTTGTGATATTTGTGTTGGAAAAAAACAGATATTATGACACTGTATGGTTAGGACACAAAGATATGTTTATACCCAAGCCTTTGATTTTGTTAATGAAAATCATATGATTTGATTAGGAAGTCTATTTCAAAGGAAAGGTAAAAAAATGAAATATAAATAGGCAACCTGTCACCAACAGTGGAGAAAAGTTTTGTTAACCTTAAAACATGTAATGAGGCAGACCAGATATTTCTTCCTGATGTATGCCACTGTAATACAGCAGAAAATTTAGGACAAGTATTTACAAAATACAGAATGACAGGTAGTAACTGCTAGTAAGATATAAAGGTTGTTCAGGCCCAACTACCTTAGCTTCTTTAGTACTCGGCAGTGATAAGAATGATGTTAATAGATCATTAATACAATAAGTTGTTCTATTATATGTAAACCCTACATGGGTGCTACTTGTTCACCTGTTTACTCCAATTTGGTCTTACTTGGTTGGGAGATTGGTTGGGAGATTCAACATGTATTTGGGGGCCCTTTTTGGTCCCATATCAAATGATATCTCCGTTACCTTGATGACATATTCATTTTGTGGGGGGGTGTAGAAGAGGACATACATAGTTTCATCAATTACATTAATTCAAGTACAGACTTTTTGTCTTTTACTTTTCAATATAATGATACAGGCATTAGTTATTTAGACACCCTAATAACTAAGGATATACAAAAGAAATGTTTTGAATCAAAAATCTTTAGGAAAAAGACATTTTGTAATGCTTACTTACATTTTGAAAGCAATCACCCCTTAGTTCAAAAGATAAGTATTATTAAAGGGCAGGCAATCAGGATTGCAAGAATGACTTCTAATCAAAAAGATTTGGATGTAGAATTTGATTTATTAAAGAAGATGTTCCTGGAGAGAGGATACCCTTTAAATTTAATTAATTCTACATTACAGGATATATATAATTCATGGGGGCACAAATATCTACCTCTTTTAGGTACAGCCAATGGACCTGATCTATTGGGAGAGAATAGGGGAAATAATGGTTGCAGTTTTAGTGATAATTCCAAAACAGTCTGTGTCCTGACGCACAACACGAGAACACCAGCTGTTAAAAGTATTTTTGTGAGAAATTGGAACATACTAAGAACTAACACAGCCATATACAATAAGGTTGGTAGTAAACCAACATTTGTGACTAGGGTGGGCAAAAATATGAAACAGTTGTTGGAAAATAAGATCAGTGACAATATCAGAGTGAATGATGGGACAAAAAGATGTGGTATGTGTCACTATTGTTCCTTTATCAATATTGAACCTACAGTAACATTGAACAATATTATGAAGAGTAGGGTATATTTTAAGCAGGGAAATTGTAACACTAGGGGAGTCATTTATCTTGCTATATGTAAAACTTGCAAACAATTCTATGTGGGGAAAACAGAGCGTCTTTTAAAAAACAGAATCTATGAACATCTTTATGAGATAAGGACAAACAGAAATACAAATGCACTGTACAAACACAGTTTAGTGTGCAATGGTTTTGAAAAGTTTGTGTTTGGTATTTTGGACATGGTCAAGATTGATATTAGAGGTGGTGATTAGAAAAACCTTTTGAAGAAGAAAGAAAGCCAGTGGCAGTTCAGACTGGCTTCTATGTACCCTCTGGGTCTTAATGAATCAGTTTCATTGGTTCCCTATTTAATAGAAAGGTCCAATAATTTATGAATTTTTGTATTGGTGAATTTATTATATATATAAAAAAACATTTATTTACTTACAATAACATATTTTGGGGTGTATTTTTAAAAAAATTCTTCATTCATTATATTGTTGCACTTCAGTTTCTTTTAGAGTTTTTAATGTTGTATAATATATATTTAAATTCACCGTATATATAGTTTTAAATAAGAACATAACTATAATATATTTCAATATGTGATTGTTGTCTAGACCTTTGTGCCAATGTTGAAAACAATTTTTTAACCATGGTTTTTAATATACAATAGATTTAAAATGTATGTAGTGCTTTAGATTTCTACAAGTTTTGTGATGTCATTAATTGCTAATACTATATAAAGTGTTAATTAATTAAGTTCTTTGTTTCTGATGAAGTCTCTTTTGAAGAGATGAAAGCGCTAAAACTTTTTGGTGAATAAAGGTGGAGTGTGTTTCAATAACCAACTTGGCGTCCTGGATTCCTGGTTCATGTTACTTTTCATGGTTTATTAGTTTGTTTTTTTCTAGGATCCGGAATCTACTCAAGGTTCTTTTTAGTACTAAAAAAGATAGGGGACTGGAGACCAATATTAGATCTCAGAAAACTAAACAAGTTTGTAAAGAAAACAAGATTCCGGATGGTCACGCTTCAGTCCATTCTACCCTTTCTGGGCAAGGACAATTGGATGTGCTCGGTAGACCTTCAGGATGCGTACTATCACATAAAAATTCACAGGCGCTCCAGAAGGTTTCTCCGCTTTCGGCTGGGGGCCAGTCACTTCCAATTCAGAGCCCTGCCATTTGGACTCACTACAGCCCCCAGAGTGTTCACCAAATGTATGGCAGTGGTTACGGCTCACCTGAGACGTCAAGGATTCCAGGTGTTTCCATATCTAGACGACTGACTCCTCACTGCCACCACCAGGCATCAACTTCTCCAAGCCAGAGATTACACCATTCACATTTGCAGAGGGCTAGGGATTTCTATAAATTTAGAAAAATCTGCCTTGTCGCCCTGTCAATCTATTACCTTTATAGGCGCCAAGTTAGACACCGTACAACTTTCAGCAAAGTTAACAGACCAAAGGATCTTGGATATTTAAAACCACATCCATGTGATTCTTCACAGCGACAAAATTCAGGCCAGATTTGCTCTGAAAGTATTGGGTCTTATCGTGGCCGCCATAACACTTCTTCCCCTTGCCCGCTTCTACATGCGTCTCCTACAATGGATGTTGTTCGCCCAATGGTCCTTTCAATGACTTCCCATGCGTCACAGGATCATAATAACTCCAATTTGCAAAAGGCATCTGACCTGGTGGATATTGTCCCCTCAAGTCCATCAGGGCAGACCCTTTGTTCCTCCCGCTCCGGTCGCCACGGTTACATCGGACACCTCCCTGATTGGGTGGGGGGGGGCATTATCAGGGCAGGATGGTCCATGGCACTTGGCAACCTTTTGAATGCCACCTGCACATAAATGTCCTGGAGATGAGAGCAGTGCTTTTAACGTTGCAAGCCCTCCACGACTCTCTTCCCCTGGGAACTATTGCAGTCCAAACGGACAATATGTCCGTAGTGTGGTATATCAACAAGCAGGGCGGAACCAAGTCCTATCCACTGTGTCGAGAGGCACTCAGACTTTGGCAGTGGGCAATCTCTTCTCAGCGGTTTCTGATAGCAACACATATGCCCGGGAAATCCAACATCATAGCGGACAGGTTGAGCAGAGCTATTCTCATGCCTCACGAGTGGTCTCTCAAACAATCTGTGACGGAAGAGATTTTTCAGAAGTGGGGCCTTCCTTGCTGCAAACCTTTTGCTACCCCTCAAAACAGCAAATGCCCTGACTTCTTCTCTCTCTTCCCCCTTCCAGGCCATCCCCCCAGAGACGCTCTAATCCAAGATTGGCCCCGGGGACTTCTCTATGCCTTTCCTCCTTTCCCTCTAATACCACAAGTAATTCAGAAAGCAACCGCCTTGAGAACCAAGATGATTCTCATTGCCCCTTATTGGCCTCGACAGATATGGTTTCCATTCCTACATAGTTATCTTTTGGTACAGCCATGGCATCTGGACCTGGTTCCAGATCTTCTGACCCACCAGTCGGGGCAGCTGCACCAATCCATACCTTCTCTCAACCTCACTGCTTGGTTGCTCCACTTTCATCCCTAGCCAGGCTTCCTATGATTTCTAATCCCGTCCGGGATATCATAGTAGCTTCCCTTAAATCTTCCACCAGAAGGATTTACACTAGTAAATGGCAACATTTCTCCTTCTGGGCAAAAGCTAGGAACATAGATCCCTTCACTGCTCCGATTCATTCGGTCTTGGACTTCCTAGCCGAGATTTTTCATTCAGGATCTTCTTCCTCCACAGTAAAAGTTCAGCTGGCAGCCATTTCAAATTTTCATATCGGCTTGTTGGACCACAACATCATGTCACATAAACTTTGCAAGGCATTTCTCAGAGGTATATTTCTACTTAAACCTCCGATTAGAGACCCCCCACCACAGTGGGATCTAAATTTAATTTTAACATCCTTGATTCTTCCCCCTTTCGAACCTGCGGCTACCTGTTCATTGAAATTTCTTTCTTGGAAGACACTCTTTCTAGTCGCCATTACTTCTGCCAGGAGAGTATCTGAGCTTCATGCCCTCTGCATTCGTCCTCCCTACTTAATTTTCTACAAAGACAGAGTTTCTCTAAGGACTAATCCGTCTTTCTTACCCAAAGTGGCATCGCAGACGAACTTAAATCAATCTATTGATCTTCCAGTTTTTTTTACCAAATTATTCTAATAGAGCGGAACAAAAACTACATTATCTCGATGTTCACTGCCAACTCAGATATTATCTGGACAGAACCAAACATTTTAGGAAATTTGATCAACTGTTTTTATCCTATGCAGAGAACAGGAAAGGCCTTCCAGTATCCAAAGTAACCCTATCTAGATGGCTGTCTTCTGTGATTACATGCATTTATCAGCTCAGAGATAAAGAGTTGATTTCTAAGCCAAAAGCCCATTCTACCAGAGCACTAGCTACATCTACAGCTTTTCAGGCTAGACTCCCAATAGACACTATTTGTGCAGCAGCCACATGGGCCTCTCCTCATACCTTTGTTTCGCATTACAAATTAGACTTGGCCTCCAGAGACAGAGCAAATTTTGGTTCCACCGTTCTCAAGAGTCTGTTCCATTGAGCCACCCAGGATAGAGGTGCTAGGGACGCGGTCCCATCCAGCAAGAATGAAGGCGAGATTGACAACTTAACATTGAGAAGTTATGTACCTACCATAACGTTCCATGTTAGTTGTCTTCTCTCGCCTTCTTTCTTGCGTCCCGCCCACCATCCCCCTAGCCTGGTCAGACCGAGAAGATTGTTCCTCTTCCTTGAAGAGTCTTGATCCAATTTTTCTATCTAATCAGCTTACTAGTGTCACTAGATCAGGTTGGTCCTTTTCAGGGGATTATTATTATTACCTCTTCCTCCTCCTCTCCAGTTGGAGGAATATATTGCATAATTTTCCGTAGCTACCAAAAGAGATCTGGGTAGTCATCGCCTTGCATTATGGGATATAGGGTTGCCTCGAGCTGGTAAAATTAGCTCTCGAGCTTAGTAAGTGGCCGAGTCGGAGCCAAGGATTGGCTCCGAACCCATCCAGCAAGAAAGAAGGCGAGAGAAGACAACTAACATGGAACGTTATGGTAGGTACATAACTTCTCATTTTGTTTAGAAACTTTATTTGTGACTTTGTCATGTTTTTGGAAAGTTTGATATGAAGTACCATTATATATTTTTAAGCTGTGTACTTCTCTGAAGCTATATATGCTTTAGCCGATAAGCTGCTTTTACAAGAAGAGTTGACAATTTTAGGAATATCTTTGCCAAAGAATATAATTGTCTTTTTTTTTATAATAAGAGTCTACTATGTTTACACCAGCTAGAGATATTTTCAAAGTTGGTTAAAGACTTTCTGAAACTTGGAGTAAATGCTAAAGTGGAATGTCAGTGGTACAAGTAGCACACTTGCCTTTGGTGCAGAAAGCTGTGGGTTTTATTCTCGCACCAGGTATATCAATTGCCGATACTCCAGAGCAACATAAGTGGAGTGCTTAACTCCTTCAGATGAGACATTAAATTGAGGCCCATCTGCATGAGTTAGTGGCAGCTTAGGTGGATGTACAAAATCCCAAGGCACCCATCAAAAAGGGTGGAGGAAGTTCCCTGACACCCTGGCTAAATTTCCCCATGTAGTATAAATACCACCTTAAGTGTCCCCTGAAAAGAGGCCACTAGTCTTGTGGGACTAACTCGATCAACAAAATGAAATCATTGCATATTATGCTAAAGGATGTAATATGCACTTGCTTATCTGCAGCTTAATATTAGTGGTGTTATATGGAAAATAGTGGATGACCTGAAAAAGATCCCTGTGCTACAGCAGCCTTAACACCATCAGCAATTACATTCTGATATTACATGGTTAAAGCATGAAAGACATTGAAGCAGGTAAGGAAGGAAGAGAAAGATAAAAGAGAAATAAGTGGCACTTGCATTATAACTGATTGCTAATGTGCTTGCTGAAGTATATGAGACTTTTCTTTTTTGTCATCATGACACTTGTATTATATTGTGAAACCTCATATGTGTTGTCATAATTTTCTTTAGTATAAAGCATATACTCAGCATTTTAGATTACAGTTTGATTATTTTGCTCTAGCTACTTACATAATGCAGTACGATAACTAAAAACACAAACATGGCAGGGAGAGGTTGATTTGTATTTTCGCAACAGTAGGAGATGTTTTGGCGCTAACTGCACAACCATAATAGATTCCCCTACCCCACTGTTAGTAAAATATGAATTGTCCATGGCCCACCCATGGTAGACTGCTATTGTGCAGTGGCAATATATTAAAATAAACATCTTATCTTTTTAAAATAATGCTGTTGTATAAGGTGAATTTTAATTCATCTTTCAATTGCTTGTACTGATTTTACTCAGCAAAGCAGTGTACTGCACATGTACATGAATTTGTACATGGAAATGCAGGACGTTGTGTGAGTAAACGTCACCTCAGTGTAAGAGACTTGAAATGTTGTAGAACTAATGGTAACACACAGGGTGGGTAATGCTAATATAAAAAGAAGCTAAATTCATAAAAATTAAAATATACCCTTTTGAGTCCAGACATTTCTGGAAAGGTGGGAAATATAATTTTGGACATTTATCAGCGTTTAAAAACAGTGGACATTATTATTAATGTTTTGGTAGCTAGACTGATATGTATTATATTGAAGTTGCCAAACTCATTGGCAGGTACATTCCCCAGATTCTCAAAAGCTTGCACGCGTGCATGATTAGTATAAGAGGTAATGTTGGCAATATGGTGGCCGAGTGATCCACGTACGTGCTCGTTTGACGTGCATGAATGCTCTTGCACTAGTCCTGCACGTTCCCAGCCCCTGTATGCAAATTAACCCATTTGCAGGTGAAAACCATGCAAATGAGGTAAATCTGCTATCCAGGAAGCTGGAATCAGGCCGTGCAGGACTAGCATAATTTGCAGTAATGTACTCTGTTAGTAACCGAGTACGGTTTTGCAAAATCCAAAACGGAGACATGACAGCTCCAAATAAAAGCTGCATATCATTGAGGAAGCATGCCAATGGCCAAGTATAAGGCCATTGGCATTGCAAAAAATGCAAAATATAAAAAAATACAACTTTTATTTTATTACTGCCTATCACGGCTGTTTAAGCATAGGGCAGCGGCGCACAAACGGGATCGGTGGGAAAATAAGAAAATAAGCCTAAAACAAGCATTCCAACTAAAATCAGTATTCTGCCATGCAAGTCAGTGGCAGGCAAAAGACAACCTGGCCAGTGAATAGTGGTTGTTAAGGTGGGAGGCTCAGTGTGACACATGTAACTATGCATTAGCAGGCAATAGTACGCAAATGAGGGGAAGGATAGTGAATCCCAGTTTTCTCCAGCATGTGAGGCAGGTCCCAACAGTGTAAGAGTATGAATAGCCGAGTGTAAGACTAGGAGGTAGGTGACATCATGTATGTCAGGCATACTGTAAGCGAATTGGAGCCCTGTGGCTCGGGTTTGCTCCTAGCTTAGCACAGCTAAGCTATGGGGTGTGTCTAAACCTGCCTAGCACTTTTGACAAAGTGTAAGTGGGTGTGCGCGCTGCGCACTGGGATTTACAGGAAGAAAAGGGAAGTTAAACCAGGAAATAGCAGCAGTGTGCACATTTGAGTACTTTGATTGCACGGCGTGCCCCCAGGCTGAAACAGAAGGGCAATCGGAAGGGAAAACAGCAGTAGGAATATAATCAAGGGGTACTAGGTTATCTGCCAGGTGAAATGTATCGGAACCAGCCAATTACACAGGCAGCAGACCAGCCCAGCCAAGAACATTATTATAAACTATGCAAAAACCTACCCCTCTGTTTTTTCCCACACTCTACACCACCGGTGTATGCAAACGGGGAAATTTTAACAAACAAACAAACCTACAAAATGAGAAGGGCTGCAGCAGGCAACATAGAACAACATGTACAAGTGGCTGAAGGTGGTGAGGATGTGCATGCTGCTGAACAACCCACAGTGAGTAGACAAAGAAGAGTGTACAGATGCAGGGTAACCTACCAGGGGCTACATAAGTTTGGAGATAATGGAGCACTATAGGGTGGACAGAGACCTTCTACAGCAAGTAGTTGAGCTGTACCGGCCACACCTGACACACCAAACTGACTGAGGGGAACCCGTTCCAGTGGATACCAAGGTAGATGTAGGCCTATGTATACTAGCCACAGGTACTTCCCAAAGCACAACTGGGGATATCATGGGGATTTCACAGGCATCAGCATCCATAGCATTCCACCAGTTCCTGGATGCCATGTCAGCATATGACAGTGAGCATGTATATTTCCTCAACACCTGTGAGGTGTTGACCAGCAATATGTGTCTCTTCCACCAAATAGCAGAATACCCTGGGGTGGTGCGTGCTATAGACTGCATGCACATATGCATCAAAGCACCGCCCGGTGAGCAGGATAGGGCCGACATCAACCGCAGGGGCATCCCCTCCATCAACTGCCAGGTCGTATGTGATGCCCAGGCAATATAATGAATGTGTGGGCTGGCTGCCCTGGAAGCTTTGACGATTCCCACATATGGCATCTGACGCAGCTGTACCAGAGATTTGCCAATGGGGACATCCCCTATGGTTACCTAGTGGGGGATGCTGAGTACACACTGGAGCTGCGGCTGATGACACCCATCAGAAATGCACACACACCTGAAAAAGAACGCCATAATGAGGTACACGCACAGGCCAGACATATAATATAGCATGTGTTTGGGATGCTCAGGTCACTGTTCCGGTGTCTGGACACATCTCATCTGGTGGAGCCTTGCAGTATTCACCAGCTACTTGTATCCAGATTGTTATGGTATGTGCTATGCTAGACAATATGATCCTGCGGAAACAGCTGCAGCAGGAACAGCATGGGGCAGGACCACACAGCCCCCCACCAGTGCCAAGGCCTCCACAGGCACAGAGTGACCTGGAGGAGGAAGAACCTGAGACTGCCCCAGTAGGCAGAAGGAGGGGTGCCCAGTATGCCCTGGCCTTGGCAAAGAGGCATTGCATAGCACATGCACTCACACAGTAGGGTCCCAGGGAATGACATTTCTCTCTGACTTGCACATACAGTAAAAGGGATGGCAAACATGACACCACCTGTGCTCAACCATGTATAGGGAGTGTACTATGTGCATCCGACATAGGCAGCCCTCCAGCACCATCTGCAAGTCTGGCACATCCACAAGGTAAGTCAATCAACCTACCAATTGCCAAATGGAGTAGAATGTGTTGTCACCTGTAGCTATGGTATGAATGTGAGCATGCACAGGAGTTGGGTGGCCGAATGTTACGGCAGCAAACAGTAGACACCCATAGTGGCACCCTGACATGTGTAACACTTACTGGAGTCACCATAATAGCCAGTACTACATAGGGTAACAAAAACCACCGCAGGAAATGTGCTGAGTGAAATGTGTGTCCATATGACCCCACATGCCAGTCAGGACGGTTCACATACCCAACAACAGTCGCAGCTAGCAGGTCAGGTGGACACAAACCCAAACAGGGCCTGTGCCATAGCCCCAGAATGATGGTTATGGTTAACCCCAACCCCAGGCCTACACAGACAGACCACAGCAGGGCAGGCAGTGGGATGTCAGTTCTGAAGGGTAGGACTTAAGACAATAATGTGTAGGGCAACCAAAGCCACGATCTGTAGTACACTGGTGTGCCTCTAGACAGCATGATAGTTAGCAATACAGAATGAAATGGAATACATGACATACCAGTACAGTCATAGCAAATGTGTACAAGTGTCATTTGTGCCCCCCATCCTACATAGCAATGTAATAACAGTCAGGTGTGCCCTCCCACTCCCATGTAGACATGTAGAAACAGCCAGGTGTGCCCCTACCCCCCAAGCCAGCGTAGAAATGTAGTAATAGTCAGGTGTGCCCCCCAATCCTGTGTAGACATGTAGAAACAGTCAGGTGTGTCCCCCCACAATCCTATGTAGTAACAGTCAGGTGTGCCCCCCCCACTCATATGTAGACATGTAGAAACAGACAGGTGTGCCCCTTCCCCCAATCCAGTTCCGAAATGTAGTAACATGCATGAGTAGGTATAATACGAGTGGAGCAGAGATGCCCAGAGGTGGCCAAGGTAGCAGGATAGGTTGTAGCATTTGCACAATATGTAGGTCTGTGTGTGTTAAGATGGTGTGTGTTTCATATTGTGTGAGAGTGGTCAGTATGTATGCATGTTGAGGTAAGACCTGGTGGCCATTGCCCACTACTGCTGATGACCAGGACAAGCCCTCACAACTGCAGTGCCAAGGACAATCCCCACCAGTATAACACGTGCTAGCAGTAAGCCATTGTAAATGTATGGTGGTAATATGTGTCACCATCTGAAAGACTGACATGGCATGGCTGTTGGGCTAGATATACAAGCAGTACACAGGGGAAAGTACCCCAGACATACAGTATATATTGTATCACTGTGAAATGGAGACATCCTTGGAATTGTACATACAGGTATGCAGCATCACAGTAACCAGTCCTGTAGTAGGGGATACTGATGATGAATGCCCGAACACCTGCAGATCACAAAAAAGGTAGGACTGATGTATTGGGAAACAGCTGATGTACATGCCAGCATAACTGGAATGCCCCATGCATATCTGTGTGTCAGATGCAAGTAGTGTCCATAGCACACATGCACTCAGCTCATGCAAACACCACCCACAGGTACCTCTCTGGTCATATCCCTGCTGTAGGGAATGGGTACAGTATGACCCCACCTGTATATGGCAATAGTGGAAGAATGCAGCATGCAGTGCAGGTGTCCCATGCAGGTATGTCCCTAGCTGTAAGTAGCACCCTGCCAGCATCCACACCACCTGATCAAGACTGACAGAAGATATTTGCATGAACGCCTATCACACCTACCCTGTCACACCAGGGGCATATACTGTATGGTGGTCTGAGACTGTAGGCCTGACAGAATGCAATGGCCTGCCACATGTGGCCTGCAGCAACACCTAATGCCCCACAGGCCTCTGCCAAAGGTCTGTGTCTTACACTTACTGCCATGCATGTTATGTCATGGACACCCAAATAACATAACACACTCCACATAAGCCACATGCAAGGCCATGTGGACAAACCACAATAACATGTCCACCATGTTCCACTGTATGAGCTGTAGACCAACACTAACACACACCTGTGATGGGGTGATACCCTTAGGGAAAGTATCAGAGAATGTATGCATAATGTATGGAAGAGGTTAGAATAACAGAATGGGGGGTGGGAGCATGGGCAACATGGAATATGCAGGGTTTGACACCAAGCTGTGTGCGCACACTATCCCTGGCTGCAAACACATAAATGGGTGGCTACACACCTGCCCGTACACCACAATAGGGTTAATGTCCTGACCCATGTCCCCTGCCTCTTGGCAACTTGTGTGAATCTGTACAGCTGTGAGGCATCGCCACAGCAAGATAAGCCCATACTGTCATGTCAATGGGTGTACAAGTATGGGATCCCCTGCCAGCACTGTACCAAGGTGCTGAACCGGATACACAGACCCAGCAGCAAGAGTCTGCAGCTCCCCCTCCAGAATGGCATAACTTACCATGAATATGTAGGTGTCTACAGCTGTGTCCGGTATTGTGGGCAGTCACCCTTGTCCCCCAAGACAGCACTGTGAGCAAGAATGTCCACCTGGCAGTACATGAAGACAGAAAACATCACTGTGTATAACAGCACACATGTCTGAATATCTCTGCTAACCACAGTACCATGCAGCTGAAGCAGCACAGACACAATCACCTACAGTACACACAATCCCCTGCACAGTTTGTCCCCATATTGCCAAATGATCGACGGATACTCTGCAGAAACACTTTGCTACCTGTAGGTGTACAACACAAAGGTCTGCACTGGAGTACAAACTACCTGGAATTGATCCACACCTTCTATACAGAAGGGCATACTGGGCATGCTCACACACTTAGAGAAATGAAGGCAATGTCAGTCAACAACATACTGAAAGGTCATACTGGGCTTGCTCACACACTTAAACAAGTGAAGCCCATGTCTGCAAACAACAGTGGACCAGACATATCTGGCAGGCATAGATATTAGTGCAGACACTCCTCAGTATGCACCACTCATGCTTTGCACACACAGTAGATAGGAATACAGGAATATATCCAAGGACAATACACTATAATAAGCCAAACGTGCATGTACATAGATGTGTGGAAGAGAGTAACTGTGACAAGGAGCCAACCATTATGAGGCTTGTCCCACTCAGCACACAGCCAAAAGGCTACAACCACATGATTCATAGGTTCATAGATTAGTACTAAGCTAACTGCTCTTTTGAGCCATTTTAAGCTTAGCCAATTTTCCCTTGAGAGACTCAAACCCTGCAACTTGTATTTGTAAGGCAAACGCCTTAACCATTAGGCCACCCTTTATAAATGCTCAGATGTCACTCACTGTAGACATTAGCCACCGGTATCTATCAGCATTATGGACTATGTGGTGCAAGTGCTAGCTGTGCAACATGATTATACAAGGAAGTAGTCATCTAGCAGCTGTATACATGTACCTGTGGAATATAAATCTGCGTGTGCCTGCATGTTGTGTGTCAACCTCTAGATGAATGGGTTATGGCCCATGCACACACACACTGCCCTCCCCATAGCCCTACTATGACAAACCCGCTGAGGTCATCCACTTTGAAATACACCCTTGGGAAAAGTGTAGCCCAGTAATCTCCATAGCGTGTCCTGTAACAGCGTACTGCTGTAGTGTGATAAAGTAGCTAGGTAGGTGTTCTAACCCCAGACATGGCAAATGTGTGTGTGTGTTAGTGTGCATGTCTGTCTGTGTAGAGAGCAATGCTTTTTAGGGTAGCCACACTCCTTACAATTCCTATACTTGACTTTGGCAAGGATGCTGATGTCACCCACCTAGAAATACACCTCTGGGAAGGTTGTAGCCCAGTAATCTCTGTAGTGCATCCCATAACTGTGTACTGCTGTAGTGTGATAAAGTAGCTAGGTAGGTGTTCTAACTGCAGACGTGGCAACTCTGTGTGTGTGTGTGTGTGTGTGTGTGTGTGTGTGTGTGTGTGTGTGTGTGTGTCTGTCTGTCTGTCTCTGTCTATGTAGAGAGCAAGGCTTTTTAGGGTAGCCACACTCCTTACAATTCCTATACTCGACTTTGGCAAGGCTGCTGATGTCACCCACCTAGAAATACACCTCTGGGAAGGTTGTAGCCCAGTAATCTCCGTAGCGCGTCCTGTAACTGCATACGGTTGTAGTGTGATAAAGTAGCTAGGTAGGTGTTCTAACCCCAGACGTGGCAACTGTGTGTGTGTGTGTGTGTGTGTCTGTCTCTGTCTATGTAGAGAGCAATGTTTTTAGGGTAGCCACACTCCTTACAATTCCTATACTTGACTTTGGCAAGGCTGCTGATGTCACCCACCTAGAAATACACCTCTGGGAAGGTTGTAGCCCAGTAGTCTCCATAGCACGCCCTGTAACTGCATATCGCTGGATTGTGATTTAGAACTGTGTAGGGTTCCATCCCCACCCATGGCAGTTCTGGATGTTTTGTGTGTGTCCATGTCTGTATACGGAGCAATGCATTATAGGCCAGTCACATGCAGTACATTTCAAATGGCTCACTTTGGCAATCCAGCTGATGTCATTCATTGTAAAATACAGCTTTGGGGAAGGAGTTCTCTAGTAATACCAGTGGTCCGTCCTATAACAGCTCCATGCTGTATGACCTCTGTCAGGGGTTCTATACCCACATATGTCGGTTGTAGATGTTTTGTTTGTGTCTCACTGTCTGTGTAGGGAGCAATGCATTTTAGGGTAGTCACCCGCAGTACATTTCAAATGGCCTACTTTGGCAATCCTGCTGATGTCATTCATTGGGAAATACACCTTTGGGGAAGGAGTACCTCAGTAATGTGCGTGGTGCGTACTATAACTGTGTAGTGCTGAAGTGTAATAAACTAGTTGGGTAGGGGTTATACTTCCAGACACGACAGGTGTGTGTGTGTGTGTGTGTGTGTGTGTGTGTGTGTGTGTGTGTGTGTGTCTCTGTGTTCGCAACTCATACCCTGTGTAGAGGTGGTTGTGAGCATCTAACACCTGTGGCCAATGTGGAACAGGTTTTGCATATGTCTTATATGGAGGCCCTACTATATAGCACAATGTACACCATACAGGGATAAAAGATGTAAAATAGCTGAGAGGCTGGGATGCAAAGCCATACCCATACATGTGACATCAAGGCAGGCAATCACATTTAGCAACCCCAGTATTACCCAGAGCATACTCTCAACCCATGTCTCATACACACACACACACACACACACACACACACACACACACACACACACACACACACACACACACATGTCTAGGCAACAGCCAATATGTGGGTAGTACACTGCATACTGGCCACTGATAGTAACTATGGAGTGATAGCAGTGGGCTACAGAGGGCATGTCACCCTGTCCATCTGTCCAATATGCACGTACATGCTGACAGTGCACCTCCCCTGTGTTCCCCAATGGATACCTGCACCACCTGTGGTGCCATCACATGTGTCCCACAATGGACATACCATGCCTGATAACATGCCCTGTATGGACAGATGCCACTGACATCAGGGAATGATGTCATTATGCTGTCAATGTAGGTGCAGAGTAAACCTGGTGCCCATTACCAGTCCCCGCCACAGGTGGGAAAGACTGGCACATATGATGGTAATTTGTGTTCACAACATGGTCCAGACACCCCAGGTACAGTTCCACATGTCACTGTGCATGCATGTGGGAGGTGTGCACTTCTCACACACCATCCATGTCATGGAGTAAGGAATGACAAGCGATGTACAGCATTGGCCACACACAATAGTTAAGTAGGTGACTGGATGGGGGATACAGTACCCACCTGTGTGGGCAAGTGCAGAAACTACAGCCCTGAGACACAATGCAGACCATTGTCATGTGGCCTGATGCTAAGGTATACCCATCGCCTACCCTTGTATAGCCTGCTGCCACAGTCGACCACCACACACCCATGCAGACATGCACCCATGCATGTCAGTACTGGCACCCTGTGTGTTTGTCTGTGTGTTGCATGGTGCGTATGTTCACAGCCACACTCACTACAACCCCCTTGGGCATACAGAAGCATGCTGTCTGATGTCAGACACCTCCTCATGACCTTTGTCCATACAACCGCCATATGACCCATGTGGTGCATGTGATACCTGCACAGTGATGTGTTGTGGCAATCCCGCTACTGATGCATTGTACCCCTGGCCCTGCCAAGTGTGTCAATGTGTGCGTGTCCTTGTGAGAATGTGGCTGTGTTGATGCTGGCACCTGTTCATGCTGACAGGCACATGTACGTCACCTACCGTATAGCTACCGTATCCCTGTTGCAGATGTCCCTCACCATCACAGATATGTTCTGAGGGCTCTATAACAGCTAACCTATGTGGTGCATCCAATAACTGCATCGAACTGTGAAAGCAGTACATAGTTGTCAGGGGTTTGATACCCTCTGCTGGCAGGTGTGTGACACAAACAAGCTGCAGTTTTACTCTCCCACCCCTCCCTGACATGCCTTTGCCTCTGTCTGCCTCTCCCACTCCCTGTCTGGTGGATGTGAAGACCTACACCTGCTTTGCTTAGGCAGCAGCATGTGTATTTTAAGTGATATTCATGATCAGCTGATGGCCTCTGCACGAATCGCAGCCCTCCCCTAGATGATTGCATGTGGAACAGCTGTGGTAGCATTCCCATAGCCAATTGCATGGAAACACACTCCGATATCTAGGAACATCATGTTGGTGTTGGTCCTTGTCATTCACTGTGAGCAGGAACTAGATCTGTTGGTTGGCAACCAGCATCTGAGATGGATTGGGAATTTACCTCTAACAACATACACTGTGGAAACAGGGCAACACACAGGAGGGGGATGTGCCTGAGCTGCCTACGGACTGTAAATGCTGCTATACTGCATGTGACATACTGTTGGTTTAAGTGTGTGTGTGTGTGTGTGTGTGTGTGTGTGTGTGTGTGTGTGTGTGTGTGTGTGTGTGTGTGTGTGTGTGTGTGTGTGTGTGTGTGTGTGTGTGTGTGGATATGTCTTTCCTACATGTCTCCATACCTGCGATGTCAGTTCCATGTTTATGTGGAATCCCTATCTGCAGGGTCATCTGCAGACAGGGCAGTGTGTTGTGCCTTTGGTTTCATGTGTTACCAAAGGAGCATCAGTCTGTGGACCGCAGACGGTAGTGTGAGGATTGCAGTCTGTAGATGGTGAAAGCCGTGACAGTTACTGGTGTCTTATCCGTCATAGGACATATGTTGCCACAAACCCTGTTACAACAGTAGATGTATGAGGTTATCACAGCAATATGTCATTATTGGCCCTGTGTATGTGCTGCCAGCCACAATTCTGCCAACTTGTGTACATATGTCGTGCATGACGTAGTGCGTATGTGCTGGACACCATAATTAGTGTCATCATATCTGCTAGCAAGCCAGTGAGATATCAGACCGCCTCATATATTATGTACAGTAGGGGTTATATTTGATGACATAACCTGGACATTCTGTGGATGTCTGTACAGTCCTACATGCATGTGGGCATCAGTGTTACAAACAGCAGGTAGCAATACCTTCTACAGGAGAACCGGCACACTCAGGGCAGCTACATATTTGCAGGAGGTTCAGGAACTACAGACAGAGAGTGAGTAGACTTGTGTTGTGCTTTGTATAGTACTGGTGTTACAAGGTGTGTGTACATACTACTTTACCTTGGAATGCAGTCTGTCTACATAGCTCTCAAATGTGGGCATATCCTCTTGGTGACCAGAGGTGTGCCTATCATGTGTTGTCTGTCCACCACACAGGTCCTGTATCAGATATTCCACTGGCAGTGTGTGTGTTGAGTGCTATCGGTACATGACCTACATATCAAGCTTTGCACATACGACATGCTGTGGGGTGTGTTCCATAGTGGGCAGTGAGTATATCACACTGCCATTGCTGCCATCAGTCCACTTCTATTGTATCCCCAACACATATGGTGGGGCTGGGACAGTATATGTGTGGGTGTCACCTACACAATACATGTGTGCTCTTATGCACTCCAGAGGCCAGTATATGTAACAGTGGTATATGGCCCTATATTACTGAGTCTGTGGGGGAACCATAAATGACCTAGGCTGTTAAATATGTGGGGGTATCAGGGGTGAGCTGCCTTAAGGTATCTGGATGTAAAGTGCCATATACTTCACCTATATTTACATCACTTACATATATTCGATTACTGCAAGCCTACTGCCTCCTGCCAGACAGACTGTTCTGTTTGTCAGTGTGCATGTGATGATGTCAGTTATGCCTTGTTGTGTCACAGTTACAACCCATGTGGTCACATGACGTCTTTAACATCCACTATTTTTAGTACACTTATTTCTTGTAGCTGTAATACTTGGAACCAAAACTGATGATTCTCTCCTAGTTGTAGAGTGTGTTTGGCTAAAGTACTATATATATAGAAGGATAAAATGAAATGAATTATTACTTTGGTTGTTTATATTTATATTTATATTGATATTGATATTTATTTATCCATACTTATCTATTGCTGCTTAGGCATTTCATTACTTAGCATTCATTGTATTTTGTCCTCACTGTTACACTTTAATAGCAGTTGTATTTCATTGCATTGTATGCGTTCTACTGAGCAGTTAATATTTAAAGTTTAGCTTAGCTGTGGAAAATTCCTTTCTAGTGAACTAATTGTTTAATTGATTGATTGCTGCAGCTTAGCTATAGGTTACTTTTTAATTGTTTTAGTGTTTTAGCTATTTAAATCAAAGACTGATGGATTTTTGAATATACGTCTGAAGAAGCGTTTTTTATTGCCATGAAAGTGCTTATGTTTCCTTTGGCCTAATAAAATACTTGGATTTTACATCAATTTTATCCTGTTGCCTTCCTGATTTTCATCTTGGTTTGGGTGTGTTCGTATATGTGTATATATATATATATATATATATATATATATATATATATATATGGGAACACTTCACATAATCGAATTACTGAAATCTCGAATTTCATATGGTCGAGACCATATGATCGAGATTTTAGTAAATTGAATGAGTGTAGTGTTTAGAAATAAGACTTTACTTACCTTAATACATTACGTGCACACAGAGGCAAGTATTGTTGTACGCCCTGTGTGTACGTAATGTTTTATTTGTTTTGCGGTGTTGGCAGGAAGTGAGAAATCTCCCATTTTGCGCTTTCGCATACAGCGCAAGATGGGAGATTTCCCATCTCCCCACTGTAGCTGATCTTGGAGTTGGTATATTTAAGTAGGGGGTGGGGCATAGCCCCCACATGGGGTGCAGGTGGGCGAAGCCCCCCTGCTAAAGCGAAGTTTGTGTTTTTTTTTTTTTTTTTGATGGTTTCCTTTCAGAAGTTCGAGTTTCCGAAACTCGAGCTTTTGGTTTCTGTTATTTGCAGTTCGAGATTTTGGAAATTCGATCTTCTGAAGTGAATATACATATATATATATATATATATATATATATATATATATATATATATATATACATATATATATATATATATATATATATATATCTGCTGACATATATGTAACTATGTCCGTATATACCTACATAGATGTATATCTGCATACACATATGTAACTTGTTGTGTATATGTAGACATATAGGTGTGGACACATAAATGTGTTGATGTAGCCATTAGCATGTATATATGTTCATATATAGTAATATATATATATATATATATATATATATATATATATATATATATATATATATATATATGTTGCAGCAGTGTAGATATTAATATATTTACACACAGATACATCTAGATGATGGTATACATTCTCTGTACAATTGCATGACTGGACTGGATGATAGGTTTCAGATATTGCCTTGACTTTATACAGTTGTAGTGGCTTACTGTTAGACCATTGTAGCTGTGTTGCGAAGGGTCCTGGGGTCAAGAAATGCATGTGCTGGATATTGCATTGCACAGCATATCTGTTACGGCTGTGGTGGTGGAGAACATAGCAGTCACCCTCATTTGAGCCCCCACCCCCATCAAATGTGCATAAGGACAGTTATTTTGTGGTGGGGGTTCCGGTTGTTATTCAATCAGGTGCTGCTATTGACATATCTGTCCGTATACACATATATCTATATATATATATATATATATATATATATATATATATGTAATGTATATGTATATCTATATATATCTAAATATATGTAAACATATTTATCCATCTACCTATATACCATTGATGTGATATGATGTATGTGTGAGTCATACATTTATATGTACCTGTGTATATCTCTACATTTACAGATCTATAACTATCCATATGTCCATGCATGATTGGCTCACAATATTGGCCTGTCCCACATTCATCTGGCCAATTGACGTGGATGATGTCAGGCATGTGGTCAGTCAGGAATGCCGATACATTACAGTTGCAGATATCATGTTGTTCAGATTATGTGTATTACAACAGATCACTGTTTAACTAGCAAGGTTTTACATGTATATGAACAATATTTCACATTTGTCCCAGTTTGTACCCCACTTTTGTCGCACTGTATCCACAATGTTTGCAATAAGAGGTTGAGTGTTATGGTATTAGTATAATTTCCCATATGCAGATTGACTGTGCTGCATGATATATCTGGGAATACATGGGTTGTATGTATATCCAACATGGTGTAGTGTTAATTCACTATGATTGTGGTATGCAAGCTCCTGGGTTCGGGCCGTGCAGTGGCTGTCAATTATGTTGCAGGGTTGAACAAGGGAGGTGGGATGCATGGTGATTAAGGCACTTGTAAGCAGTTGTGAGCATGTTTGCACGACGGTAAGCATTGCCAACTGCAGGTAACATCCAGTTACACCAGGTTAGCCTCGACATTGCTTAATTTGTGTACGCAGTGCTCACTGTCATGCAAACACAGACCTCTAGTTACATATGCCTAGAGATAGTTTGCATCAGATTTGCTAAGCCTGTAAACGTAAACTCGCTTACTAGTGCTGACATATGCTTACAACAGCTTATTACTGCTTAACCTAACTACTGCTGTATGCATTATGCATTTCCTGCAGTACTCCTGTTTATATATATATATATATATATATATATATATATATATATAGTGTTATTTTGTGACCACAGTACTCCAGTTCATATATATATATATATTTTATTCCGTGGGTTATGCAACATACATATTACCCATAATGTGGTTTGCCATGGGAAATGGTATGTCCCAGTACCTTCCCTGTGTCCCCCCCTCCTTTCTCGCTGACATCCAAGGGCTGGTCCCCTTAGAACGGATTTATCCAACCCTGGCACGCCTCGGTCCATAATGTCATATTCCTCATCCCCCCGCCATTCCCCCACCACATCAGTCATCCTTCCTACAGGTTCCAGCCGAATCTAACCATATCACTACACATTGCCCACTCTCCACTTCTCAGGACCCTTCATGTATGTTGTCCCAACTCATGGATCTTCAGGCTTCCTACACATTTAGTCTGCAAACATACGTTACCATTTTTGCTTACCTTTGAGGCATGGTATGTTACCCTGAGGACTCTTTTTGGCAGACGTTTGGGGTCATCCCGCCAGGGACAGACGTGTTTAAGAGTAGACTTAGCAGGTTGACACTGTTTCTCCCACTGGTAGTATCCTGCCAGTAGTCTGGGAGCCAGTGCTCTGCTATGCTTAGCGGTGCGTATTATTAGATTTGCATGATATTTGCCTTTTGGCATTGATTTCTCCTTTGGCACTTGTTATATATGTGTCATGTATCCTTGACACATGTGTACGTACACTGTATGGGGTCCTGGGAACTTCTGCACTTTATTACATTAACACTTCACATCTGGAATTACTGCAGTACTCCAGTTCACATATGCATTTTCTGTAGTCAGCTATGGCACATATGACTGTATACTAATGCCTTTCACAGATTCAGTTTGGTTATACTATGGTGAGGACATGTTTACTACTACCCAAATTCTTCTGTACGTCTGTTATGGCTTGGTGGATAGCTACTGGGACTATGGTATATAGGGTCCTGGGTTCATGACCTGCATGGTTGTTTATTTTGTTGCTGGGCTGACAAAGGCCCATTGGATACAGAGTGATTAAGGCACTTTAAAGCAGTTGTAAGGCCTTAAGCCCGCTTACTAGTGCGTACATATGCTTACTATTGCCTATTTGTGCTTACACCTGATTACTAGTGCCTTATTCCGTCTGACACTGATACATCACGTGCATTTCTTGCGGTACTCCAGTTCATATAGATAAGCTATTTAGTGGGTTTTACAACAAAAATATTGGTTATAACGTGCTTTGCCATGTAAAATAGACTGTGCTACAGTGGGACTCGAACCGGGAATGCCTGCTCATTGGTCGGATGCTCTACCAACTACACTATTGCTGTTCTGCTTCATTTGCATATTTCTACCATAATGTAATACCCATGTTTCCTTCCCCGGGTCTCCGAGCTCCACATACACAGCATCCATCCATTCTGCAGTTGCTAGCCTAGCCATACCACACCTCCACACATTTCCCTCTCTGCACGTGTCAGTACTCCTCCATTACACTGTCTCGACCTAAGCTTCTGCAGGCTCTTCATCCATTTAGTCCACGTACATACGAGCCTTCCTTCATCCTCCTCCGATACTGTTGGAAACATCTATGTGACTCACAAAGTTTGGTTTGTCTCACCAGGGACAGACCTGTTGTTGTGTCATGAGTAGACTTAGCTGGTCTACACTGTTTCTCCCACTGGAAGCATCTTGCCAGGGGTTTGAGAAGCAGCGGTTTGCTCATACACCAGGCCAGCCTCATCTCCCGGTCCCACTGAACCAATGCCCCAGGTATGACATTCTGTGCATGAAGCACGCCCCCACGCCCCTACAGCATGCACCATTTTTCATTATTTTCTTCAAGACTACTGTCCTCACAGTATGATTGGACAGGCAGTGTTCTTTGATACACATAGACTGCTTGGAATACTGTGATTGAGCAATGTACACATGTTTGTTGGTATTAATCTACATACTTTTATACATTTCCTATACTGTTGAATGACTGTGCTGGATGATATGTTTGTGATAACAGCAGCTGAATGTGTATCTGCCATGGCTTAGTGGTAACTCACTTAGACTATAGTGTGTAGGGTTGGGGGGTTGGAGCCTGGGAGTGCAGATAATTTTGTTAATGGGCACGATGAGAGCTGTTGGCTACAGAGTGACTAAGGCACTGTAGAGCAAGTGTAGGCAGGTGTGTGCTGGTTTGCACGAGGCTCAGCATTGCTGACCTCTGGTTACGGCGTCTTACACTGAGTTGGCCTCTACATTGCTTAACCAGTGTTGGCATTGCTTAACGCCGCCCAAACAGGCTTAACCCTGCTTGCTGCCGCATACCCCCGCACTACTTCATGTATTTAGTTCACATTTGTTGACTGGGACAATCCGACTGGATGTGTCTCCATTGTCAGTGGTGGCCCGCGGAGTGGAGCTCCACAGTAAACCCCAGCTACACATTACAAGTAATACTGAGGTGTACACATTCATAGAGAGTAATAGACTTAACATAGCTACGTACACATTCTTCATGCTTAGTTTACATTAACATGTCTGTATTATACATGCTTAAGTCAGGTTTACATGTCAGGTATGACTGTTGACGAAGGTCATTTTAAGGTGAAGTTATATTCCAGTGTAACAGTTCTGGATAGGTTGCACTCAGGTATTCAGGTTAGGTTTAGTTATTCCATACCTGGATAGGTTACACTCAGGTATTCGGGTTAGGTTTAGTTATTCCACACCTGTGTGGTAGAGTAGAAGAGAATAGTGAAGGGGTAGGTAGGTAGGTAGAGGGGGAGACATTGTAACTGTATAGTAGGCCATTGGAATGATTGGTAGGGGAGCAATAGGGAAGGTTTGAAGGGTGTTGGGATTTGTTTGCGAGGCAGGACAGGAGGTTTCGGTTTTACTAGTTGATGTAGGGGTATAGAGTGTAAGTTGGGGGGGGGATTCGCCAGGTGGTAAGCATGTGCTGATCCAAGTGTGCTTGAGGTGTTCCTTCATGTGTTATTTACATGTTTCGTGTGGGACAGCTGAGGTAATACACATGGGTAGGGGGTTCCAGATTCTGCCAATATAGTTGGGGAAGAGGGTGTCACCTACTTGTGACTGTGAACATTAATAGTAATGTAAAAGGGGTTGATAGGTAAGTGGTGTTAATGGGGCACACAGAGAGAGAGATAGTAGGGGAAATATCCAGGGATGTGCAGGAAGGCTGACGGGAAGGTTCACAGCTGGCCATTTCGTCTACAGCAACAGCTGTGTATATCAACTACATTTGGTGGTAGGTTTGGACACTCACACCCCTGGGTGGGGGTGAGGACAACAATAATACCTTGTGATGCCAATTAGATTGGCTTACATGCCTACAGTGGGGTGTTGCGACCATGTGTTCTTTGGTGTTATTTAGTGGGATTTGCAACAACACATCTGGTTATACCGTGCTTTGCCATGTAAAATAGACTGTGCTGCAGTGGGACTCGTACCGGGAGTGGCTGCTTGTTAGGCGGCAGCTCTGCCCAATGCACACTATTGCTTACATCACCAGGGTGGTCCGAATAGAACTGCACCAGCCAACACCTGCATGCCTCAGCCCATAATTTCATACCCATAGTTCCCCCCCCCCGCACCTCCTCTACAGCACTCATCCTTACTCTGGGTGCAGGTCAGGTCTAAACACACCACTACACACTGCCCACTATCCACTTCTCGGGACCCATCTCATACGTTGTCTCCCCCACTCTGGTTGTATCCTGCCTATGGTTTGGGGAGCAGTGGATTGTTTACATTGTGTGTTTGTTTGTATGTTTCACCTGTCTGGCAGGGGGGGTAATGGTACGTGTCACACGTATGTTGATTGGGCCTCTCACCCCCTTTGGCATGGCCTGTGATCATATGTCATTCTTATGTACTGTATCATATCATAGATTTCATAGATATATATATCTGTGTATATATATATATATATATATATATATATATATATATATATATATATATATATATATACACACACACACACACACACACACATATATATATATATATATATATATATGTATGTGTATATATGTATACATATGTATACATACGTACTACAGAGAGGGAGAGGTATATATCTATTTAGTTATGGATATATATATATATATATATATATATATATATATATATACACACACACACCCATACATCTACATATTTAGCTACATGTCCCGTAATGTAGACTGGTATTGCTGGATACTATGTTTCATGTGCATACCGGCCAACCTTGTGTGCCACTTATGCTTTGCGATACCTACAAATAATACCGTTACTGTAAACAAAGTCACACGTGCATTCTATTGTTGGTACCAGGTTAACATTCGTCCCTTGTGGGACAACCCAAACATTGGGTATTCAACTTCCATCATAAAACAGAGCTGCAAAAGTACCCATGATTATGTGCATGGACTACTGTGTGTGGCAGACCTAGGATACTTGGATCGGGGCAACATTCAGGATGAGTCCCGCGGGGGGTGTGTGGAGGGTGGCCAATATGTGGTGGTGTGGTAAAATGGGCCAGTAACCAGGGAAGAGATGGTGGCTGCGTGTGTGCAGCAGGGGAGGGGGGAGTGGAACTGTGGGTAATGAATGTATGGGTCGAGGATGGCCTGGGTTGGATGGTTGTGTACTGGTCGGCCTGCCTAGTGGGTGGGGGAGAGGGGAATGTGATATCAACATGTGAAACATAACAGGAGACTAATTTAGATCCCTATGTATGACACACTTACAATAACATGAGCTTGGTAGGGTATTGCAGGGCAGACATGTTTCGCTGGGGGGGTATGCCAATTTGTACGGGACATATATTGTTTGAGGCCTCTCAGGTCCATTAACAGTGTATGTGGACATATATGTTTCTGTTAATCTACCATTGCTTTCTACAGATGTCTGGCTATATATACCTGTATGGGTATATATATTTGCTTACATATTTATACCTATGGTGCTGTGGTAGCATTGTCGCCTCACAGTAAGACATTGTCCTGTTCAATTCTCAGCTAGAGCGTCTTCTGTGTGGAGACATGCGTGAATGGGCATACCTTCGTTGAAAGTTGTGCATCAGGGCCGGCAACTTGGCACGTAAAAATCTACTGCCAATCATTAGCGGGCTGGAGTTCTGCTGTGGCGACCCCTAACTGGGAAAAGCCGAAATACTCAACAACAACAACAACATTTATACCTATGTCCGTATATGCTTACGGAGATATATATCTGCCTACATATAGTTAACTTGCTGTGTATATGTGGACATATAGGTGTTGACATATATATGTGTAGATGTCGCCATGTGCATGTATATGTGTTGATATATTTGTATATATATATATATGTATATACTTCTGATATGCATATATATATATATGTAATTACATATATAGATATGTTTTATCTGACTAGATAATAATATATTTACACACACACACACACACACACACACACACACACACACACACACACACACACACACATACATTTAGATGTCGGTATACATTCTCTGTACTGTTGCATGACTGGGCTGAGGTTATGTTTCTGACAACATACAAGTTATGCATATCTGGCATAGCTTAGTGGTAAGTCATTTTGTCTATGGTGTGCATGGTCCTGGGTTCGAGCCTTGCAGAGGCTGTTTATTTTGTTGCTGGCCAGAGCACCAGCCATTGGGTACAGAGTGATTAAGGCACTTTAAAGCAGTTGTAAGCGGGTTTGCGTGGAGGTAAGCACTGCTAACTTCCGGTCACAGTTTCTTGCACCCAGTTAGCTTCTCCTTTGCTTAATCTGTGTTGGCAGTTCTTACCCCTGTGCAAACGCACTTGCACACGCTTGCTAGTGCTTACATATGCTTATTACTGCTTATCTGTGCTTACACCTGCTTACTGCTGTCTTTTTCGTTATGATACTGACTCTTCACATGTGCATTTTCTGCAGTACTCCAGTTCATAAAAATGTATGCTATTTAGTGGGTTTTGCAAAATAAATATTGCTTATACTATGCTTTGCCATATAAAATAGACTGTGCTGCACTGGGAATGCCTGTTTATTAGGTGAACGCTCTGCCCACTACACTATTGCTGAGATGCTTTATTTGCATATATCGTCCTTGTTATCCTCTTCAGACTTTTAGGCTGCTTTAAACGTAGCTAAGCAATGGGCACACCCACGCACCTACGGTTAGCTGTACTCAGAGTTTTAGACAACAATACAGGAGTTTCTTCTTTTGATTTTTATGTTCTGTTGCTGTTGTACACATGGGGGACTGTTGGTGGGGATATGTGGACACCTATGAGTGGTATCACTCATTAATTTCCACTTTCTGCTGTGCAACATTGCAGGGCCATGTTTATTCTGAGAGCTCTGCTCTCAGACACTCCCCCTGCACTCGTACGTGCTCTGTGTAAGCCTGGGAGCTCGGGCAGCACACCTTCATTACTATGCATGGCACGCTGCCGTCCTGCTCCTAAGCGGCCATTTCCATGCCGGACTAGACTAGTCCTGCACGTAGTTAATCCTGGGGAATTGTGTTTTGTTCTGAATGAAGTACAGTATACTTAATCAGAAGTAGAAAAATGCTATTATGTAACTGCATTCACTATATAACTATTGAAGTATAATCTCATAAGTCTTGAGTGCGCTAATCTGTGATATTTGTCTCAGTCTATAGATTATATCTAGAATTACCAGTTGTCCATTCATTAAGTCATTTTCTGATAACCTTTTTAATCCAAATTAGGGTTACAAGGACGCCAAAGCCTTTCTCAGAACCCACCATTTCCAAATAGAGCACCAATTTACCACAGGACAAGAACACTTATTCTCACATACCTGTAGGCAGTTTAGAATTGTGAGCTCTTCATGCAGCTTAAGACAGATCAACAAAATTTGTTTGAAATCATCAGACTGAAATTATAGTTTCCCAGATTTTGAGTATGATGCAAATAAGTGAAAATGGGGAGGGGATTACAGTGGCAACCCACACCCCAAGAATTACACAGTTTTCACAAAAGTATTATTACTTTAAACTTATTATGTAAAATCAAACCAGTAGTGGGTAGTAAAGCACTTGATGTTGGGCATTCAGATCCTTTCCCTTTCACTTCAACAGTATTTCACTTTGCCAAATAAATTGGCAAACTTACTTTCATTTAAGCATTCTTCATTGCCATATAGTTAACCCCTTTTATTTAAGCATTTTAAATTGTCAAGTTGTAAAGGCCAGAAAAGCTATCAAATTTAAAGTTAATTGCTATTTGCAGTGCAGTTTCCTTTTCCATTTCTTTAAGTGCTAAACCATTGGAAGAAAATTTTCTGAAGTACAAACATGAATGACATTTTTCCTTACAGTGAATTCCCTTTAGTAGGTGGAACATTTTGAAAGATGTAATAGCACTGAACAGCAGCAAATGTAGAAGTCTGGAGCATGCATAGTATGGAAATGTGATGATAACTAGAGGTTCCATCAGTTAGGAGGCTACATTTTATTTTGTAACATTATCTGCTGAAAAGATAGGGTTTTCAGATAAGGACTTTTAGGTTAGTTCACAAATATCCAAGGCTGTATATAAAATCATATGATATTTTACACCAACTATCAATAGATTAATTATTCAATTTGATGCGGTGCTCAATGGCAGATTTAGGTATGGGACAGGGGCACGCTCTGCCCCTTTTTAAACCCTTGTTATTTATTTACTGAAAATCAGAAAAATGTACCACCAAAACGGTACATTTTCTGGTTTCAACTTTGTGCTGTGAAAAAGACAACATACTATGTTTTACTGACAACAGAAAATATACCACCAAACAGTCATTTTTCGGTTTCAATTTCAGTTAAATTCTTTTTTTCACAAAGAATGCTAGACTGTCACCAAATGTGCCTAATGTATCGGAGATGCAATTTGAAGTTGCAGTCAGTGATTTTTTTTATAACGATCCTCTTTCAACTACATTTCTTTTGTAGTTGAATTTGATGCATTGGTGAGAACTTCAATATCATTGGGTGAAAAGTTTTAAATAATCCAAGTCAGACAAATGACTTTGCAGAGTAGCTCTGAAAAAACTGCTCTTTGAGTGTGAGCGAGTGATTCTGCCCTAAGCCTTAAAGCTATTTATGTGTTTATTTATTTATTTTTATTAAAGTTGTACTGTACTAGTTTTCAAGGAGCCAAAGCCATACAGTTGAGTGAGTAGCTCATTTGGTGTGCTGGTGAAAGGGCAACATTGCTGCAAAGCAAGTTATTATGCAGTTTTTTTTTTTAATTTACCCCCCCCCCCACACCCCCCTTCCTGTAGACTACTAGCTAAGTCATACATTAAGAAAATGGAAAGTGACTGTAAGAAATGCCAGCCAGTTTTTTGTAATGGTATTGGTGATGGAAGGTTGAGAGCTGTGGTGACAGCAACATATGTATATGTGTTGAGTGTTTTCTTAAAAGAGCGTTATCATAAGGCTCTTTTAAGAAAAAAACTCAACACATATCTATCCAGATGCTCTTGCTGTCTCAGCAGCAGTGACACAAACTGATTGTCAATCAACGTATGCTGGTGTGCTTGGGCTCTAGTCCCATGCCCCAATTGACAGTGGATATTACCTTTTTGGTACTTACGTATTATCGCAACCAGATTTTCGTGGTTGCGAAATTCACACCCTGGAATCAAAACAAGTGTGGGAAACACTGTAAGGTGGTGTTGTAAGTCATTACTGCCGAAGAATAAGTCTGGATTACCATCAGGAAGAAAAACAATTGCCAAATTCATCTTCCTGGTTTGCGTGCTTTGCACACGCATGCAATGGCAATGCTCTCAAAGCCTTTCACTGCACTCTAATATGTATAGAATTCCAAGGCATGTGTTGTAAAAACTGTTGGTTTGTCGACTTTTTTAAGATAAGAGTAGAGATGCCAATTTCCGACATTTCTCCTTCTACTTGCAGTCACTGAATGTGGTATACATTGCGTACAGTTTTATTTTAGTACATAGCAGTTCTGACGTGTAATTTTGCTTGTTTTTCTTCACTTTTCTTCGTAGTTCTTTGCCCGTAAAAAGGGTACGTTGCAAGGTGTACAGTCCAGAAGTAGAAACATGCCAGACGAAAACAAGACCTTATAACGTACCCTTTTTACAGCAATTTGTACAGTGGGACTATTGCTTTGATTGTGTGGGTCTTAGACATACTCAGTCACAACCAGATTGTGCATGTAAGACTTGAAAGTGCTATTCAAACTCCTTCAAGTCTTACATGCACTCATTTTACTTGAACTATGTGATTTCCGCAACCTCAGAAATCTGGTTGCGATAATACGTAAGTACCTACTTTTTTTATTTTATTCTCATACGGCTTAACCAGAGAGCTTTCTCCCTAATTTTCCTCATTCTGAAAAATGGTGATTAGAAATAATGAAGAATTTTAGCATAATCTGAAATTATGTAAATCATATAATATACTAAGAGATTAAGAGCATGATTTTGCTATTTGCATGCACTGTTTGTTGAAGGGGTGTCATGTATTGGTATACTGTAACATCAGAAGAGCATTTTGAATAGATAGTATAGTTGTACCTGGCCATAACAGCAGCTGTACAAATAATAGGATCGATTCTTGCGGATAGGCTCCATCATGTACCTGGTAGTATATATGTGTATATTGGTTCTGGAAACCTTTACAAATGTATGTGTACACTTTTTGCAGCCCACTTCTTCCTATGTCTCCCTTAGTCTACCACAAGCATTTGCTGATGCATCCGCTGTATCTTACCACCAAACCAAAACCATGTATATGCCATCTGCAGCAAAGTTAATGTATGTTTCGTGTGTGTGTGTGTGTGTGTGTGTGTGTGTGTGTGTGTGTGTGTGTGTATACGCACGCACGTGTGCGTTCTTCTGGTACTGGTTGGCGTTTTACTCCAGGCTGTCAAATATATTTTCTAAAAGTGCTATAATTTAAATTTTAAAACAGCTAAAGACATAGGGGAGTAGTAAATAATTTATGATAAAATTAAGGCTGTTCTCAGCTAACGGCCCTCTGAAAAATTAGAAAAGAAAAAAGTGAGACTTAATATGAATTTTATACACTAGGTAGGTGTACAACAGCAAATTAGACTACGCTAAGATATGTATAATACCTTACCATGGGCCTAGCTGGCATTGAAAGCAGTTTCACTTCCTCCCAGAAGTTAAGAGGCACAAGATGACGGATATAATAGAAAAAGCTGCTATAGTTGCTAGTGGTACAAATGGTAGAACCTGGGGAACATCTAGCTAATCTTGTCTGCCCATTGAGGTTTTCTTCCATATTTGAAGTCATGACAGTAAGTTCAAGACTTCCTCTTGCCAGCCACTGTAGTTTAATGCTCCCTAAATGATCAAGAACTGTCTGTTGATACCACCTAGACATACCCATCTGAATAAAGCCTGTTGCAATGGCAAACTTTCACCTGCCATGGCAGGGTGAAGTGTAGTGCAGCTTTGAGTACTCTGTTGCTAAATACCTGTGCCACTCTGTCACCACACATAGTATAGGTGCCCAACAGTCTTGTAAATTAAGTTCCGGTGATCATAGGTAGTTGGCAAAGTACTAGTTGAATACTTACACTGCAAATATAATTATTTATTACAAGTTACATGAGAGCGATGTAGTTGCTATTATCCTAAATAATTGTTGTATTACATTAAATTTTAAAAATCTGACTGCCACAGCTATTTAAACTGATTAACAAATGCAGTTTATTTAAAGTCAGTATCCCTTCACCGCCACTCAAACTGTTGACAGATATACTGATGACAGATGACAAGCACTAGGACCAATGCCTTTCCTGCCTTTTCACTGGTTGTGGTGTTAGACACTTGTGTGTGTAAAGCAATAGGACTGATGTGTGAGTAGGGGTGTGCAGTCAGTGTGAGATGTAAAGAAAGGAGACTAGCACAGTATTTTATAATATAGCTAGTAAAATATACAACCTGTGTTGTGGAGGATGGGCTTGTGTGCAGATATGGCTGCTTCCTTAACAGTTTTTTTGAAAGATACCAGTTGCCAGTGCCTGGCTCCCTTGCTACTGCACCGCCAGTAAGTAGTTAAGAGTTGGTGATTGTTATATGACTATCTGCTTTAAGGAGGTGCTGTGAGTAACATTTTCTTTGTATTGCAGTAATATTGGCAAGTGTTTTAACAAGGCGTTCCAGCAGTGCTGGTATTTTGGTTAGGTGTCCTGGAAGGTGGCAAAGTTTGTGTAACCCATTGTTGAATATGGCGTGGTTTGGCGGGTAAGCCGTCAAAAAACTTTAACCGTAGTGGATTAACCCAACCACCAAGCGCTATTATACCATGACATTATTCAAGAAAAGAAACTGTTACTTTTCTTAAATAATGGCATAGTATAATGCCTGTTTACTGCCCTTCCGCAGATGTCTGGGTTTAACATAGCGAGACAGTTTAAAATATCTCCGTTGCTTATTTTAACTTTATCTCGCTATGTTAAACTCATTTAACATAGCATCTTAAATGGGTTTAACATAGCGAGACAAAATAAGCAACGGAGAGTTAACTTATTTAAAAAAGCTGTCTCGCTATGTTAAACCCATTTAACATAGCGAGACGGATCATGGTATAATGAGAATTAATTTGTGTTTAATTATGGCTAACATAAATGACAAGCTTTACGCTGGATGTGTGATTACTTCAGGCAAGACATGATGAGTTTTAATGTTACATTACGTTATACACTATACTGAGGAGCCATATTTAGATTTCCACTGAGCCTTGTAGTTACTGCAAAGAAGTTAAAGATTTCTCCAGTGTTTTTCATTGGAAGTTGGAGAATGCCATTCTCACTAGTGTTTTGATTGCTTCATGGTATCAGTTATTATGGTTTACTTTGATCTTCTTATAAAATTGGTTTTAAAACTAGGCATTTTTGCTTGGAAGTAATGTTTGCAGTTTTACTAGTTTGTTAATGTTTAAATGACTTACTGGCATACAGTAAGAGCTTATCTTACTATTCAGTACATACTTTGTACACATCCAGCTTATATTCTTGTGCACCAGCTCACTTTTAAGGAGGCCCCGTGTTATGCACAGAACTCCGTACACCACAAATGCATCGCCTCCTCACACACACTTTTGGATCAGATTTTAATTGTTCTAGTGGAATAATATTGCATTCCATTACCCAGTTAATGATATCCTATCGATGACATCATGCATGTCTGCTTATTAAAATTCAGTACACTGCTTTTTAAAAAAAACATAACAGAGGGTGCAAAACAGGGCACTTTCTTAAGTTCAAGACAGAATGTTTTTTGGAATGAATTCCATATAACAACTGATACACTTTTGATTGCCCATCTTTTTGAGACTACCTCTGACACTGTGACCATAGCAAAGTTTAGGAATGAGAAATATATTTGCAAAAGTATGCCTTATTGAAGTGGGTAGGATTTTGTCAATTTTATAAAGGGTACCAAGTTTTCAGTTTGTCTTTTACAGTAATATCAGCATAGGTGTTAAATGGTTGTCTATGGTTACAGCTAAATGTTTACAGAGATCAACTATTTTATTTTCAGTTATTATTAATTTGAAGAGGTGTTTGGTGTTGTGAGTTATCTTTCTTAGTGAAAACTAAGTTTACTTTGGTGTCCTGATTTACTGTTAGTTTAGGTTCCCTTAACCAGATGAGTAGAGTAGCAGTGGAACATTGTAACAGAGTGGTAAGTGTAGATATGTCTTTGGCAGTACCTATAATAGTTGAGTCATCCAAGCATTGCAATACCTTTAGACCTCTGGTGTGACTTTGCATATAATTTTAAAAACAGTGATTAGGAGTGGACTGAGAATGGAGCCCTGTGGTGATCTAATGTTTGAGATGTATGAATAGGAGTTCTGCATGTTGGGTCATTGTGACTTTGTGCAGTTGAAGTTTCTGTTAGTTGCAAACATGAATCTTGAAGTTAGATAGTAGACTGAGGATACAGATTGGTCAGTATTTTCCTGTCTTTTTGCTTGTCACCTGCCTTGAATGGTGGAATGAATTTAGCACTTTCCAAATTCCAGAAAATACTCCACATATTTTTTTTTTTGTTTAGAATTAATATTAAGGTGTATGCAATTCTGTTTGGGAAGTATTTCAATAATGTAGGAGAAATTGTAGTATCTTTAAATGTAAATTCATGAATGTTGTTTTGTTGACAAACGCTGAGTATTGCAGGTATAGGCACGTTGTTTGCAGAGTACGTATCAATTGATTTCAATTGGTCTGCAAAAGCATTCACTGTATTCTTATCAGGTGGGAGGTCAGGGATTAATCTTGCTTGGGCTTCCTTTTCCTAGTATTTGATTGCCAATATTGCAGCAAGCTGTTGGGTTATGTTTGTTTTGCAGTTGAGTGTAGTAGTTAGTTTTCCTTGTCTAATCTTATTTCCTTTTGGCATTTGTTTCTGAGTTTGTTGTAGGTAATGGCTGGCTTTGACTCTGCATTTCATTAGATTTTTGACAGGCGGATTATTTTTTTTACAAACTACTTGAGATAGATACAACACAGCAGCACAGTGAATAGCATTGTTGCCTCACAGCAAGAGGTTCTTCAGTTCGATTTCTCAGCTAGAGGTACTTTCTGTGCGGAGTCTGCATGTCTTCCCTGTGTTTGCGAGGGTTCCCTCTGGGTGCTCCAGTTTCCTCCCACATTCTAAAGATATGCATTAGGTGGATTGGACACCCTAAATTGGCTGTAGGTGTGAGTGTGCATTCAGGTGTGTGGTAGGGCTAGCCATCCAACAGTATGAAACTTGGCTCTAAGTGATTATCATTGTTAAAGTGACACCCCGGCCCCATGTGTAAAAGTGGGAAAAGGGGTTGTGGATGGATGGATGGACTTGTAATTTACATGTAGCTGTTTTCCTAAAGAACTGTTGTTTTACATTAAATTCTAAAACATGACTGCCACAACCATTTAAACCAATTAACAAATATGTTTTTTATCTGTATACAGGGTTCCAGGGATGTGAAACACTGTTTTTTATTGTATGCATCTTGACAGGGGCATGTACTTCTAGAAGTAATTTATTGAACAGATAAACAGCATGTAGTCTGAGAATGGTCCAGTTGATTGTTGACGGTTCTTTCTGAATTATATCTGTTGTAATATTTTTCCATTTTTGGTAGTAACTGTTTTTACTATGGTAGAGGGTGATTATTTTTTTTCACTTTTTTTAATTTCTCCACATCTTTTGGGTTTCTAATACAATGATGGGAATTGACCCCATTCCTAAGTCAAAGTATGATTAAAGTTCATGAAATTAGTATTGTTTCAATCTTTGATGTCAGCCAGAAGTACTCCTAGCAGTACCCGTAATGTGCCCAGTAATGATGACTCCTGTATTTCGTACAGTTGCATGTAGTGGTAACATATCTAAATACGATTGTAGATTCTTTTTTATAAGACATGTTGTTCCCACTACTATTGGAACTCTCTGGGTATCTTTCTTCCACATTGCTCTCGTTTCTGCCTGCAGATCCTGATATTTTATGACTTTGTGTCTCTCTTTACACAAAACACTGTTGTCACTGGGTGTAGCGATTTCAGTGATCAATGCTACATTTGTCTTCTTTTCATGGATGTTTTTCCAAGTCTGAACAGTCTAGCCCAGCTTCCTCTCTGTCCTCTAGAACTTCAGACAGGGCAAGGAAGAGGCCTTCTTCTGCTCCAAAGTTTCTGTTGGAGCATTCTCCAAAGATGCCTAAGCTGTACGATCCTAAGGGTTTTTCAGATCTGAAGACTTCAAGGACTCCTCCGTTAGATGCACCAGTTTCAGATCTGGCCTGTCTACTCCGAAGGATAGGTCGGATTGGTTGCTTTTGGATTCCTTAAGGAGCCCCTTCAAACTGATTCAGTCTTTACCTAGGACTTGGTACTCTCCTTCCATGGATCTTGTGCCATCCAGAATACCTTCTCCCTTCCTGGAGAGACCAAAGTCTCCATCAGCATCATCAACTCGCTCGACCAGAAGACTCACAGAAGATATTGTGGAGAGGATGGTTAATAAGATCCTCTAGGTGCAGGGCTTTGCAAGATCCCCTTCAGCTCCTACCCCTAAGGGTCAGGAGTTTTGAGCATCTTCTTCCCCTCTTCCGATTTCTCCCCTGGTTTCCCTGGAAGTTCCAGAGCCTTCAGATCTGTCCGATATTGTCTGAATCAGATCCGAGGACCTTCCCTACCTCAGCTCAAACTTCCTCTTGGAGTTCCTCAGACCACTCAGAGTCAGGGAGCTCTCAGGATTGTGGTGGCCATTAGAGTAAAGGACAGCAGGGTCAGCTCCAGAGTTGTGAAGCCTCAGCTCAGATCAGCTCGACCCTGGCTGCAGCTTTGGAAGCTCTGTCTTCTGGATTCAAGGCTGCCCAAATATGGAGACATGACCTCTCAGATCAGGGATCCTCTGTTTGTTGGGGACAGTCAGCTTTCAAGACCATGGAGAGGGCTACGTCTGCCTCAGTGGTACAGACAGTATTTATTTATTTTTTTATTTAACATTTGTTTACCAGGAAAGAACTACTTGGAACGAAACCAGTTTTAAGAGGAGGCCCAGAGAGAAATGCTCCAGATGCATGTCTTTGAAATATGGGAGGAAACCGGAGCATCTGGAGGAAACCCACATGAATGCAAGGAGGACATGCAGACTCTGCACAAAAGGCGCTCCAACCGAGAATCGAACTGGAGAACCTCTTGCTATGAGGCGACAACACTACCACTGTGTCGTCAACCCCATCGGATCCACAGTGTTCAACCTTGCAAGCTCTGCACCCAGTGTCTCAACCAGGCCTCTGACAGGGACAATGAGTCCAGAAGCCCCAGGCTACCTGTGAAGGTTCCCCCCTCCTCCACCGATACCTCCGCAGATCTCCCCACAGAGGAAGTTCCTTGGAAGAGGAAGTGTAAGAGGAAACACCTAAGCCCCAAGGAGGAGTCTGTCACTGAGGATACTGACCTCGATGAAGGAGAGGGATCCCCATGATCACCTCCAGATGATGTTTCCTTCGAGGACATCCTAGAGATTTTGAAACAGAGAAGTGGCTGGAAGCTCAGCAATCCATCATCGGAGTAGTCTGTGTACCTGGCAACTTTTGGATCCCAACCAACTACCTCCTTGGTGACCGTGCCTGACGATGAGTTCATCAAGTTGAGCTCTCGGCAGGTGTGGGAGGCTGCAGACTTCATTGAAACACCCCCCCCACCCAGACCAAATAAAATAACAGTTCCAGAAGATAAAAAATGTTGGTCAAGAGGTGTTCCAGTAGATGCATTGGTTGTGGCAGCAGCCACGAAGAAAGAACTTGCGGAAGAGGGTTCTATTATCCATCCCCCTAATAAAGATTCCAGCATGATGGATAGATGTGAGAAGCATGTGTTCTCCTCAGCAACATTTGCCTTGAGGTTCCTGAGTTATCCTTCTCATTTTACCAGACTTCAGAAGGATCTGATCAATGAGCTCTCAGATACCCTCTCAGGAGTTGTGGCTGAAGAGATACAGGCTTCGGTTACCTCACAGCTGGCCACCCTGCATTCCATCACAAACTCTTCCATGAGGCTCATCTTGCATGTAGCTGAAGGGACGAGTAGAGCTGTGCATTCAGGTATCTTTATGAGGAGGCAGGCCTGAATGCACTTGTGTGACTTTGCTGAGCTTTTAAATCTTTGTTCGTCAATGCTCCGTTTGACAGCACTTCCCTATTTGTCCCAAAGGTTAGAGACATACTGTCCAGGTACAAGAAAGATGGAAGGACCCTTTCTGCTGTGGGCATTAACTTTTCCACTCCTCAGAGACAATATTCAAAAAATCAGAGGAGCAGTGGAAAAATGTGGTTCAGAAAATCACAAGGGTCCTTTCCTCAAGCACATGATGAAAGTTCCCCCAGAAGCAGAAGAGGGAACAGTGATGGAAGACACCACCCTCACGGCAGGAGTGCTCAGCATCATCCAGGGATGAGTTCTGTGGGAAACCCTTCCAGTGATCCTAATGGAGGCCATATTGCTCTTCTCTGGAGGCAATCTGGGGTCGACTATATATGCATCTGAGAGCCTAGCTAAAAATAATGAATGACGAATAGGTGCAGAGGATAATATCCAGAGGATACAATATTCCCTTTCCCCTTCCACCAGCCCAAAGCAAAAAGCTCCCCGATGTTCCACCCAGTCAAAGAGAGCTAGCAGCCATACAGATACAAAAGCTGCTAGGCGAAAGAGTGATCTGAAGTCCTGCCAGACCAGAGACGATCCAGTACTTACTCAAGGTTTTTTTGGTACCAAAAAAGACAGAGGACTGGAGACCAATTTTGGATCTCAGCAAACTAAACAAATCAGTTCAGCAGAGCAAGTTCCAGATGATCATGGTTCAGTCCAGCCTTTCATTCTTGGGAAAGGACGATTGGATGTGCTCAATAGACCTTCAGAATACATACTAGCATGTAAAGATGGACAGTCAATCCAGAAGTCATTTGCTGTTCCAGCTGGGAGCCAGACCCTACCAGTTCAGCGTACTGCCATTTGGCCTCACTAAAGCCCCAGAGTGTTCAACAAATTATGGCAGTGGTAGCAGCTCACTTGAGGCAGCAAGAATTCCTAGTATTTCCATATCTAGATGACAGTTTCATCACCACCCTGACCAGGCATCTGCTGCTAGAAGCAAAATACATGGTTCTTTGAACTTATGCTTCATTAGGTATTAGTGTAAATTATGAAAAGTCAACTCTAGACCCTTCTCAAGAATTGGACTTCATAGGAGCAAGCATAAACACAATCAAAATGATAGCACATCTCCCGTCATCAAAAGTGGTGACTATAAGAGATCAAGTCAGGAAGTTACTATAAAATTCAAAGATGTCTGCTCGAACAGTACTTCAAGCCTTGGGTTCTGTGGCAGCAGCAAAGATACCAGTTCCACTAGCCAGATTCCACATGAGAATATTACAGTTGTTTGTCACAGTACAGTAGTCTACCCTTCATCAACCCATGTCAGCCACAGTAAGGATTACAAATACTTGCAAGAGGGATCTATCATGGTGGGTTCACTCAGAACAGCTTATTCAAGGTTAACCCCTTGTCCTCCCTGCTCCCCAAGGCCACAGTGACCAGTGGCACTTCCCAGATTGGGGGGGACACTATCTGGGAAAAATAATTCAAGGCACATGGTCTACTCAAGATGCCAAGTTGCACATAAATGTCCTGGAGATGAAAGCAGTGCTATTAGCATTACAAGCCTTTTGGAATGATCTTCCTTGCAGGATGGTTGCAATTCAATCGGACAATATGTTGGTAGTCGGGTACATCAACAAGCAAGGGGGAACCAGATCATATCCCTTATGTTGAGAGGTGCTTAGAGTGTGGCCAATCTCATCCAGTCAAACATGATAATGGACAAATTGAGCAGGTCCATCATTATGCATCACAAGTGGTCCCTCAATCAGAACGTGGTGGAAGAGATATTCCGCGAGTGGGGCAAGCCTTGCTGTAACCACTGTGCATCCCCTCTGAACAACAAATGCAGCTTGACCTGATCCTCCCAATGGTGGAGTCCCGGAATGGTTCTCTCACTCAAGATTGGCCTGATGGTCTATTATATGCCTTTCCCCCAACGCCATTAATCCCCAAATTTCTAAAGAAAGTGAACAGGTTGGAGAGAGAATTAATCCTCATTGCCCTGTTTTGCTCCAACAAATCTAATTTCCCTTTCTTTGGCCTCACCTATGGAGGAAACCATGGATTCTGGATCCAGTTCCCGACCTCCTGTCACACCTGATAGGAATGTCTCATGCAACATTCTCAGTCTCAAGCTGACAGCTTGGTATCTCCAATTCTGCTGATAGACAGACAACCTATGCTGTCTTCACCAGTGTGCCATATCCTACTATCCTCCCACAGGCCTTCGACACAAAAGTTGAATAACAGTAAATGGAGGAGGTTCGTACATTGGTATAAACAAAATGATGTAGATCCTTTCTCAACTCCTATGCACACTATTTTAGAGTTTTCATCGCAGCTGTTTAACGAGGGGGGCAGCTTATTCTACAATAAAAGTCCAGCTAGCTGCGATTTCTTACATTCACATTTGAATTAATGGTTCCTCTCTTGCTTTACATAAGCTGTGCAAAACTTTCTTGACAGCAACTCAAGCCCCCTTATAAAGACCCTTCATCACCTAGGGACATAAATTTGATATTGCAGAAAATTATGCAGCCTCCCTTTGAACCAGCAGCAACTTGTCTTCTTAAGTTTCTCTCTTGGAAAACCATATTCTTGGTAGCCATCATGTCTGTAAGGAGAATTTCTGAAAAAGGCCTTATCATCCCAACCACGATATTTGATCTTTCACAAGGACAGGATCACTTTGTGTACTAATCCTTCATTCTTAACAAAAATAGGTTCAGAGAATATGATCAACCAATCCATTAATCTGCCATTTTTCTTCCCAAACTTCAATAAAGATGAATATATGTTAAATATGCTAGATGTTCATAGACAACTACGTTTTTACATTCAAAGAACAAAAGACATAAGAAAATAAAGTCAATTAATTGTATCCTTCTCAGAAAATAGATTGGGTCTTCCAGTGCCCAAGGTGACTCTGGATAAATGGATTACGGACTGCATATCTTATATTTGCAAGAGTCTAGCGTTAGAGCTGCCAAAACCTATTCAAGCTCACTCCACTGGAGCAGTGGTCACCTCTTCAGTTTTTCAGTCTAGAGCATCCATGGATGAGATTTGCACAGCAGCAACCAGGGGTACCCCTCACATCTTCATTACTCATTATAAGTTAGATTTGATTTCTAGGGGTAGGGCCTCCTTTGGTTCAATGGTTCTGAAGAATATCCTTCCATAAGGCCACCCAGGAAAAAAGGTAGCTGGGGACTCTGTCCCATATGTGAGGATAACATGAAAATTGACAACATCAAATAAAATAGTTATGTACTCACCATAACGTTCCGTCTGTGTTGTCCATTTTAATTTTTTCCTCACAATCTCGCCCACCATCCCCTTGTTCCCTTTTTTTGGTTTCTGGATGAGCGATTTGACCTAAATTGGTTGATTGGCTATTGCGAAACCAGAAATGGTCTTACCCTTGATTAAGGTAATTTCCTGTTCTGTCATTTTCTATGATTATAAGCAAACAAGATCTGAGGTGATTGGGAGAGAGGCGTTGTGGGTAGGATAGGGTGCTTGAGAGCTTTTTTGGTTGTCACGAGCTTTTGAAACAGCCAAGTCAGATCCAGGGGTTTGGATCTAAACCCATATGTGAGGAAAAAATGAAAATGGACAACACAGATGGAACGTTATGGTGAGCACATAACTTATTTTTGTTTCAGCAGCAGCACTGGAGTGTTGAACAGTTACTGTGAATTTTTTGAAAAGCTACAGTCTCTGTGGTTATCAATGGCATTTTGAATCTATTAGTTGCCTATAAGTTATACAACGTTACCTACAACTGGCACAGTTTCTTCACAGCTGCAAAACCCGAAGAAGTAAACAGCAATTTAACCAAAGAAAGTCTGTTATGACTGTCTTTTTAGTACTTCTTGTTGCAGTCATATCTTTTTCTAGATTTGATTTACTGGAGGTGGCTGTATGCTGTTTTCTTACTTTCCTGTATACATAGATTCACACTGAAGTGTAGATTCTTGTCACAGGTGTTGTGCTATTAAGAAAATTCCCCTTCAGTCTTATTATCTTTTTAATCGCATTACATTTTCAAAATGTAACAAATCTTTTTAGGAACATTGCTGTCAAGAAACAGAGATTTATTTGTTTGTTTGTTGCAGACTTGCCTCCAAAACATGTGTCATCCCTAAGTTTCTGCATTTGACAAGTCCACTAACAAAAATGATGGGACAATATTAATTATAAGAAATTTCTCTCTTAGAATTATTAATGCCAAGGAGAACCCAGATAAGAGGTTTCTTATTATTGAGTGTTACGGTCCTATCTTTTCTAGACCACTTGTAATAATTTCAGTATAAGCACAATATGGTGATCGTCAGTCCTTTTCAAGAAATCTTTCTGACACAAGAAGTAAATCAGCCTTTTTGCAATAATCAGATACCATATACAAACTAATGGTCCTCCACATTACATCATTTGATATGAATAACTTCTTCAGTAACTTTAATCCCACTAAAGTCCCAAATGATATGCTGGAAGCTTTGCAGACTGATTTATTTTTCCTTAACGTTTCCAAAGCTTTTAGCTCCTTAAAATGAGGTAAAGCCCCTTGCCCAGATGGATTTGTACTTCTATTTTTACCAGAAGTATAAGTCACAACTGGCTCCTATTCTTTAGAGGTTATTCAATGTTATAAGAACAACTGGTTTTCGTTTCATTATCTTGTCATGTCTTTAGCCACATACCAAGCATAGATCAGATCCTCTTTCAATCAAAAATGATCACCCAATCCCTTAACTCATTTAGATGCTAAATACTTTGTGATGGTGGCCAGTAAAATTATTTCAAAATTTCAGTCAGGAATTATAGAAGGGAGACAAACCATTCAAAATAATTTTATATTACACCTAATAATATACCATAATAAACATGTAATATGCTTAAACATGCAGTTGTATTGGATGCTAGTAAGGCATTTGCTCCAACCTATATTACCTTTCTTTATGAAGTGCTCAAAAATAAAATTTTCTTGAGAAATGCGTTAACCACTTCACCGCTGAACATTTTCAGTCTTTTTCCAGAATACTTGCTGTTTTTGGTCATTTTTGCACTTTGTAGTTAACTATCACCAATACAGTACAACATGTATCCTTGAAATTGTCAGAGAATATTATTGGTATGCTTACTATAACACACATTTGGAATGGGCTCGTACCCTCAAAGGAGCAACTCCATCTTGAATTTTAATAATAAAAAAAATCAATTTTAAGGTCATTGTTTATGACTCGACTTGTACAGAGAGAGAAAATATCACTTTTCTACAAAAACAAAATACTGGTTTTAGGTCTGAAATCACATCGATATTATACATATATATTTTTGATATTTTTTATTTATATATTTTATTCTGAAGAGAACTGAAAGCTACATGCTTGTTTTCAGCTCACTGTTTTGTAAAAGTTGTAGTATGTCCATTTATAAAGTGCATCATGGCCTGAATTCTACCCTAATTTCCTGTAGCGATCTATAAGATTCAGAGAGTTCCTCTCCACTCATACTAATTCACAATGCCTACTGGTCAGTTTGCCCAATGGAGAGAAATTCTGATTGAGAGACATGAGAAAAACATCTTGAGTGGCTCATTACCATGTCTCTGAATCAAATACTGCACTAGGGTTCTCTCTCAGCTCAAGCACTGAGATAGCAAAGCAACCTCCTACATGACTGCATACGCTCACACATACTCATGCGCATGCATAGACAAACATTCTGGTACATATGCACACCCATGCTCCCAAACATTCACTAACAAGCACGCACAGAAGTACACATACACTATTTGACCACAAACAAGCCTCCAAAACTCACACTCAGTCATGAAAACACTCACCCACACACCATCATGCACCCTTCAGCTTGTACACACACACACACACACACACACACACACACACACACACACACACACACACACACACACACACACACTCAACATCTCCTGCCTAACCCTCTTTTTTATGACCACACAGGTAGACATACATACACACACACACACACACACATGCATATGCTCATATTCATTTAGACTATACAAAGCATACAGTCATGCACACACGTGTACACAAATACAAGCACAATGACAACTCCAGCCCCATGGCTTCACTACATTTACCTGTAGAGTGAGTATTGCCATAGGATCAAATGGGTGAATGTCATCTTTTGATGTTGTTCACCTTTTCTCCTTGTTGTGTAAAATTTTACTTGGCGAAGTAATTCAAAGAATATAGGTCTTATGGTTACAATGAAATGGTCCAGTATTGCTAGGTACTCCCAGTAGTTTTATATAACCTTTCGGGTACTCTGGTTTTGCTATTTGTTTAATAAGGAATAATGTATATTTTGCATCCAGTCACAGAATCTTTCAACCAAGCAAATTGAGAGCAGTGGCTAATTAAAATTAGTCTCTGCACTACTACATTAACACGTGGCTTTCCCAGCAAGACTACTGTCTGCATTAAAACCTCCATGAGGGGCAAATCTCAGTAGCATAGTGGTCTGTGAATTACAAATGCTTATCATGATGAAGAAACCTTCAGACATATAGTTTCTCATCATGGTGAGACTCTGAATTATCCACAATATCTCTCTACTGATCCACGATATTATGTAATTTTCAGGAAAAGACCCTGTGATACTTCTACTTTTATTTTTGAGTTGTTTTTTTTGTTTAATCTGCACTTGAGAGATGCTTTTCCTGTGCTTTTACATTAAGAAATTCCACTGTTGGAAATTTAGTGGCAGAAGGTGTTTACCTGAGTTCTCCCAGTTGGCAAGCACTGTAGGAAGCTCAAAGTGTGGTTGTTTATAGGCTAGAGGGCATAGGAGTCAGTTTACAAGATTTGCTCGCTACTATAATTCAGGCAAGTTGCAAAGCTGTTTGTTCATTTACAGAGAACTCTGCAACACTTTTGCAGTGCTTCAGATGTATCCAAGCTTCGATAAGAATATTTACTTGCTTTATACAGTGATAACCACTCACTGGTTTTGAGCATTTTTAAAGCATTTATTTACTTTTGTGGCAAAAATAGTCATTTGTTGGATTTTCTAGTCTGTGCCCCTCCAAATCTCTTTCCAGAAGGGTGAATTAGGCAGGGATGTAGTTGTCTGGTAGTTTGTTTAACCCATACCTCTCAACCTGGAATCATCAAAAATCTGGACAAGGCCCATGAAAAATAGGTACAAATCTGTACGCTGATTAATATAAAATTTGCATACATAATTACATAACCCTGCCCACTCCAATGGAATTGTGGGATAACTTTCAAATGCAAACTGAAGAACAGACCACCAAAATGTGGCACCAGAGTCCCCCCGCAGCCATTCCAATGTCCAATTACCTGGCTATTTCACCCCATTGACCATAAATGATAATGTGTGCATACTGCTTTACTTCTACAATGATTATTTGGGTTTTATTTTTATATTTTATAGCACAATGCACAAACACGATTAGGTATCTACTAAACAAAGCAATACTGTCTCAGAAAGAAAATAGACTTGGCATTAAAACCTCTCTGCCCTTGAAACTCACATTCATTTTAACAGCACTGAAACCCACACCACATCCAAAAAAAATGCATCTGGCCAGTGGGGGATAAAGATTACCTTTGGGCTGTTTTCAAATCATAGGGCCCTTGCACAAAAACAAGAAACATACATGCATTCTTTGATACACCTTCCTGGCTTTATTAAATTATATTCCTTGTATAATGCAACACACTTGTTAGACTTAATTTAGAGTGCATTTTAAATTTATAGTTTGAACATTTTTTCCAGTGTGAATAAGAAAAAAAACTACAGTATACATTTAAATGTGATGTGAGCGCTATCAGAAAAGTCATAGTCAAAACTCAAGGTAGCGTTTATAGTTCCTCATAAACTAAAGAATATTTGCTTATCATAATGGATGATTACAGAAAATATTCACATAAGCAACTGTTTAAGCATCAGTGAATAATATTATTCTAGCAATAGAAAGAAGTATTTTGAATGCTTGATATTTTGGCAATGTATAATGAAGCATCACTCAATGGTCAATAGTTTTACAGATATTACCAAGTACATGGGTTTTATGCAAAGACTAATAACACCTCTATGACAATATACCATCAGGCTTATGAAAATATTTATGTATGCACAGGTAAAAGTTATAAGAATTCTTCAAAGCAAGAAATTCCCATAGAAACATTACAGAAATATGTTTTAGGAAACCTGACATCAGTTCCACATAATACTATAGGATATGTATCTGCACAAACTCTGTTAAAGATTGACTTCTACACCAAACTTCCTTGATTTATCCAAACAAGAACAAGTGGTTGATCATATAATTAGAATTCACAACATCAAGAAGAATGCTCACTTTGAAGAATCATGAAAAGATATTGTATTCAAGGTAACTTAAAAGTTGGAGACTATATAATGGTAAAACAATTAAAATTTATAAAATTAATATCAATCCCCACTTTAACACTGAGCCTTACTTTGTAACTATGATTCAATGCCTGCCACTTGGAATATGGGTATTAGATAAACATCACAATTCACTTAAAAAAAATAATAATAGTAATGTCAGCCATTAAAAATCAGCTAACCTGTTAACGATTATTCAATATGTCCAGCAAAGTAAGAAACTGACCTTATTACCTTAGAAACTTTATTTGCTATAAGAAGTAAGAGTTCAAACTGTCGAACAGACATGTGTAATTTAAAATATCTGTTATATCGTATTTTAATCAAAATGCTTGACCGATTTCTTGCAGTTGTTTACACATAAATGTCAGTACTAGTCTGACTGAAAAATGCTGCCATCCTTCTATTGCTATAAAGTTGCATCCAACTCCAATAAAACCCTATAAATAGACATCTTCATTCACAGAGTTAGCTTACTAACCAAGAAGAGAATATAATTAAATTGCCAGGCCTTTCCTCTGTAACACACGCACACACACACACACACACTCACACACACACACACACTCACACACACACACACACTCACACACACACACGTTAGTTTCCTTACTTCAGTCTCTGCCTTCTATACGTGCATTCAGTCTGCTCCGCAGGTCTGATCTATAGTGACAGTGACACACACCCTTCAATTCCCGACTTAAATAATAATCCATGTAACCGGTACAGCAACCGTTTGTTCCTAAATAATAATCCATGTACAGCAACCATTTGTTGCCATTCCCGCTCACATTTGAGTTTCCAGGCCAGCCAGAAATGCATGAGCTCCTTGAGCTCAATTCCGACAGGCTGGTAGCCCTGATGGAGCTGATGTCATCGCACACGGGATGACGTCAGCTCTAACAGAGCGAAAATTTAAAAAAACAAGAGAAAAAATCGGAATGGAAGGGGTGCCACTCGGGAATCATGGCACCCCTTCATTTGAACCCAAAACTCGGTAAAAACCGAGTAATTCAGTACGGTTGGGAGGTATGGTTTAATCTGCACTTCAGCTGCTGTTGCTGTGATTTTGCATTGACAATTTCCAGGGACAGAGATCCTGTGGCAGAATGTGTTTGCCTGAGTTTTGAAGTAGTAGAGTAAGCTCAAAGTGTATTGCTTATTAGCTAGAGGGTATAGGAGTCCATTTACAAGCTTTTTTTCTCTACTGTAAATTGGACAAGTTGCAAGGCTCTCTGCTCATTTACAGAGAACTCTGCAATGTTTTTCCAGTGTTTCAACTGCATCCAGAGCCATCTGAGCTAAGATAAGATTATTTTCTTGATTAACTGCACTTGTACTTGCTTTATACACTGACTACCACTGTTTTTTGAGCATTTGTTAAAACATTTATATAATTTAGTGGAAAAAATAGTCATGCCTCTGTTTCTTGGCTTTTCTAGTAAGTGTGCCTCCAAATCTCTTTACAGAGGGGTGAATTAACCAGGGACCTAGTTGTTTGGTAGTTGTTTGTTGAATTTGCACTTGAAAGCTGGTTTTGCTGCAATTTTACATTAAGAAAGTCCAGAATTAGACATCTTGTGACAGAAGGTGTTTACTTGGTCTTTCTGAGTTGGGAAAGCACTGCTAATTGTTTGTTGTTTAATCTGCACTTGAGAGCTTATTTTCCTGTGATTTTGCATTAACAGATTCCTGTATCAGACATGTTGTGGTGGTAGGCCTTTCCCTGATCTCTCTGAGTTGGGAAGCACTGTAGTAAGCTAAAAACATAGTTATTTACTAGCTAGAGGGCATAGGAATTAGTTTTCAAACTTTTTTTTCTTTGCATGGAGATGTTCTTTTGACTGCTGTGGTTTGTAGTGCCCTGTGTAGTAGCAAATGCCTAGACAGTAAAAGTTACCTATAAAGTTAGGATTAGATCTGAAACCTGTTGAAAAGTGTGGTATTGTGCATAAATAACACCCTGGAATAGCTAGTGTGCACTCCAAGCAGAGGATCAAACATACTGGATCTGGTACTCACCAGCATGGGAGAGCGTTGCACCCCCTCCATGCCACATCCTCACTATTGAGGTTGGATCACAAAGCTGTCTCATTTAAAGTAAAAAATCAACCTTAAAAATCCAGCTAAACCAGTAACAGTTAGGAACTATTCAGTGGCAAACTACATCCTATTAAGTTACAGTTTGTCAAAATTCAAGGCTCCTAAAACCCTCAGCTACCTATGAAGAATTATTCACAAAGTCACTATACAGACTTGTGAGTGCCTGCATATAGGCTTTGGTACCTACCAGAAATAAACCCAAAACAAACACTAAAAACAAACCCCACAGGTAAAATCCTCACCTAAACAGGGTGTAAAGAAGAAAACTCATGGCTAAAATCAGGAAAAGCAATTTCCTTAAAGGCAAATGTTTTCTTACACAACTAAACAAGAAACTAAGAGGGACAATCAAGTTCAACAACCAAGCCAAGTGTGAGGTCATTCAGAAGGCCTTCTTCAGCTATGTCTGGAACCATACAGGTCACAGACAATAGTGTGCTGAACTAGTGGTGAATGATACCACCTATACCAATCAGGTGACATAGCAAATCTTCTGTCTGATAATTCATCTCAGACATTGCTTCACACTCCTCTCCCAGCTCAGCCAGGTGAAATCCTCTCCAAAATACTTTCTTCCACTATCAGTAGAGAGTAGGTGCAGGCAGCAGTTGCTAAAGCCAAGAACACAGCCTCCATGTGTCCCGACAACATCCCCACTTGCCTCCTGAAAATTCTGAATTATGACTTATCAGGACCACTTGAGGCACTGTTCAGCTACAGCCTTGAAACAGGCTATGTTCCAAGTGAATGGAGGACTGCAACAGTCATTCCTCTTCACAAGGGCAGACCATCATCTGATCCAGGGAACTACAGACCCATCAGCCTAACAAGCCTAATATGCAGAGCCATGTAACAAACTATCATGGAAATAATAAATTAGGACATTGTTCTACAAACACTGGATCAACCCCAGTTTGGCTTTGTTAAGGGAAGATCATGCTTACTTAATCTGGTAGACTTCCTTCAGAGGGTCACCAAGGCAATGGACAAGGGTAAAACAGTGCATACTGTGTATCTTGACCTGACTAAGGCATTTGATACAATACCTCACTCAGGCATTATTGACAGGCTCTCTGAACTAGGCATAAATCATTACATAGCTCACTGGATTGCTGGTCGGCGCATAGACAGGATCCAAGAAGTCAGGATTGGTGAGACCACCTCCACCAAGAGATCATTCACCAGTGGAGTACCACAGGGTTCTGTGCTAGGCCAGCTCCTGTTTGGCATCTACTTTGCATAAGTCAAAGCTAACATTAAAGGCCTCTGGCTCACCAAGTTCACAGATGTCTGTAAACTGGGAGCCATTATGGATTGCTTTATAGTGCACTTTGGGAAACTGTCAACTCAAGTTAATTACTCCATCGATAAAACAGCCTGAAGAGTTGACCCAATAGTAAGGGTTGACCCACGTAGCTAAGACAATAAGAAAATCATTCTATGTTGGTCAACCTATATGTAAGGTATGGCATCCAGGTCCAAGGAAGCTGCAATACCACTCTACTCATCCCTTATCAGACCTATCATTGAATACAACGCCCCCATTGGCATGTATCCAACCAGACACTTCTTGCAATAGTTGGAATGCCTACAGAGGTTTCTCACTGGGAGATTTCAGAACATGATTGCCTAAAGGCTGAGTTTCTGTATTTAGTCTTGTACAGGTTACCGAAAGGGGATCTTTGCTTGGTTTACAGGACTTCCTCAGACCTAGCCCTTATGGCTCTGTTGCACATGTGCAAAACAAACAGCACCAGAAGCAGTAGTTGCAGGGATCTGAACTTTGATTGTGACGTAAAAAGAAGGTATTGGAGATACAGATGTGTCCAAAAGGATCCCCACACTATGGAATAGGCTCCCATCCATGTAAAATGGAGTTCATCTCTGACCCTATTCAAACAAAACCTTGACAGTTGGATGGGAAATCATAAATTTACCCCATGTTTGGCCTGCATGTCCCTTATGGACAGAGGCTGTGAATAAGAAAAGTATTAGCCTTACTAATACCCCCTACAAATCCTTAACTACCTGCTTACTAACATGGCTCCGCATATAATACTTGGGACCCAATTGGTTTGAGGTGTGTGTCTAGGCTTGTAAGGGTCCTAGTGGTCTAGCCTGCTAAAAATCTATGAACTACAAAATGGGCTTAGCTGATGGTTCTAGCTTTAAAAACACATGCGCAAGTTTACCTTCTTCGAATGCAGTTCACTGTACATGCGTCTAAACTGGTGCTGAGGTGTCACAAAAAACTTATGCATTAAGGATACTAAATTGGATTGTTACTTCTGTTGTAACAACAGCTCAAAGAAAGTATTTCATTTTGTTATTCTCCTCAGCCTTTTAAGAAGTTCACCACAGCACTCACAATGAAAACTGAGTATGATGTAAAATGGCAGATTGGCATTTTATCCACATGAAGTAAGGCTATTAGGGCCTATTTTGGAAAGATTATCCTTAGGATTCAATAACACCTACACTAAGTGTACACCATTCTGAGTGAACCGACAACCCAGACATAACTCACACCTTCTTCCTTCTAATTTTAGTTTTCCTACTGATGTTTTGCAGCTTTAAATCTTGACAGGGATTCATAAAGGTTAGCACAAAGTACAGACTACATGTACACTTAGTGCAATCTTTCTGAGTGACTTCTTATTATTATTTTGGCTTTTCCCAGACTAGAAATCACAAAATATGTGATATGAATGTTTTTGAATAAATATCATGTACACTTAGTGCAGACTTTATTGAATCTGGCCTTGTGTCTCTGTTCACCTTTAATATTTCATTATTAACATCATAGCCATCTCATGCTACAGTGGAAAAAGTATAATTTGTGGTGAAATGTAGAGGATTTTTACTTCTGATGTATTAACTCAATATAGAGATAGTTTAAGCCTTTGCAACATTGTGTATTGAGCAAAGCTTCACCAATGCATAAAAAAGTATAATGCAAAATGTCATACAGCAGCAATAAAGGCATATGAACTAAATCCCCATGGAGCCTATCCTTGAAAGGCTATAAATGTTCTTCATCTCACATTGCTGCAGTCCTTACATATGGGTAGTCCGCTGTCCTCGGTCGGCCCGAATACCAAAGTATTAGGCTGACGTTGGTCAAGGAGCTTAAAACTGACATCAGGACGTCAGGGTACAAAAGCGCATGACCGACGTCATATCCTCAGTCTTTTTTGCCGCCGCATGGTCCGATGCAGAAGCAGCGTTGAAATTTTTCGAGTTCGAGTTTCAGACCGAATCCAAGTTGGCTAAGTACCCGTTGGGAATATTTTGTTTTTTCTTGCCTCAGTGTATTACCGGATGTCAGAAAAAGTGAATAATTGTATTTCTTGTGGGAAACAGATACCCGCATAAGGATTATCATTCTTTGTGCATTCCTTGTTTGGGGCCTGAGCACGTTAGAAGGGTGTCGCTTTGTCTTTCGGTTTAATAAGCGCACTATTGCGAAGGTTGGATTGTGCTAGGCTGGTCTTGAGTGCAATTATAATATGCCGTCGGATACTCCCGCGCCGAAAAGAAGCGCAAAGACAAAGCGGTTAAACCTAGGCAAGATGAGTCGTCCTTTCCGGACGCCGGTTCTTTAGAGGCTTCAGTGGAACCGGTGGTTCCAATGGAGGCTTCTCTGGAGTCTCAGGGGGAGACTTTGATTTTGCAGGATGTGGCCTCTCAAGAGGCAGGTCAGGCTGAAGGGGCTTCTCAGGTTTCTGTACTCCTCCTTCCCAGGGTGGTTAGACCCTCTCCTTCTGTTTCCAAGGCTTCTTCCAGAGGCAGGCCAGGTTTAGCTTCTGTTGGTGTCAGTCCTAGTTCAGCAGGGTCTGTGCCTAAGAAGCACATGCTTAAAATGGCAGAAGATTTGATTACTCTGATTAGAGGTTCTTTGCCCCTCCTGATAAGAGGCCTAGGGTGGAGCCAGAGTTGGAAAGTTTTGAACAGGCTTCGATGTTTCAGAGTCTTCGGCTGAAGACTTGCAGGAGTACACTCCTTATTCTGATTCTGATGCAGAAGATTCCACCTTCTGCTTCTCCGCCAGAGGATTTTTCTTTTCAGAGACACTTCATTCTATGAGGGAACATTTTAAGTGGGAAGGTCAGGACTTCTCTGATTCACGGAAAAGGCTTAGGAATTTTTGTTTTACCTCAACATAGGCCCTTAGCTATACCCCTGTTCTGGATGTTGTGCAAGATGTATTTTCAGAGGCTTCACTTAATCCTGATTCTCTGCCTCCTGCCTGTTAAACCGGATAGGTATTACAGGGTGCCTGAGGCTCATAAATATCTCTATAAGAGTCCTAGGGCGGACCCAGAAACTATTAGTCAGGGACCTAAGGGTGTCAGGGCCTCTGTTGTAAAGAATCCGGTTCCTCTAGATAAAGAGGCCAGAGCTTTGGATAGATGGGGAAAGAAGGTCTATACATCTTCTACCTTAGCAATGAGGGCTTTGAATTGCCAGTTTCATATGTTGAAATATCAAAATTTTCTTCTTTCTCAATTGAAATCTAAGGTGGATGCTCTGGCAGAAGGCATTGAGTGTAAAGAATTACAAGATTTGGTGCATGTCTCTGAACAGGTGGGTAAGCATTCTTTACAGTGTGGTTTTGATGCTTTGCAGGCCTCTTCTAGGGTGGCTGCCACTGGTTCAGTTCTTCGCAGGCACGCCTGGCTTAAGGATCAGAATTTATCTGACCATGTTAAGACAAGGATTTTGGATGCTCCTTTGCAGTCTGAAGTATTGTTTGGTCCACCTGTGGAGTCAGTCTTGAAGAAAATGGAAGACAAGGCTAAGTCTATGCAGACTGTTAAAGATTTTTTGCAAGTTCAGCCTCCAATGTTTAGTAGAAATTGGCCTGCTAAGGGGTGGGCGTATCCTTGGCGTATCCTTCTTCTGATTCTCAGTCTAGGGGTAGATCTAGACGTGGTAGGGGCAGAGCTCAGAGTTCCTTCAGACCTAGAACATGGAGTTCACCTGCACAATCTTCGAAAGTGAGGGCAGGGGCCAGTCCTTTCGTAAACAGGCCCAATGACCTACTTTTCAGCTGCCAGAACCTTCTTGCCTGGCAGCACCTTTGGGAGGACGGTTGGCACTCTTCAAGGAAAATTGGATTTTAATTACCCAGGACAAATGGGTATTGGATATCATACACCAAGGTTACAAGTTTTATTTCCATACCTTGCCTCCTTTCAAAGGCGTGCCAGACGTTCCTCCTCAGCAAAGACTAGAGGCTCACAAACAGATTTCTACTACTTCAAATAGGAGCTATACAACCGGTCCCTCTGCCAGAAGTGGGCCTAGGATTTTATTCTCTCTGTTTCTAGTACCAAAGAAAGGGAACACGTGGAGACCAATTTTGGATTTATCCATCCTCAACACATATCTGGACATTCCCAAGTTCAAAATGTTGACGTTACAACAGCTTTTACCTCTGCTGGGCAAAGATCACTGGATGGTGACTCTGGATCTCAAGGAGGCTTACCTTCATGTTCCTATCAGGCCCAGTTGCAGGAAGTCTGCGTTTTCGGGCTGGGACTTTTCATTATCAGTTCTCTGCATTGCCCTTTGGCTTATCTACTCGCCCAGAGTGTTCAATGAAGGTTCTGGCTCCAGTGGTAGCTTTCTTCAGGCTAAGAGGAATACAAATCTATCCTTATTTGGACGATTGCCTGATTCTGGCTCAAGGAAAGGACGAACTTCTTCATCATTTACAGTATGTGATGGCAGTGTTAAGATGCCTAGGGTATTCTGTGAATGAAATAAAGTCCAGTCTAGTACCCTCTCAGGACATGTGCTTTCTGGGTGTGAGACTGAATACAGCATCCCAGATGGCCTTTTGACCGGACAAACAAAAGACTCTTTCTCTTTATTTCCATCAATTGTCTCGTCAGTCCAGGCTGACTGCAAGGACAGTCCTTCAAGCCTTGGGGTTCATGGCATCTTGTATTCTGGTACTTCCGATGCCAAACTGCATATGAGGAAGCTACAATGGTATCTCAAAATGTATGGACTTAACACTGCCAAGATATGGACACTGTCATTCAGATAATACCTTGCATTCAAAAGGAATTTTGTGGTGGGCTCAGGAATGTCACCTAAACAAGGGACTCTCTCTGTGACCCGACCAGGCCGAGTCAGATTCTAACGACAGACGCCTCAGACAAAGCTTGGGAGCTCATCTAAATGGAAAATGGGTACAAGACACGTGGCCTGCCAGACTTCAGCATTTACATATCAACTTGAAGGAGATGTTAGCAGTCCAATTTGCATTGATAGCTTTCAAGGATTTACTTCTTCCAGGGCAGGTGTTGATTCAAACAGACAACACAACTGTCATGTGGTACATCAACAAGCAAGTGGGGACACATTCATACCCTCTATGCAGACAAGCAATGATTTTGTGGGAGACTGCTCTCAGTTTACAGCTAAATCTTCAGGCAAGGTTTCTGCCAGGAGCACAGAACTCCTTAGCAGATGTGTTGAGCAGACAAATTATGGATCCCCACGAGTGGAAATTGGATCCTCATGTATTTCAAAAATTTACAGTGTTATGGGGAACTCCAGACATAGATCTGTTCGCTTCTCCACTAAATTACCAGTTGCCAAAGTTTTGCACAAAAGGTTTCATCCCACAGCTTGGAAAATGGATGCTCTCTCATTCAGTTGGAGCAATCTTCACGTGTATGCCTTTCCACCACTGCCTCTCCTCCCAAAGGTACTCCTGAAGGTCAGACAGGACAAGCCAACTATGATTTTAATAGCTCGATTGGCCTCGACAGCACTGGTACCCATTACTGAGAAGTCTGGTACGGGAGCCTCCATGGCCTTTGCCTTGATTCCACACCTGCTGTCTCAGGAGAACAGTCATTTACTCAATGTCAAACTTCACTCTCTGCATCTAACAGCCTGGCATATTCTGTTTTAAACCCTGGAGGGTCTCAGCTTCCACAACAAGTTTTGAATGTTATTTTGGAGGCCAGAAGGCCTAGTACAAGGAAAGTTTATGCAGATAAATGGAGGAGATTTTTAATTTGGAGTACAGCAAAGGACTTTGATGTTTCTAAACCTAATTTAAGTGTTGCTCTTCAATACCTTACTGAGTTATTGGACAAAGGTTTGTCCTTCTCCTCTATAAAGGTTCATGCTGCAGCAATTTCTGCTCACTATGACTGTGACCCACCATTATTTTCTCATCCTTTGTTTAAGCAATTCCTTAGAGGGGCAAGAATATAAGACCCCCGTAGAGCTCCTACTCCTGCTTGGGATCTCAATTTTGTGTTGGAGAAACTCACTCTACAACGTTTTGAGCCTGCGGCTAGTGCGGAGTTGAAATATTGATCAGGGGAGACTGCTTTTTTGTTGGCGATGACCTCTGAGAAGGGTTTCTGAATTACAGGCCCTTATGGCGGTTGAGCCTTTCTTAATTTTCCACAAGGATAGCGTGTCTTTTCGTACTAACCCTTCCTTTATGCCTAAAGTGGTTTCTAGTGTGGCTTTAAACCAAACTATTCATTTGCCTACTTTTTATGCAAATCCCCAAATAAAGGGGAGAAGATTTTGCACACTTTGGATATACACAGACAGTTCGCGATATTATTTGAGCAGAACTAAAGGGTTCAGGCAGTCTCAGCAGTTGTTTGTTTCTTTTGCTTTGGGTTCTCAGGGCAAACCTGTTTCAAAACAAACTATTTCTAAGTGGATTGGTTTTGTATTGCTTTCTGTTATTCCCATCATGGTAAGGAGATTCCAGCTGGGATTAGGCCTCATTCCACTAGGGCTACTGCCACTTCTACAGCTTTTTAAGGGGTGGCTACTAAAGATATTTTGGAGGCAGCTACTTAGAGTTCAGTGCATACTTTCTCTAAGCATTACCACCTTCCACTTTACTCTAAATCTAGGGCTGGATTTGCCACTGCAATTTTACAGGGCATTTTGGCAGCTCCTAATGCTTTATAGTTTTGCCATCCTCCCTTACCTCTGCTTTGGGATTCTACCCATATGTAAGGACTGCAGCAATGTGAGATGAAGAACATAGTACAGTTTTGTACCTACCATAAATGTAGATGTTCAAGATCCACATTGCTGCAGTCAATTTACCCTCCCTCCTTCCCTCTGTAGTTAGAGGTGGTTGTGTGGTTTGGGTTGTAAATATTGTAAATATGGTTAGTGCAGGGGTGGTTGGTTGTTCTTTGCTGTTTTTTGGCCTTTCTTTTTAGGGCCTTCTGACATCTGGGGCAAGAAAAGACTGAGGATATGACGTCGGTCATGCGCTTTTGTACCCTGACGTCCTGATGTCAGTTTTAAGCGCCTTGACCGACGCCAGCCTAATACTTTTGGTATTGGCCGACCGAGGACAGCGGACTACCCATATGTAAGGACTGCAGCAATGTGGATCTTCGAACATCTACATTTATGGTAGGTACAAAACTGTACTTTCTGTCCCACTTTGTGATTTTTTTATGAAATATTCAGGTAATTGCAACACTCAACTACTAAACTTACCTAAGAATGGAGTTTTATCCTCAGGACGTCCACATCGGCACAGTTCTAAATTTGACCTCGTAGCTCTAACCTTGAAAAAAGCATGGCATTATAGCTACACCATATTATAACTGAAAGAATATTTTTGTCTGGTGAAATTTAGAAATATTGTATACCTGCTGCATAAACAGCTGAGTAAAGAAGTATTTTAGGCTATTACTGCATGAGGCATACTGAACAAAAGTTCACTACTGTACCCATAATGAAAAAAGTATAATGTAAAATGTCAGACTATGGCAGTGAAGACACATGAATGACTCATGGATGACACATGGACCAAAGCCACTGAGGCCTGTGTTTGAAAGGCCTCTTTTAAACTTTCAGGTAATAAGAAGAGGGTATTCAGCTGTAAAACAGCTAATCTTGCAATTATAGCCACAGAGCAATTAGTCCAACATGCCTATCAATTTGATTCCATAACTTTAGCTGCTTAAAGGTATAACATTGTTGCCATAGCAACTGAAAAAAATCTAATGAAATATATAACATTTTTACTCCTAACTTAATGAAAACTTATGCACATATATTCTATACATTAGAATTATCCAACTGTTTGTGCAGAGGTAGTATAGACCCTTGTGGAAACTAAGCATATTGCCAGACTGTGACAACAAATGGCCTCTGGAATGCTGGGTTTACTAGCTGTATAAAAGAGACCATGTGACAGTTCCCCAAAGACAGTTCATAATAAAAACTCCAGAGACTTTTAATAAGATATTTTTTTTCAAAATGCATATATAACTGTCACAGTGTTATGCACACCTTCAAAGAGGGTACACTACCTCTGACTATAAAGGAATCACATAAATATAATGACATATTAGTCTTGGACAGATGCTCTCTCTCCCACCAAACCATATCAGTATTCATTCAGGAGTGATCTTGTAACTGATATTTGCGTTCATGTGACACCTGCACCCCTCCCACAATACTCACATTTTGTTTATTTCTAATGTTCACTGATAAGACAAACTAAAACATATGGCCACATTATCATATTTGCTGTTTAATGTATATACACTGACTGACCTCAATCAGTCCTTAGCATCCTTATTCAGTAGTGATCACAGACACGTTGCTTTTATGTGCAGAATGCCTTCCCTCTTTCATCCTGAAAAAGACATTCACCTTCTGTGTACACTTGATATTTGATTGCAAAAAAGTGAAAGAAAGAATCAATGACCACAGCAATTCATTAACCTTTGTTTTCATACACAGTCTGCACTTACCTTACTAGAAAAGACAACCAATTGTGACAATTACTTTCTATGTGTGATAGACAAATGTGGTGAAATAACAGCCATACTAAATGCATTTCCACTTGCTGTTATATAGTACTTCCATATGGACTGCCATAAAAATTAAATAAGAAAAAATAAATATAAGTGGATGATACTGTGGACAGTGTGTATTTTTTACCACTGCTAACAGGTCTAAGTACTTTTCTTCAGGAAAAAAATAAACAGTCACTGCAAATGCATGTCAGCTTGGAACTTTCAGACACTATGCCCTGTCCCCATCCCCAGTCCCAACCAATCCACAGCAGTGATCCTCCTAACCCTCCTGTACTTTCATACGTTGACTGCCCTTAAACAGATAACCAGTTCTGACAATCACCTGTGATCATTAGCAGTAGTAAAAAGTGGCGACAGCTAGTCCGTCATTTGACAAAAATGGTTAAGGCTGTGAGTTGCAGTTGCTGTGCTTCAACAAAATATTAGTTTAAGGGTGTGCACACTTATGCAACCAGCTTATTTTTATTTTTTATATTTATCCCCTAACAGATTTGTTTGTTTTTCAATTGAATTGTACAGGTTATAGGTCACATTAAAGGTGGGAAAAGTTTTGAAATAATTGATTGTGGTCTCACTTTTTTATATCACAAAAACCTGGCATTTTAACAGGGGTGTGTAATATCCACTGTATATGCCTGTTAGGATAACTTTCTATCACTTCTTAAACACTCCCATCATCAATGTCTTCCATTTCTTATTGCCTCCATTTTAACTAATCATTTTCTATCCCCACCATTCTTTGTGTCATACTTATTGCTGTCATATGGCTGGCATATTCCCCCTTTCTTCTTAACAATCCCCATCCTCCCATTTGCAAGCCACTGTTTCAGCCATGTCCCCCTCCTTACAAATTTACCACTTAAAGCCTTATACAGATGCACCTATCCAGATAAAATACACATGTGAAAATGTTGCCCTTGTTATTCAGTCTATAGGTCTCAACCTGCTAAGAGGCCAGTGTGGACCACAGACCATAGCAATGTGTGACAAACAGTCAAAATGTAGAACACCCTATTTTCGCACTGCATGAAAAGCGTACCTTGAGCACAGCTATGGCCTTTTAACTAAAACACACACACACACACACACACACACACACACACACACACACACACACACACACACACACACACACACACACACATTCACCCTTGTCATACCTCTCAACAGCCCAGAATTTTGCAGAATGCCCAAATATTTGCCTCATATTTTTGGTCTGTTCCTCATAAAATATGTAGTTTTCTGGCAAATCACAGGGGAATGAAATAGTAAGATAATGACAAAAATTTGAGCTTCAAACATCATATCCTTCAGATCATGTATGGTAACACAAAAGCTGTTATTCTAGCAACTTGAAGTTTGTAAGAGCAATTATCACCACATTATGTTTAGCTATTGGCTTTGTTCAGATTTCTTACTCTATGAGGTTGAGAAGTATATGTTTAAAGAGAGGGAAAGAATAAAATAGAAGCAAAACAGTACCAAAGTAAATAACTGTAATAGCAGCAGTTAAAAGGACTTCTTATTTACTTTGGTACTGTTTTGCTTCTATTTTATTTTTTCTCCCCGTCTTTAAACGCAGTTTTTCAAAACTATTCCTGGTACACAAATGGTCATGTATTTGGGAGTTTGCATTGGCTCCCATCGTCAGGAACAGTTATTTGATTGCTTTGTATACTGCAGTGGTGATTGGCTGTAGTTGCAGAATACGAGCCAGTCAAGAACTGTGTAGCATAACCAGCGCTGTTTAATGCAGAACAGCAGAGTAGCTATTTGACTGGTTTGTATACCGCAATGCTGATTGGCAGTAATTGTGGTATGCAAACCAATCAAAAGCTGTGTAGCAAAGCCAAAAGTGTTCATTGCGGAACAGTGGGTTTGCTTATGGTCAGAAGCGGAGTTTTTTGTATAATCTGGAACACTTGGCCGCTCAGATTCAAACTTCCATTGTAAATTTAAGAGCCTCACCACACATATTCAGTAATTTGCCTGTCCTTTGCTTTGCTTTAACTCTCCCATTTTCTTCTTCACTCCTCCCTACACTTTTAAGGCTAGATATTCATTCTCACATTCAAGCAAAGTAGCTTTGTTATCTTCTGGTCCCCCTTACCTATTCCTGTTGCTAATTGGCTTTAGTACTGGTGTCATTCAAAGGGGATCCAATGCCTGTCAGCTTGGGATGATATGCTCGACAAGCCACGATGCTTCGCTAGGCGGCTTACCTGTCACCCCTGGGCTTTCGGATATTGGCAAAGGCTCTTGCTACCCCCATAGTGCCTTTTTTAGGCAAGGCTCAAAAGACAAACCCACCTCCATAGGTATCACAAGGGATAAGAAACTAAGAGTAATGCTACTGAACGCCAGAAGTCTAAACCTCAAGATGCACTTCGAAACTCTCCTTAGCATGGAGAACATCGATATCTGTGCAGTAACAGAAACCTGGTTCAGGGCTCGCGAGAGCACCCCAGCACTTCCAGGTTATACCTCATACCATGCTTTTCAGCCCCAAAACCTGGACCGAACCACAAAAGGAGGGAGTATCGATATTCATCAAAGATACCCACACCTCCAGGTTGGTGGCAAAGCACGAAGCATCAGAGACTATCCAGGTGCAACTAACAGTGGGTAAAACTGCCTTCCAGTTTATAGCCTGCTACAGACCACCCTCCCAAACCCAGGAACCTCACTCGGCCTTCCTGAGAGCACTGGAAAATATGAAGGTCTCTCCAAACACCATTATATTGGGACTTCAACTACCCAAACATAGACTGGGAGCATTACTCTGGCTCCAACACCTAGCCAAAGGCTCCTAGAATTTATAAACTCAAATGCTATGGAACAACTTGTTACCACTCCCACAAGAGGGGAAAACATACTGGACCTGATCATCACCAACATGGGGATTATATGCTCCAGACTAGAAGTGTATCCCTCACTGGTAAGATCAGACCATAAACTAATCTCACTGGATATTCACATCCTGACCCCACCTTGCACAGAAAACTACAGTGAAAAACTTCTCTAAAGCAAATTTCACACTCCTCAAAACCAGGTGGAATCCTTCAAAGCCCCTGAGCCTGTGGAAAATATGGCCCAGACAGCAGAATCCTTTATAAACGCATTCTATGAACACCTTCAGGAATGCATGGATCATCGATCCCAAATAAAACCAAGACCCAATCTTCCAAAGGCAGATGTCCTGTCTGGTGGACCCCAGCCATAAACAAACTATACAATAGAAGGAGGAAGCTACTAAATGATAGAGCAAAATCCCAAAAGGGAAGGCATCACTGATCAGTATTAGCAAAAACTACGGGCACTCATAAAATTGTCTAAGGCCAGCTTCGAGAGAAAATTGCACAGGACACTAAGGATAATCACAAGGCTTTCTTTAGTTATGTTAGGAACCTGGGTGGTAATTCCCAGATATGCTCAGAATTAGTCCAAAATTACAAAAAATACACTGAACCCACATACATTGCTAACATCCTAGCTGACAGGTTCAGCGCAAACTTCTCCCCCCCTCCCCACCAAAAAGGCAAATATCTATCCCAGCAGAGTGCTGCCCCCTGACATCTCAGTTGCTCAGGTAAGAGCCGCCCTCTCCAAAGCAAAAAACACAGCACCAATGGGACCAGACGGTGTCCCGGGCTGCGTCCTACATGAACTCCAAGAAGAGCTAAACCCAAACATAAAACTACTGTTCAATCTCAGCCTTACTACAGGATATGTGCCCAAAGAGTGGCGTACAGCAACGGTGGTCCCTCTCCATAAAGGTGGTGCCTCAACGGATCCTGGAAACTATCGCCCCATAAGCCTGACTAGCTTGTTCTGCAAAGCTATGGAAAGGATCATCATGGACCTCATAAATAAAGATATTGGGGACCTACAGACACTGGATCCTACCCAGTTCGGCTTTAAGGGCAGATCCTGCCTTTTAAACCTGGTTGATTTCTTTGAAACAGTCAACAAGGCCATTGACGAGGGGAAGGAGGTCCACACAGCCTACCTGGACCTCGCAAAAACCTTCAATACAATACCCCACTCGGGCATTATAGATAAGCTCACCAGCTTAAATATAAACCCCTATGTCACTAGATGAATTGCAAAATGGCTCAAGGACAGAACCCACATGGTTAGAATTGATGGAGCCATGTCAGACTCCAAATCTGTTACAAGTGGTGTCCACAAGGCTCAGTCCTGGGACCTCTCTTGTTCGGTATATATTTCTCGGAGGTACAGGCCAACACGGAAGGACTGTGGCTGACCAAGTTCGCAGATGACTGCAAACTGGGCGCCATAATCGACTCTCCAGCCGACACAAGCATCCTCCAAAAGGGCCTCATAGAAACAGACAACTGGTACCAGAGCCATGGCCTCAAGCTAAATGCCAAAGAGTGTATAGTCATCCCCTTTGGCAAAAACAAAGTGCCCACAAATTACCACACAGGTGGTAATCCATTAAGTACAGAAGAAGTAATTAGGGACATGGGGACCCAAGTTGATAGCAATCTCTCATTTGACAACCACGTGGCCAAAGTGGTTAGAAAAACATTTTATATAGCCCATCTAATCATGAAGGATTCACATCTAGATCAGGGAGGTCATCGTGCCTCTTTACTTATCCCTCATCAGGCCCATAATTGAGTACAATGCCTTTTGGGATGTACCTTACCAGACACCTGCAGCAACTGGAAAGACCCCAAAAGTACCTCACCAAGAGGATCAAAGGGCTCAAACAGATGCCATATGCTGCCCAGTTAAAGAAACTCCAGCTCTACTCAGTGGCATACCTCCTGTTCAGAGGCGATCTGTGCCTGACGTATAAAACCATGTCCAACCCGGAATTAATGGACATGCTGCACCTCAGAAAATCCAAATCCCATCGAGCTATGCGCTCGAGAGACTTGAACCTCAGCACTGAAATAAATAGGACATGCTGGAGGGACAGATTCATAACCCAGAGGCTCCCTTTACTCTGGAATAAAATCCCAGTTCAGGTTAGGCAGAGTCCCTCATTGACTCTCTTCAAGAGGAATCTTGATGAGTGGATGGGTGATCGTAGGTTTACCCCGGGTATCACTTCTGTGTCACTGTTAGACAGAGGCACAGTATACTAACCTCGAAAAAGGGCATAGCAAAATAAATTTAAAATGGGTGTTGAAAGCCAAACTCATTCTGGCTAGGCTTATAAATGCCCTAGGGCAGATAGCCTAGTATGAACTTATGAACCTATTGATTTTTTTAGGATGATACTGCAACTATCTGCCCTATGGCATTCATAAGCCTAGCCAGAGTGTGTTTGGCTTTCGCCACCCATTTTAAATGAATTTTGCTATACCCTTTTTCGAGGTTAGTATACTGTGCCTCTGTTTAACAGTGACACAGAAGTGATACCCGGGGTAAACCTGCAATCTCCCATCCACTCATCAAGATTCCTATTGAAGAGAGTCAATGAGGGACTCTGCCTAACCTGGACTGGGATTTTATTCCAGAGTGAAGGGAGCCTCTGGGTTATGAATCTGTCCCTCCAGCATATCCTATTTATTTCAGTGCTGAGGTTCAAGTCACCGGCCAGCTCGATGAGATTTGGATTTTCTGAGGTGCAGCATGTCCATTAATTCCGGGTTGGACATGGCTTTATACGTCAGGCACAGATCGACTCTGAGCAGGTGGTATGCCACTGAGTAGAGCTGGAGTTTCTTTAGCCGGGCAGCATATGGCATCTGTTTGAGCCCTTTGATCCTCTTGGTGAGGTACTTTTGGTGTCTTTCTAGTTGCTGCAGGTGTCTGGTAAGGTACATCCCAAAAGGGGCATTGTACTCAATTATGGGCCTGATGAGGGATGAGTAAAGAGGCACGATGACCTCCCCTGATCTAGATGTGAATCCCTTCACGATTAGGTGGGCTATATAAAATGTTTTTCTAACAACTTTGGCAACATGGTTTTCAAATGAGAGATTGCTATCAACTTGAGTCCCAGGTCCCGAATTACTTCTTCCGTACTTAATGGATTACCACCTGTGTGGTAATTTGTGGGCACTTTGTTTTTGCTAAAGGGATGACTATACACTTTTTGGCATTTAGCTTGAGGCCATGGCTCTGGCACCAGTTGTCTGTTTCTATGAGGCCCTTTTGTAGGATGCTTGTTTCGGCTGGAGAGTTGATTATGGCGCCCAGTTTGCAGTCATCTGCGAACTTGGTCAGCCACAGTCCTTCTGTGTTAGCCTGTACCTCCAAGAAATATATACCGAACAAGACCGGTCCCAGGACTGAGCCTTGTGGGATGCCACTTATAACTGGTTTGGACTCTGACATGGCTCCAGCAATTCTAACCATGTGGGTTCTGTCCTTGAGCCAGTTTGCAACCCATCTAGTGACATAGGGGTTTATATTTAAGCTGGTGAGCTTATCTATAATGCCGAGTGGGTATTGTATCAAGGCTTTGCGAGGTCCAGGTAGGCTGTGTGGACCACCTTCCCCTCGTCAATGGCCTTGGTGACTGTTTCAAATAAATCAACCAGGTTTAAGAGGCAGGATCTGCCCTTAACAAAGCCGAACTGGGTAGGATCCAGTGTCTGTAGGTCCCCAATATCTTTATTTATGAGGTCCATGATGATCCTTTCCATAGCTTTGCAGACCAAGCTAGTCAGGCTTATGGGCGATAGTTTCCAGGATCCGTTGAGGCACCACCTTTGTGGAGAGGGACCACTGTTGCTGTATGCCACTCTTTGGGTACATATCCTGTAGTAAGGCTGAGATTGAACAGTAGTTTTATGTTTGGGTTTAGCTCTTCTTGGAGTTCATATAGGATGCAGCCCGAGACACCGTCTGGTCCCATTGATGCTGTGTTTTTTGCTTTGGAGAGGGCGGCTCTTACCTGAACATCTGAGATGTCAGGGGGGCAGCACTCTGCTGGGATAGATATTTGTTCTTTTGGTGGGGAGGGGGGGGAGAAGCTTGCACTGAACCTGTCAGGATGTTGGCAATGTCTGTGGGTTTGGTGTATTTTTTGTCATTTTGGACTAATTCTGAGCATATCTGGGAATTCCCACCCAGGTTCCTAACATAACTAAAGAAAGCCTTGTGATTATCCTTAGTGTCCTGTGCAATTTTTCTCTCAAAGCTGGCTTTAGACAATTTTATGAGTGCCCGTAGTTTTTTGCTAATACTGATCAGAGATGCCTTCCCTTTTTGGGATTTTGCTCTATCATGTAGTAGCGTCCTCCTTCTATTGTATAGTTTATTTATGGCTGGGGTCCACCAGACAGGACGCCTGCCTTTGGACGACTGGGTCTTGGTTTTATTTGGGATTGCATGATCCATGCATTCCTGAAGGTGTTCATAGTATGCATTTATAAAGGATTCTGTGGTCTGGGCCGTATTTTAGACAGGCCCGGGGGCTTTGAAGGATTCCACCTTGGATTTGAGGAGTGTGAAATTTGCTTTAGAGAAGTTTTTGTGAATATCCAGTGAGATTAGTTTATGGTCTGATCTTACCAGTGAGGGATACACTTCTGGTCTGGAGCATAGAGCCCCCATGTTGGTGATGATCAGGTCCAGTATGTTTTCCCCTCTTGTTGGAGTGGTAACAAGTTGTTCCATAGCATTTGAGTTTATAAATTCTAGGAACCTTTGGGCTAGGGTGTTGGAGCTAGAGTAATGCTCCCAGTCTATGTTTGGGTAGTTGAAGTCACCCAATATAATGGTGTTTGGAGAGACCTTCATATTTTCCAGTGTTCTTAGGAAGGCCAAGTGGGGTTCCTGGGTTTGGGAGGGTGTTCTGTAGTAGGCTATAAACTGGAAGGCAGTTTTACGCACCGTTAGTTGCACATGGATAGTCTCTGATGCTTAGTGCTGTGCCACCAACCTGGAGGTGTGGGAATCTTTGACGAATATTGATACTTCCCCTCCTTTTGTGGTTCGGTCCAAGTTTTGGGGCTGAAAAGCATGGTATGAGGTATAACCTGGTAGTGCTGGGGTGCTCTCGGGAGCCTTAAACCAGGTTTCTGTTACTGCACAGATATTGATGTTCTCCATGCTAAGGAGAGTTTCGAGTGTGCACATCTTGAGGTTTAGACTTCTGGCATTGAGTAGCATTACTCTTAGTTTCTTATCCCTTGTGATACCTATGGAGGTGGGTTTGTCTTTTGAGCCTTGCCTAAAAAAGGCACTATGGGGGTGGCAAGAGCCTTTGCCAATATCCGAAAGCCCAGGGGTGACAGGTGCAGGACACCCCTAGCGAAGCATCGTGGCTTGTCGAGCATGTCATCCCAGGCTGACAGGCATTGGATCCCCTTTGAATGACACCAATACTTAAGTCAATTGTTGAAATTGATCATCTTGTGTTCATATTGTGGCATCATTCTTGGTGAGGGTAAGATGCTACTCAAGGTCAGGCTCATACCGGCCTGGGCTACATGCTCAGAGAGCTCCTCTATGTCTCTTTTCATGTAGTCCAGGGAGGTACGTCTCAGGTCATTCACACCAGCATGGACAATGTCTGAGTCATATTTGTACTTGCCTTGGAGTGACCTAAGTGCTTGTGTTATGTAGAGGATCCTAGCGCCCGACAGGCAGCTCACCATGACCGTCTCCTTGTTCAGCCTGGTGAGTGGGACATCAGTGTGCCTGACGATAGAGTCACCTATTACAAGTGTATCAGGTGTGTTGTTTAGCCTTAAGGGCTGTGACTGTTCGGCACACTGGCTTTGTGAGCTATGTGTTGCACGTGTTTTGTTTTGCAGTAGCAGTTGCTTGGGTGTCTGCTTTGGAGGTCTCTGCTGCTTAGGCAGATTTTTATTTAGAGCCTCCGAGTATGTTTTTGTGTGTTTATGTGTTTGGTTTGCTGTCGTGGTAGGTCTATGTGAGACTGGAATTGTAGTGAGTGTGGTTTCCTTCTCCTCCTGACTGGTTACACCAGTACTGAGTTGAGAGAGCTTAGCCTCCAGTTTGGCTATATGGTTGCATCTCTCACATGTGTTGGAATTTGTTGGGATGAGGAGAGGGTTGTCTGTGTACATGAGGCAGTTGTAACATTACCTCAAGATTCCCAGATTCACCAGCTGGACCGGAGAGGAGATTGACAACTGACATTTGGACATGCTAGAATAGTATTGGGAATTCCTTTATAATTGGAAAAAGGGCCAATGGGGAACAATGTACTCAAGGGGAGTTTGTGAGGGTGTAGTGCTTTTAATTTTTTAGTGCTGTCGTACATAATTGCTTTAGTGAGCAAGTGCCAGGCTTTAGAGTAGGAATAGGGTGTTTATTATGAGAACTAGATCAGTTCTAAGGGAAAAAGTAAAGAGCAGACTTTTTGGAGCCGAGAATGGTTTAAACCCAGTTAAGCGGAGCTGCCCGATGCTGCGCTATGCGCAAAATCGTGCAAAGCCATGCCAAAGTGGGTTTTATACAGGGGGACTTGAAAGAGCTAGAAATTGGCCCAAATCGGCCAATAGACTATCAGATTCTTGTACTGGGAACACTCCTCCAGGGATAGATAGGCTGCTCTAAGCTCCCCACTGCCACTGGTGAACAAAGAAGCCACCCTTTATCCAAGAAAGGAAATGGGCGACACAGGAACTTTCCAAAAGTCCAGAATACAGCAAAGCCTGTATTTGGACTACTCTAGGTCAGGAAAGATGGGAAACAAGGATATTTTTTTTTGTTTTTTTTTTCTTTTTTGCAACAAACAGCAGGAAAATGCAATAAATATGTAACACAGGCTAGCGCACTTGAGTGTGTAGCCTCAACAGGTAAATGCAACAAACAGGACAAACTTTAAATTACAAGCGCAAAAGTGCGCTAAAGCTGGCTTTAAAGCAGGGGGTTAGAAAGAGATAGGAAATGGCCCAAAACGGCCAATAAGCTACAAGTCACTGGGCTGGAACCACTTCTCAAGGGACATATAGGCTGCTCAGAGCTCCCCACTCTCACTGGTGAACAAAGAAGCTTCCTCCTATCCAAATAAGGATATGGGCAACACAGTAACTATGACACAGCCCAGAGATCAGCAATACCTGAAGACTGGACTATTCTAGTTCAGTAAAGGTGGGAAACAAGGATATATTTTTTTTAAGGGAAAAAGGAGAAACAGAAGGCGTTATCCAATGTTCTCTCTGTATTAGGTAGAATGAGCTAATGACACTAGACTGGGAGGAGTGTCACAGATCAGATTTACAGTAGGGGCGGGCAACTACAAAGCCACCAAGTATAACAGCAAGACACCAACTGGGAGGGGGGATGGGGACAAAAACAATAGCCTACAGACAGTAAGCAGTAGAGAAAGCCACAAATGAAAGTATTTAAACAGATAAATATTTGTAAAGATACAGAATGCTTTTAACTGCAAACAAATCAGTTACTTGTGCAGAGTAGTTAATAGCAATAAAATACACTCGAAGACTAAAAAGCAGACAATAAAAGTGCTGTATATTAATTGTTAGAAACAATAATCTGTATACATAATTGAAAAAAATACAGGATACTTACATATCTCAGCTAATTGTTGTGGTCAACAACTCTCATCCACTCTGCTCAGTGTGTATAGACAGAAACCCTATCAAAGTTAGGGCTTAAATATCAGAAGAACAACTTTTTTTTTTTTTTACAAGAACACAAAAGAACCAGCCCCCACTAGCCAGCAGGCATTTAACACAATCTAGCCAAGTTAAAGAAAGGCTTCAGCTAAAAACAATAGCCTACAGACAGTAAGCACTAGAGAGAGCCACAAATGAAAGTATTTAAACAGATAAAGATTTGTAAAGATACAGAATGCTTTTAACTGCAAACAAATCAGTTACTTGTGCAGATTAGTTAATAGCAATAAAATACACTCAAAGACTAAAAAGCAGGCAATAAAAGGTCTATATATTAATTGTTAGAAACAATAATCTGTATAAATAATTGAAAAAAAAAACAGGATACTTATATATCTCAGCTAACAGTTGTGGTCAACAACTCTCATCCACTCTGCTCAGTGTGTATAGACAGAAACCCTATCAAAGTTAGGGCTTAAATACCAGAAGAACAACTTTTTTTTTTTTTTTTTTTTTACAAAAACACAAAAGAACCAGCCCCCACTAGCCAGCAGGAATTTAACACAATCTAGCCAAGTTAAAGAAAGGCTTCAGCTGAAAACAATAGCCTACAGACAGTAAGCACTAGAGAAAGCCACAAATGAAAGTTTTTAAACAGATAAATATTTGTAAAGATACAGAATACTTTTAACTGCAAACAAATCAGTTACTTTTGCAGATTAGTTAATAGCAATAAAATACACTCAAAGGCTAAAAAGCAGGCAATAAAAGTGCTATATATTAATTGTTAGAAACAATAATTTGTATAAATAATTGAAAAAATAAAACAGGATACTTATATATCTCAGCTAACAGTTGTGGTCAACAATTCTCATCCACTCTGCTCAGTGTGTATAGACAGAAACCTTATCAAATTTAGGGCTTAAATACCAGAAGAAGAACTTTTTTTTTTTTTTTTTTTTACAAAAACACAAAAGAACCAGCCCCCACTAGCCAGCAGACAATTAACACAATCTAGCCAAGTTAAAGAAAGGCTTCAGCTAAAAACAATAGCCTACAAACAGTAAGCACTAGAGAAAGCCACAAATGAAAGTTTTTAAACAGATAAATATTTGTAAAGATACAGATTGCTTTTAACTGCAAACAAATCAGTTACTTGTGCAGAGTAGTTAATAGCAATAAAATACACTCAAAGACTAAAAAGCAGGCAATAAAAGTGCTATATATTAATTGTTAGAAACAATAATCTGTAAAAATAATCGAAAAAAAAAAACAGGATACTTATATATCTCAGCTAACAGTTGTGGTCAACAACTCTCATCCACTCTGCTCAGTGTGTATAGACAGAAACCCTATCAAAGTTAGGGCTTAAATACCAGAAGAACAACTTTTTTTTTTTTTTTTTTTTTTTACAAAAACACAAAAGAACCAGCTCCCACTAGCCAGCAGGCATTTAACACAATCTAGCCAAGTTAAAGAAAGGCTTCAGCTGAAAACAATAGCCTACAGACAGTAAGCACTAGAGAAAGCCACAAATGAAAGTTTTTAAACAGATAAATATTTGTAAAGATACAGAATGCTTTTAACTGCAAACGAATCAGTTACTTGTGCAGATTAGTTAATAGCAATAAAATACACTCAAAGACTAAAAAGCAGGCAATAAAAGTGCTATATATTAATTGTTAGAAACAATAATCTGTATAAATAATCGAAAAAAAACCCAGGATACTTATATATCTCAGCTAACAGTTGTGGTCAACAACTCTCATCCACTCTGCTCAGTGTGTATAGATGTCCCCCCAAACTCTCAAATATCCTTAATACCACTGGAAATAGCCACTATATATGTTTAAATAAGAGCATACAGTCATCTGTAAGACAATGAATGTTGTTTCTCTTCCCTTCTGACTTCCCTTCCTGTAAGACTGTCTACATTTCTTGTAAAAGTATTTCTATCCCTATTAAAAGTTGACTTGGTAACAGACAATGTGGAATGTTATGTTTTAGGCCTTTCTTCAAATCTGCATGTCTTGCTCTGTCGTCATGTGCCATTAACTTCATCTATGGGTATTTACACCCCCTAATTCCACTTCCTTCTCTGAGTGCTTCAAGACCTTAAACAAAAATATCCCACTGTAAGCTGTCAAATGCTTTCTGAATGTCTGTCAAAACCACTCCTGCTTTCCCTTTCCCCTTCTTCTTAATTTGAGCCCACCCAGTGACGTTTATAAGTAACTGGCAATGGTTTGTGGAAGATTGTCTTTACAAATTGTACCTGCTCCTCCAGTACCACTTCCTCTGTTCTGTTAGTTAATATCCTTGCAAAGATTTTAGCAACACCATTACACATAGAAATCATCACTAGTGCTCTATCTCCCGTTCCTTTACTGAACACCGTTACTATCCCCTCATACACTGAATTTGGTAACTTCCCCTTATCTAACCCATCCTTAAATACGTCTGCCATCCTTACTTCTATGTGCATTCCTTCGTGCATGTACAGTTCCATTAGGAATCCATTGGGACCCCCCCCTTTCCTTTTTCAGATACTGAATAGCATTCACTACTTATCCTACTTGTCTTTTTTATTCAGCACTATCCTACTATTATCTGCTAATACTCTGTCATTCAAAATTCCTGTTTCATATACCTACCTGTTGTGGTTGGTTATACAGCTTCACATAAAATTTCTCTAGAGTTTCTTAACTGACACTCATCCTCTAAATTACCTACACCACTGACACATTTTGTTTCTGATCTTTTAGCCACCAACACAGTAACAATATCCACCTGACCTGTGCCCCACCATTTAGCTCTCCTCCTTTCTGTCTCAAGCTATACCTCTGAATCTTTTAATGCCTTTCACACCATTTAGTATCATCCAAATTCTGCAGTAGCTGCTTTTCTAACACCTAACCCTATTTTATGACCACCTCAACCTCTCTCCTAGTTCAGCCATTGTTTTCATCATCTTCATTCTATGCATTTTGCCCCTTTGCTCCCTTATCCTATCTCTGCATGTTGTCTTTATCTCTTCTGATTCTTTAATCACCTACACCCTATTAGCTCTTGCATTCTGTACCAGAACCTTTACTGCCATTGCCTGCAGCCATCTGATCTGTTTACTTTCTCCTTAATGCCCTGGATTCCCATCCAAATTTAGTCTCCCTCAACAACAACTGCTTGCCACTCTACGGTAATTAAACTATGATCTGATAGCTTCTTCTTCCTTATCCCTACCCTCCTTTCTTTAACTGCTGTTAATATATCCAACAAAAATCTATCTAACCTACTTGCTTGGCAACTCTGCTGTCCTGAAAATGTATGACATACTCATAACACTTTATACCACTGCACATCTACCACACCTGCCCATTTCTGTTTTAGTGGTCTTCTGACAACCTTTATGAAACTACTGTTTTCCATACAACCTAGCTTTGCTCAGATCTAAAATCACATTAAAGTACCCCACCACTACCATTCTCCCACCTACTTCCTTTGTGAAGCATTGTCCACAAAAAGTACCACTAAGACCACTTTTCTTTCTTTTTACTAGTCATCACCCACCTTCCTTCTTCCTCTACTTTAGTATCCAACTTTTGCCATTTATGGTTCTCTTTTGCCATTATTTCAACCATTGTTTACCTCCCACCTCTGCAGGTACTCACTTCCAGACATGTAACCCCCCCCCTCCTTTCCAGTATTAGCATCACTTTTCTTGTCAACTTCATTTCACTTCAATGTAACAATAGCTAATCTTTCCCTCATCAGCATATCTATTATCTCTGTCAAGCTGGCTCTCTTTTAATGGAGTTTCAGTTCACCCTCACATTCCAGGTGGCAAAGGCTATGGTCGCCCTAGACTCTTCTCATTCTCTGTCCCAAAAAGACTAGGTCTGACAGACTCTGGCTGAAAGCAAATCTCTGTCTTTGCTTCCCAATCCTAGAAGAAGACAGCTCTACTTGGCATGCCTAGGGTGACACACCTGATTCTTGCTCCTCCACTACTGCAGTGTCCGTTTTAAAACACTCAGTATCCTATTCTAATGGCATTCAGATTAAATATCTTATTATGCAAACACCTTGCATGCTGAATCATTCAAAAGAAGACATCAGTTATTAGAAATTTACAACATATTTCTGCTTCTCTGTACATCATCTACCATATCCCACAAATGTTGGTCTTCCCCATTGCCACATCATTAAGCATTACTGTGTTCAATGTAATTGCAACATTCTGTCATGTTAGTTGATTGCAAAATTTTTCAATACCAGCATCACACTTTTATTTTTATAAAGCTTCCAGACATGTATTTTTCTATTCTGGGGGTACCTGTTAATAACAGTAAATTAAGCCAGATCATTTCCAAAAGTCTGTATTCTGACTTTTACTTTTATCAAAGCTGGAGAAAAGGAGCATAGATAATAGCTGTACACACCATTCAATCAGTTATCTTTTTAATCTTTACTTGGTCTTCTCCCACATCTCTCCTCGGCAGCAGCTAATCACAAGTAAAACACTGACTTTTAAAGTAATAGCACAGCCCAAAGAATAAAGTGCTTATGCAGACACACAGTGTATTAGCACGTATCCTTTAGTCATTTGGAACGGGCCTTCTGGGATATACAGGTCTGTGATCTCCATCTTGCTTTGTCAGTCTTGACCTCTGTGTTATGAGGCCTTTTGAAATCTTTAAGTCATAAATCATATTGATAGTAATCATCTGGTATTTCAAATGTAAACAGTTTGAACCATGTAGGGCACAGTCCCACATATCCTCCCATGGTACCCTTGAGACTTGGCCAGAAGATTGGGCAGTGTCCATAAATAAGTTCTTCTTTCCTTTTATCTTACTCGCCTTATTCTTTTTCTTCATTACGCACTTCATTATCTACAATTAAAGGTAGTGCAAAGTCACCAGACCTTCAGTTATTTTACCTCTAATCTAGTATTATTACACTTTTATCTTTTTCAGATCACTATAAACCTAATCCATCAAAAACCCCATTGCGGACTCACATGGTAAGGCTTGCAATTGAAGATTTAAATTCCTTACATAAATCTATCTCCTTTCTTAAAAAAAATCATATTGTTACCTTCTTATTTAAAATTACTGATTCTAGGCATTCATTCTTTATATTAAAGAAATGAATATGTTTTATCATTTTCTTGTCCTGCAAGCTGTTTCAAATTACCCAAATATTACTGTAAACACTGTACAGCTTTGTGCTGAACAGTTTTGCATGTTAGTCAATGGATACTTCTCCCATTTCATAGAAAATAATTTAAGTTCTATCAGTATTATGATTTTTAAAGTGAAACATAAAAATTTTGGTTTATTCCCTCCTAACTTTGATCAGAATTGCCATACTAAAGCTAACGCCACTTCTGAAATATGACATAGATGAACTTTAATTTATCGCATCATGCATGAACTACTCCAAGAAAAATTATAATTCTAGTATACGTTTGGTTTACTGTCACAAGGTTAAAGCCAGCAATCCTGAAATGGATTATCATGGTAACATAATATAGAAGACCAAAATGCTGAAGACCACCATTTCTAAAAATCATGAATTCTGAATAGCCCTACCAGTATAAACCCAGGAACAAGTGCTAACATAGGTACAGGGGTGGGGGGATGGGGGGGGGGTGACATAAGTCCAGAAGTTTTACACTGTAGTCTTCAACATTTTGGTGTTCTGTATTATGTTGCCAAGATTATGCATTTCAGGACTGCGGGTTATGAGCTTCAACCTTGTGGTAGTAAACCTGTCTCACACATACACACACACACACACACACACACACACACACACACACACACACACACACACACACACACACACACACACACACACACACACACACAATTCTTACTACAGTCAGTTGCTGCACCTCATAGGAAAGGGGAAAATCATACACAGATTTAGCCACCAATAGTCAGTTTAGTAGTTTAGTGCAGAAAATAAATTCCCTAGGCTGCTAGCAAGCTTCATCCTGTGGCCAAGGGTTTGATTCCCTCATCCTCCATTAGTCTTCTTTGTAACTCTGAGGAAGTCACTCGCCAAACAGTGTTCTAGGTCACACCTAAAAATGAAGCTTGTGCCTAGTGGGATTACCTGGTTAAATAAATACAAAAAAAAATTCAACCAGTATGTACATTTAGCCAAATTGTGTTCGTCCATATAACATTCTTCCACATTTCAATAAGTTAACATTTCTTTTGGAGTACTTTCATAAAATAAACATAAATTGATCATGTTTACAGTACTATTAATTGCCTAGTTCAATTGATTCCATGTACCTTCTACTGGACAGTGACAGGCAAAGTAAGGCTATCTCTTTGGCTTTCAGTCACTTAACTCTACAGATCACTCCTTATTTGTAATCAGACTGGCAAATATTGGAAAGGTTAGTAATACCACTAAAGAATTAAGCAACCATCTCATGTTAATAGAACACATTTTCAAAATCCAGCTTCTCAAGCTGGTGGTACTGTGAGACTCTGCACAGTATTTACTGCTGTTTTTAGTTTGTATAAACTCTTTTACATAGCACCTACCACTATCTGTTTACAACACTGTAATGATACTGTATGCAGATCATTTAGTACTCATTTTAAGTGACCTCATCATGTTTTACATAAGTGCAGTCTGAATGTCAAGTATTTTCTGATATAAACACTTGGGCCCAAACCAGTTATTTTATATTAGGAAGGTTTGAGGTCCACTTTTGTGGCAGGAGACGATAACCTCCACCCTTCTGAGCCGGGAATTGCTGGTCAAGGCTTATTGTGCCTGTTATTTATTCTAAGTGTCTTTGTTCTGATTTAAGCACTTGGGCTCCAAACCAGTTATTTGACATTAGGAAGGTTTGTGGTCTACAGTCTTGTGGTATCACTGTCTAGACAGATTTATTTTAACTACTAGAGTGTTTAGTTTGTGCATAGCTGAGCATTGCACATCAAGTTCCTTGTATTATTAATCTATTCAATATTTAAATTTCCCTCACTTCTCCGTAGTAGATCAATAGCAATGGATATGCACTTCCTGACTCTCTCTGTAGACAGTCTGGTTGAGATGGGTATTCTGAGGCATTGTAACAATTGCCTCATATACACTGACAACTCACTTATTCATAATAAAACAGACAAATTATGTGAGAGATGTAAATACACAAATTCTGTAGGCAAAACTCTGTTGTACAACTAAAACAAATCCTGTAGAAGTTGTCAGTGACACTTGCACTACACCTACTGCACAGGGTAAAGACCCTTTACATAAAACTACTTATGCTGAGGTACTTATTTTTTTTTATTTTACATTTGTTAACCGGGGGTGTCTGACTGAGCCGAAAAGGCCCTTTTTCAGCAGAGGCCCTGGGAGAAAAGCTCCACAAAGAAAAATTACAGGCACATTTAGTTATTTAGACATGCTCAGTATACACACAAATTACAAGAGACATGTTTTTAAGGTTTACAAGTAATCTTTCTAAAACACTATGATCTCCTGCAATGTACAATCAAAGGAAGTGTCCTCAGCCATCACATCAACACTCCATTACAACGGGTCTATATTATTAACTCGAAAGCTAATTCTGTCGAATGCAAGTCCATCGACACATATCCAGTGAACAGTATCTTTAGTGAAAACCTCTTCACCAAAAGTGAAATCATCGAAAAGTTATTGTTGGCCAACACCGTGTCCCTGCTGTGTAGTAACAACACTAACAGATCATTACTAAACGTATAAAATGTCCTCATCTGCTGTTCCACAATTATTGCACAAAACATACAACCCTAATAAAAAAATTAATAAACAAAAAAAAAAAACTAAAGCATTTACGCAGGGGGGCAAGCCACCCTTCACCCCCCACAACCCCCACTACTTAAATATACCAACTCCAAGAACGTACAACATTGAAGTAAACGGAAATCTCCCCTTATGGAGATTTTTGTTTAAATGTTCAATGTTGTGCGCTTTCGGCAATAGCTCGAGCCAACTAAAACTTTTCGATGCACTGCTTTTCGATGGGAATTATGCTCGACATTTCTCTCATTTGACATTTATGTGTCAATAGACTTGTATTCGACAGAATTAGCTTTCGAGCTAATAATATAGACTCCATTAAAACACCACCCATGGCTGCACATAGTAACACTGTATCAAATGCCTCTACTGCTAATCCCTTCATGCAAACCAGCACACAGCCAGATTCCTGGTCTTTGGTGATTCTGTAGTGAGGTACCCCAATGCCCCTCTCACCGGACTGAGTAAGGAGAGAGTCAAGGTTCGCTGCCTTTCCAGGGCTAGGATCTGTCAAGTCACGGAAGCATTCCAGTCATTGAACCACTAGTACTAGTATGACTGTGTCATAGTCCATGTGGGTGTTAATGACTAGAGATGTACCTCCCTTGACTGTATGAAGTAGGACATGCTTGAGCTCGCTGATTATGTGTCTCAGGTATGTATGAGCTAAGCACTGAGCAGCATATTACTTTCTCCAAGGATGATGCCATGTTACCAATAGAAAATGATTGATTTTAACAGTTTTCTTAGTTTCTGGTATCAGTCCAAAGAGGTGCAATATTTGATGGCCTGGGGGAAATGGTTGACAGACCATACTGCTTTGCCGGGGATGGTCTGCATTTATCCCCACCCGGCTTTCAGATATTGGCAAAGACCTTTTCCACCCCACACAGTGCCTTTTTTAGGCAATGACAAACTGATAAATCTCCTGACTTAACTGAACCTATGAAGGAATATCTGAAGGTGGTATCAATGCTGGAAGTCTTAACAAGAAACTCCACTCCCTGCAAGCCTTCCTGTCCCTGGAGAGTGTAGACATCTGTGTAGTAATGGAGACATGGTTTAAAGTCACGGAGAGTACCTCAGCAATGCAAGATTATAATTCCTTTCACACCTTTAGACCAGCTACTACACTAGAGAGAACTAAACGTGGAGGAGTCTCAGTCTATATTAAAACAGGAGAGAACTAAACGTGGAGGAGTCTCAGTCTATATTAAAACAGGAGAGAACTAAATGTGGAGGAGTCTCAGTCTATATACATCACATCCAGACTAGTTAAAGTGTACGACCCACTAGAACTCATACATGTGCAGCTCACCATAAACAGGGTCTTGTACCATATCCATGCAACCTATAGGTACCCTTCCATGTCCCAGGAAACCCATGCTACATATCTCAATGTACTAGAGTTCCCCCTCACTGTTCAACTCAATTTGATATTCATGGCAGATTTCAACTACCCCTCTATAGATGGGGGATTTTATACCACTTCTAATGCACAACTCCAGCGATACCTAAACTTTGTTAACACCAACATCCTGGAACAGGTGGTCCATTCTCCTACCAGGGTTACAAACATGCTTGACCTTGTACTCATGAACATGGGGAGACTGATGTTCCTCACCCAATGTATAGTCTTCACTTGTCATATCTGACCATAACATTTTATTACTTGAAACAAAAATTAAATCCTGGAATCCATTGAAACCAAGAACCTTTAGGAACTATTACAAGGCTAACCTTTCTCTCCTAAGCAACAATTTGGCTAAATTCCAAGCACCCCCAAATCCAATAAACACCATATCATATGCTGAGCTATTTACAAAATTTCTGTATAGCCATATTGATAGATGTATAGAGCGAGTTGTGCCCACCCATATTAAGAATAACACAAACTCAAAAAACAAGCCACACTGGTGGAAAAACAATATCAGTTGGTTATACAACAAAAGAAAAACAATATTGGCCAAATGTAGGAGGAACAAAGCCATACATACTAAAATTCCCCTGATCAATCTAAACAGGCAGCTAAGAGAGTTAATTAATAATTCAAAGACTAAATTTGAAGAAAGAATAGCTTCTTAGGCTATAAACAACCACAAAGCTTTCTACGGCTATGCCTATAACCTCAGGGGAAATGCACAACAATGTGTAAAACTAACTGTAAATGGCATCACTCACACTAAGCCAGAGGCCATTGCCAACCTTTTGGATGACAGGTTCAGCTCAAATTCCACCCCCAACTCCCCCTGATAGTCCAAAGGAAATGCTGCATACCACAATAACCCAACTATTACTAGGGAACAGGTCAATAATGCACTTTCCAAGTCCAAAACCACTGCATTGTTCGGAACCGATAACAGGATGTTTACTAAATGGTATGAAACATGACCACTCTGGTCCACTTGAATCACTTTTCAACTGGAACTTACAGTCAGTTTTGTGTCCAAGGAATGGAAGATGGTTACAGTATTTCTTATTTACAAAAGAGGTCCAACCACTGATCTGGGTAACTAGAGACCAATAAGTCTTACAGGCCTCATATGTAAGGCATGGAAAGAATCATCATGGACATGATAAATGAGTACATAGATAACCTGAAAATACTGGATCCATTGCAGTTCAACTTTGTTAAAGGAAGGTCATGCCTATTAAATCTGGTGGACTTTTTTGAGAGGGTCACCAAAGTATTGCATAAAGATAGGACTGTGCACACAGTTTGCCTGTACCTGACCAAGGCTTTTGATACAATACGCCACTCAAGCATTAAAGACAAGCTCACTAATTTAGGTATAAACTCTTGTATCATCGATTAGATAGCCAACTGGCTCACTGATAGGACCCAGGAGGTTAAAATAGGTGAGGCCACCTCCACCAAGAGGAGTCCCCCAGAGCTTGGTACTGGGCCCATTCCTTTTCTCTGAAATGGAAGCAAATGCTGAAGGTTTATGACTGACTAAGTTTGCAGATGATTGTAGCTGGGAGTTATCATCGACTCCCCTGCAGACACTAGCATTCTTCAAGAAGGTCTGTCTCTGACTAACAAATAGTGCAAATGCCTTGGTCTTAAACTCAATGCCAAGAAATGCATAATTGTACCCTATGGGAAGTCAGCCATACTAGCTAATTACCACACTGATAATATGCCCTAAGAGTTGGCCCAGTGGTCAGGGATTTGGGTACGCAAATAGACTATGGGCTTACCTTCGGCCACTTGGCCACACTGTTGGGGAAATACTTTTATGCTGTGCAATATATAAGTAAGGGCGTGGCATCTAGGTCCAAAGGGGTCATTATCCCACTTACTCCACCCTCATCAGACTAATCCTAGAGTACAGTGCTCCATTTGGTATGTACCTGACCAGGCATATGCAGCAACTAGAGTGATCTCAGAGTTTCTTTACAAAAAGAATAAAAAGGCATAACAAACATGCCTCATGTAGAGAACCTTAAAGCCCTTTCCCTCTACTCAGTCTCCAATAGATTACTGAGGGGTGATCTATGCCTGGTTTACAAGGCATCTGCAAACCCCACAGTTATGAATCTCCTGCATATTCATAAGTCAAAGAGTACCAGAAATACAATGTCTAGGGACCTGAATTTTGTCTTAAACAGAACATGCTGGAGTGACAGATGTGTGTCCCAGAGACTGGCCCTCTTATGGAACAGGCTTCCCATCTATGTGAAGCTGAGTTTGTGTATTACCCAGTTTAAGAGAAATCTAGACTAGTGGATGGGGAATAGGAAGTATACACTGGGCCTAGCACCCATGTCCCTTATGGACAGAGGAAGCTTAAAAATGCCTGGCCATCAATGTCCTATTTGGATACAGGACATCGTTATTCTTTCTGGAAAACATGGCTAGGCTTAGAAAGGCCCTCTTGGTTGTCAACCTAGTAACAGTCTATGAATCTATGAAAACAACCCTCTTCCCCATAGAAACAGACAATGCATCTAAATTTTTTCAAAACTTTTTCTTGATCCCATTTCTTTATTTATTTTCAATCTGTCTGAAGTCTAGAATAAACTAAGCAAGCAGTTAAGTCTTCCATGATGTTTGTACATATGTAGCTAAGGAAAATTTGCTTTTCATGTGGAATATATTAACATTTATCTTTTTTGCATGCAAAATAAAGAGATTTCAAAGTGTTTAAAACTGAATCTTTAGGTTTAGGCACATTTTGAATAGCACTGTATACACTTAACAGAGTAAATGACTGTTCATCTCTCAAAGAGTTGAATTTCTATTTTGCACCATTGCATTTAAATTCCAGTATCATGATACCTTCCTTTCCTGTAACTGACTGACTCTGTTTCTACTCAAAGCCACATCTTAGGTCTATCCCCAGGCTGTCACAACTCATTAAACTTACCTATGCATAATCTAGTGTATAGTGAAAAATAAAAAAAAAATAAACATTGTTCATATTATGTCCTGCTTTACGTTCTTAGAAATACAAAAATACCCAACAGATGTTCACCTAAATTATGCAGCTATTTATATACACTCTCAGACTGCCAGAACGTCTTCATTTGCAGCACTGTGGCAGTACTTCCTTTAACATTTTACCTTTTCTTTCTTTCCTTCTATCTTTCTTCTTTCTCCTATTTCTTTTTATATCTGTTATTTCTTTTGCTAACTGGTTTAGTGGGCTGGTTCAAGAGTTCTTTACAGCCATGACCTAAGCCATATGCAATAACAATTACAGCAAAGATTTAGTTTTGCATAGCAGCAATACATTTAATTACAGTAAAGAAAATATTTACATAATAATAGTATATGTCTGTTGATGCAAGTTTCTGGAAAATAGTAATTATAACAAGAAAGCTAAAACAGTATTCACACTAAGAAATTTGAAGCATCTGTAGTGACAGAATGCTTCCATGTACTCTAGTTAAGACTACATTTTATTGGTAAAGGACCCCTTTATGTCTGATCCAAGTGTTCAGATTAAACATGCAACGGAAAAGTAATGCCTGCTTTTATGTCTGCTCATAAACCTCCACTCATTTCATAAATTCTGAATTTACTTCTAGAAGCAAGAACAAGACCAGCAAACGCTTTTTTTAAATGCCTGTTTTATTTCTTTGACCTGTTTTGATAATTGCAGCTTGACAGATTCATTTTGTATTTTACCAAACTTTATTGCTTATTGAACGTTGTCTTATATCACTCTACACTTTAATTGTACAGCTGTTTGTTATTATAACAGTGAGTGTATGCTGATGTTTTATCCTTTCTCATGTAATGTGATTAACAAGGAGTATGGCTGAAAACAGTTCTGATACAATCATGCCACTTAACAGTTGTTTCATTCTTTAATGGTGCATGTTACGTAGGATTACCTGTCCTCTTAAAATTTACCCTGCATTAATTATATATCCTTTAAGCCGCTATACTGTTTGCATTAGCACATTTATGAGATACCGCAAAAGCACTGATACATTTGTTAGTAATCCAAGCCTCTGCTTTTGAAACAATTATAAAGGATGCAATGATTGATGAACCATTTGAATTTTTGGACAAATCCCCATGGTAATTAAGCAATGTGGTCTGACAAGATAACAGTTACTGAAGGGTTGCTTGGTGACTCACATTTCCTTACTAAACAACAGGGAAGAATGATAAAAATAAAACCACAAAATGCTGTATGGTAAATAAGAAATTATCAAAGGAAGTTTTAGAGACCATCAACCCTATATTGTCTGACTATGTAAAAGTCTTGGTAGAGAAAAAAAAATCATGTATGTGCACAGATGTGCTGACAGCAACCTACTAGTAAGAGAACAGGGGTGTTGCATACATCGGTTACAAAGCAGTGTAAGGCAAACAGGAGCCCTAATATTTAGTCATTTTTCAAGGCAACGTAAGTGATGAATGAGCAATTAAAATCATAAGCTGAACTGTGGAGTTTAGTATAATTTTGACTGTTCTTTCTGTTGCATGCTTAAGATGCTTATGTCTGGATTGATTGAAGCTGTTCAACTCAACCTTTGGTCGACATCTATTTAGCGATAACATTTGATCGACTAAACAGATGATTGACAGGTGTGCAAGATCATACAAATTCTCAGAGTAGGGAAATATGCCCCTTCAGTGAAATATTGTAATCTCTGTGTTAGTATATATAATTAGCAAGGATTGTGAGGGGTGCGGGGCAGAAAACATTTTTATTTTGTTTATGACAAGTTTTGCATGTGCCAAGATTGTCAATCTGTGCATGTGTAAGTAGCTTGTTAACATTTGCTAAGGTGGTGTTTTGTTGTTTACTTTGTAAATGCTTTAATGTGGGTGTTTCATACAAATTTACTTCACACACACACACACACACACACACACACACACACACACACACATATATATATGTATGTATATATACATACCATTGGTTTGGTTGTGGCACCCACTTAACATGTGCTGTATTTGGTAATTTTTGACACTGGTGAAAGTGGTCACATCAAACTGCAACAATTTGACTGAAATATTGTCAAGGAATATTCTTCTTTCTCCACAGTTGTTTGACCACTTTGTTAGTATATTGAATTTCTTCCGGGTATGGAGGGGCAAAAGTAAATTCTAAGTTTTGAGTTGTTTTGCATGACAACAAATATAACAGGTTTGCTTGCATTTACTTTCACTTCAGTTAGACATTTTTGTGCTTTGCTGTTTGTGATCACTGATGAACCTGTTTAACGTTATTTTCTGTTGATCAGAGTTCTTTGGGAATTTAAAGTAACGTATATATATATATATATATATATATATATATATATATATATATACAGATGCGTATACATATGGAATAGGGTACAACAGTTTATGCATGGCATAGATGCTGGCATAGATATTATTCAGGGGTGTTTTGTGTTTTTGTGAGGCAGAAGCACGAAGGGGAAATACTTTATAATCCATATGTGTTAAAATGGGCATCTGTACTTTCAGGATAGTCATTTATGGGAGCCTTCTTTAACTGTTGTGTGCTGTTGCATAGTCCAGTGTATAAACAGGTGCTAGCACTACACAGCACCTCAATTGAGTTCTAGTAGGTGAATTAGTCCAAATGAGGAAACTTAAATATCAGTATTACAGTGCCTCACAAATTTGTATATTGTTTTCCAAGTAACATAGTCTCAAAAATATTCATAACAGTAATTATTGTGGTGGCAAGTCCAAGAACTGAAAGACATATATACTCAAGCAGTTATTCTCTCACATCATTTTTTAAGTTGTCAGAACTTATATCTATCTATATATAGTTATACATACACTGTGGTTACACAACCATGAAGAAAAGCTAAATCTCCCAAAACAAAGAAATTAGTGCTGGTGCACATATATAAACTACACTGGTAATGATACCCAGTGACCAGCAGCAAACAACATTAATCCTTGTCATCTTGTCAGTTAGCACCTGATGCTTGGTGAAATAGGAATTTGGTGGTGTGTGTGTGTGTGTGTGTGTGTGTGTGTGTGTGTGTGTGTGTGTGTGTGTGTGTGTGTGTATGTGTGTGTGTGTTCTGTCTGTCTGTCTGTACGGATGTAGTTTTCTGTCGTTAGACTGCTGTTTTGCTACATGTTATTCATTTCCTGCCTCTTCCTATAGTGCTTCATTTCCTGATTGTGCCATTCATGCTTTTCACTTTCTTCAGGATGTTATTTTTCACCATTTTGGATATATTTTACGGCTGATCTAGCAATGTACTTAAGTTTGAGTTTTTACTTCTTTCCTGTGCATATTTAATGCATGAGTAACTAGCAATCTGATTGATCAGTTTTCCTTGCCCATTTTATTTATGTATTTTGCTATTGCCAACTTTTTTTTGTAATCAATACTTTTTTTCATTTTATAAAATATGATTAACCAAACATTTATGAGCAGTTGAATAAAAACAGCAACTAAGAGCACAGAAAAACAATAACAAAAAAACAGCAGCATGTACCATGTTACATGAGGGTTATTAGTTCCTAGGAATATACTAGGCTATCAGTCTGTAGACTCTCATAAGCTTAGCCAATAACCAGAAGTCAGATTCAAACCCTGTATCTTGTATATGTGAGGCTAAGACCTTAACCATTATGCCAATCCTCTCACCCAAACATTGGACTTGTCTGGGATAGGAACCTGGGATCTCTCACACTTGAAGTGAGAGTAATACCTTTAGACCAACAAGCCACTACCCAAATCAAGGTCAGTAATCAAGTACTTCTATAGTATCCTTAAATCATCTTACCCCTAATTTATACATTTTATTCAAAGGAACTACAGATCTGTAGCTTTTTTCCTTAATAATGGATCCTGCAATGACAATTCTAAGTTAGAAAGCTCATGCTTCAGTGATACCAGGTCAGCAAATGAGGGAGGAAGAGTAACTTTCCACCATTTTGTAATACATTTTTGGCCATAAGCAGTAACAAGTTAAGCAACCTAAACTGAGGGGAAACAAAGAAAAACAAGGATATATCATACAGGAAATAATCTGTTCTGGTAAGCTCTACCTGATTAGACTGTAACGTATTGCATATTTCCTGTAACAACTTTTTGAAAGCCTTCCATTATAGAACAGTCCTAATAAATATTCAACCAAACCTCTAAGTCACCGAAGAACATCTCTAAAAGGTAGGTATCACATCAGGATGGTAGACATTCAAAATTTCCATGGACTGAAACATTGACCACAAAAAGTCAAAACACCTTAGTTATACTCTACTAGCTTCTTTTAATATTAAAATGATAGTAGTGTGTTGTATGAGACCATGGTACAACAAGGCCTGATTTGTTTGCCTTTTCCCCATTGTAGTGCAGTCTTGGAGTTAGTATGCATAAGTATCAGGGTGTGGGGGTGCAGGAGGGTTTTTACCCCCATAAAACTTTTGCTAGCATTTTCAGGTGCTCTTGTTTCAACCTTTTGTGGTTGATGTTTCAGTTCATCAGGATTTTTGATGTATTCCCGGTAAGATGTATTCTGTGAAGTTATTTTTTTGGGCGTATAAAAATACTTAAACTGTTACTGCCTCCCAAAGAATCTAAATTTGTGTGATCATCTGACATACCTTGGGATTGAAAAACGTTTATCCCAGCAAACTTTATATGTCTCTATAATGAGGTAGCACTCCCACATCAGTTTGTGTTTGTCTACTAAATTTTCCAGGGGAGTGTTAAGTATCTTACAGAGTAAACTAATAATACCCTTACTACAATGAAATGGTCCTCTCTGTATTCTAATAATTAAAGAATCCAACTAGGCTTATTGCCTTCTGGAAGTGCACAAAGCCTGTTAGTGTGCTAAATTATCAGTAAGCTTAAAATACAAATCTGTTTTTTTCCTGTGGAAGATCATAGTGAGCATATGAGCACAGAAATCTTCCCAAGTCAGTAGGTATCTCCTTAAAACATTTGTTTCCCATAATGTTCGCATGTACAAACCTTTAATTACATGAAAACAGTCAATTACCAATTCCTAGAGTTGCTTATTAGGATATTCCCTATCCATTTTAAGTTTGTAGTAGTTCTACAACTTTCAAATACCTCTTTGACCAATGCTTTTAAAATTTTTGAGTAAGGATAGAAATGCGTATTTCTGTCTGTCTATATGGGTTCATTTCACTCTACTGGAATTGCCAGTTCAGTAAAGTTAAGTGTCTGGGATATTTGTCAGAAGCTCTGTTTATAGAGTGCCTGAGATGTCCAAAAAAGGATTTAGTGAGTGCGAGTAAGTAAGTATGGGTTTGGAATTTTAATGCCAAAATGTTTGAATATACTGAAAGTTTTAGCATTAGGGATAGGATTGTGTATGTGTGTGTGTGTGAGTGTTTGCATGTTAGAGTTAGTTAGGGTAAGGCATAGGGAAGGGGACATATTTAGTATTGTGCATGTGTGCTGCTTTATGCAAGTTTGTCTGAGTGTCTTGTATAGTAGAAGTGGTACAGAAAGGGCTTTTGCTAAAGTAAGGTTTAGGGTTGGGGTTAAGGGCAGGGGCAGGGTTAGAGTTAGGATTAGCATATATTATTAAGGTGGTACATCTATAAAATATCACGTCTCCTTGCTTACTGTGCTCATTGTCAATTAGCAAAGAATACACTGATTCCAAAATTGAATATGTACTCTCTCTCTAATAGTTCTCCATTTTAGTACAGCCACATAAAATACAGATCATAAATATGCTGACTTGCCCTGCTTGCAGGCTGCTGAACCCACCACTGGCAACTCTTAGAATGCTTTCACTAGCAACTAGTCAAAGGGACAAACTGCTATTCATATTACAGATTAAAAAAATTGTCAAGATGTGACAGTGTCTTCCTTTTGCAAAGCAAATTGAATATTAGGCAACAAAGCATTTCTTTAAGGGATGATAACCCTAGCACTTATTAGACCCTGGTTTTAAACTACAGTTGGGGAAAAGACTTTTTTAAAAATTTACCCCTCTATTTGGAATTAAATTCCTGCAGGAGTAAAAGGAAACATGGATTATTTAAAAGGAAATCAATTGCCTTTTTTAGTTTGTTCTGGGACATTAGTCTTGTATTTTAATTAATAGTTGTGGAAAGATTGTGTTTCTGCATTATTCTGCACTTCTATTTCCACAAGTAAAATTACTTGTAGTCTTGTAGTTTAATTCACAGTTGTGGCAGAAATGAGTATTACTACCTGATGTATGCTTTAATCATTCATACTGCATTTTTTTCCATTAAACAATGTTACTGGTAAATTTCTTCATTGTCTGGTGCCTTAAACTGCAGTAGATGTTCAATAGTGAGAGAATTTTCTGTGGTCCAATTTGTGTTTCATTGTTTTTATATCCTGCTTGTAATGATATGAAGTAGTGCCATCTGTACCAGGGAGAGTAGGGCAGTGCACGTGTAAAGAATGCAAGCATACCTAGCTGGAGTTTTGGAAATAATTTTGTCTTTTGACTATCACACTGATTTGTTCATATACTTGTCTTAAAAATGTATTTATAAAGTTGCTTGTGTTAAAATGCATCAACAGTAGGTCCTGCTGGACAGAAAAGAGATATTCATGTATGTCAGACAGTATTATTATAATTGATTAAATGTATATGTTTTAACCGAGAATTCTGGAAGGGAAGAGGTTAATCTGTGTCCAGCTAATTTTGAAAAATATGTTGAAAATTAAATGGATTGGTTTAGTCCATAAAGATTTTATCTTACAGGTCTGATTGCAGCCAGAGACAGAAATGTCTGGGAAAACCAGGACTAGGAATCTTACTGTGTTGTCCTTAGGGGTGAACTAATTGCTCTCCTGGAAGGGTGGAAGTTTTTGAAATTGTTTTATAGCTTGCAGATGCTGCATCAGATCTTAGCAAAGCTCTGGGTGTGTACTGTACCAGAGTCAGGTGACCAGATGTGATATCATTTTATAACCACCAATGAAATAATATTCTACATATTAGTGAGAGTTATGATTGAACTCTCACAGCAGCACTTTGTTTTTCAGAGCCTGACAAGAAAGATCTCTCACAGATATCTCACACAACCATCTGTGTCTCGCCTACAAAGCAATGTCAGACCCTGCCCTACTGGAGATGCTCCATATCCATAAGTCTAACTCCATGCACATTACCCGCTTGATAGGCCTAAATCTAATATGTGACATCAAGAAAATCTGCTGGAGAAACAGGTTTGTCTCCCAGAGGTTGCCCCATCTCTGGATTAGACTTACCATACATGTTAAACAGAGTACCTCACTGACCCTCTTCAAACACAACCTTGATGAGTGGATGGTAAACCATAAATTTGGTCCAGGGGTTCCACCTTTGTCCCTCACTGACAGGGGCGACAGTTGCTGACTGAGGTTTCTCTCTCTCTTTTTTTTTTTGGATACATTCTTGGGTAGGTTTGTAAGGGCCCCAGGGCCATTAGCCTAGTAATCTCCTATGATCCTGTGAAACACACACCTCGTCTTGCCTTGCTGTAGTAAGCAACTCAACACTCATCATCTTGCCTTGCTGTAGTAAGTAACTTAACTAGGGAACAGTAATTCTTTAGTCAGTCAGGAAAACATAGTGAGGTTAGCTAAGTATTGTTTTTCTATATCTGTGTGAATTTATCCAACTGTGTTATTTTTTATATCTCCTGTGAATGAAACTCTGGTGTTTTTTGTAACTGATATTCAGTATTTGTGTTTTCTATTTTATTATTTATTATTAAATATTTGTGTACCCTCATTGTGGCTGGTCTTTTAGAGTATACTTTTAACATCCTAAGAGTACTTATACTTATTTTTGTGACACTGTGGCTGCTCCTGAAAGCCTTGCTGCATTGGTCAAACTCTACCATTTGTATTAGTATTAATTTTACTCGATATAATTGGGTACCCTAGTAAGAGCCTTAGAGTAGCTGACTGGTGGCAGCATAATTGCCTTATAGTCTGGGCAGAGGGGGCACAGCTGGTAAATCTGTGCCAGCCTTTCCCAGGTGTGTGTGTGTGTGTGTGTGTGTGTGTGTGTGTGTGTGTGTGTGTGTGTGTGTGTGTGTGTGTGTGTGTGTGTGTGTGTGTGTGTGTGAAAATCGGGTATCCAAGTGTGTGTGTGTCAGCTACTTGGAACAGGGACACAGAGCTCCAAAATGGTCAGTGCTGAGTCTTGTTTGGTGCCTGAGGAGAGAGTGTGAGAGAGAGAGAGAGAGAGTGTCCAGGCATAGCTCTGGAGTGTGTTTCCTGTGTGCTCTTAAGGGAAATTGTGCTTGGTGCAGAGAGGTACATCTGAAAATACTGTGTGCATCCATTTTTGTTTCTAGTGTCCATCCCTCACCGGTGTCAGTGGTGAATATTGAGGCTACTTGAGTACTGTCCCATTGTAGGGACTGCTTAGTCTGTCTGAGTTAGGAAATACGCAAAAAGGATTCACAGTGTAGTCATTTTACTAGCCAGAGGGATCATTACTTAGTTTTCTGGGTTTTTTTCTGAGCTGCTATAAATTTTGCATGTTTGCTTGAGTTAGCAGTTCCCTGTATAGATGCAAATACCTGAAAAGCAAATTTTCTCTTTTAAATAGTCTGTAATACTGTAACCTGTAAAGCAGCAATATAGTGCAAATATCTTGTGTGCCAACAAGCTTAGAGCAGCTAAATGGGTGTAGAGTCCAGTATCTACAGAATTAGTAGATTTCAGTATGGTTTAAACATTAAAGTTAGTAGAATTTAGTACTGTTTTGTATAATCTGTTTCAGTTAAGCACCCTTATTAATCTGCCCAAATAAAACACCCTTTAATAGCCTTCTAACCCCAATACACCACCCCTTTGTAGCTCACAAATCAAAAAAAAAAAAAACTAGACAGTATGGATACACAGTTTCCTAACTTCTCTGTAGCTAGTTTAGTGGATATGGGCATCTTGAGACAATGTAGCAATTGTCTTGTGTTTCCTGAAAAAACATGTAATCCTTAAAGAATTAGACTCGGTATGCAAGAGGTGTGCTTACACAGTGACACTGGAGGTTAAACTCATACATGCAAGTCCACATCAGGTTGTCGAAACCATGCACACAGCACCCAGCTCATATAGCACACAACACACACATAGACTAATGTATGCCGAGGCACTTAAAAATAATCTTCCTAATCAGCAAAGATCAACTAGACCACCCCCTGTCACATCTGTGCCTCAGCAAGCCCAAAGGCACTCAGAAAAAACACCACCTAACATCACACAGTGTCACTCTCAGTAGAGCCCCAAATACTAAGCCCCTAAGGCAAAAAGCACACATTCCATGACTCTCATCATAGGGGATTCCATTTTAAGGTATACTGATGTCCCTCTAACTAACTGCTGAACAAGGAGAAGATAACTGTTAGTTGCTTATCTCAAGCCAGGATCCAACAAATCACACATGCACTCAATTCATTACACCACAGGTACTAATATGATTCCATCATAGTTCATGTAGGTGTAAATGACATCAGTTGTACCTCCCTGGACTATATGAAGAAAGACATTATGGAGCTTTCAGAATATGTGTTTCAGGCTGGTATGAGCAGCATATTACCATCACAGAGGATGATGCCACAGTATTAGCAAAAAAAAAAAAAAAAAGATTGATTTCAACAACTGGTCATCTTTCTGGTATCATTCTGAGGTGATCAAATATTTGTCAGCTTGGGAGGACATAGAGAACAGACCATATTGCTTTGCCAAGGATGGTCTGCACTTTTCCCCTCTATGCTTTTGAAAACTGGCTAAAACTTTATCCATCCCATAGTGCCATTTTAGGCAATGCCAAATTGACAAACCTATAGACATAGCAAAATCAATTCAACAGAACCTTAGGGTTTTACTGCTCATTGCCAGGGGCCTAAATAAAAAACTACACTCCCTCCAAGCTCTCTTCACACTCGAGAATATAGATATCTGTGCAGTTACCAAGATATGATTTAAAGAGGCAGGGAGTACCCCGGCAGTGGAAGATTTCAGTGACTTCCATACTTTTAACCAAGTAGCGGCATAGACAAGGACTAAAGATGGAGTCTTAATATATATCAGTAATAAGCATACATCTAGGGTGGTCAAACAATGACATGCTGGAGTTCCTCCATATGCAGATCATCATAGGCAAAATCCTGTACCATATCCTATCCAGCTATAGGTCACCCTCCATGCCCCAAAAAGGTCACAATGCATATTTAGACCTACTGGAGACACTTACCATCCAGCCTAACACCCTACTTATTGGAGACTTTAATTATCCCAGTATAGATTGGAAATCCTACACACCTCAAATCTACAGGAACAGAGATTCCTGGACTTCGTAAATACAGACAGCCTCGACCAAACAGTGAATATGCCGACTACATGCTCCACCATACTGGATCTAGTGCTCATAAACATGGAAGAATACTGTAACCCCCCCCCCCCCATGTCTCATCCTGCTTACTAAGGTATGACTTTAAAGCTCTCCTTCAGAATCAAAATCAACATCATAATCTCATTAAAACCAGGAACTATTCCAGTTCAAATTACTTGATATTAAGTGATAGTTTGTCAAAATTCATTGCCCCTCCAAACACTAAGAACACATCAGACTATGCTGAATTGCTTTCTGACACTCTGTACTACCATGACAATGGCTTCATAGAGGTTGCTGTACCTACCAGAAGCAAACCCAGAACTATCCTCAGAAACAAATTGCCCTGGTGGCATCCCAAATTAAACAAGATATATATCAAAAGGAAAAAAAATATATATAGCAAAAATCAGGTAGAGTAATTCCCATACAAATAAAAACTCTCTCATTAAAGTAAATAGGCAATTAAGAGGGCTAATTCAGTCAAGCAAAACCAACTGTGAGGTTGGGTATCCTCCCAGGTGAAAGATAACCATAAGGTATTCTACAGTTATGTCAGAAACCTCAATAGCAGCACACAGCAGTGTGCTGAACTGGTGGTTAATGATGCCACATTCACTGAGCCTAGTGATATAGTGAACTTGGTAGCAGAAAAATTCAGTTCCAACTGTACCCCCTCTCACCTCCAACTAATTACCCCAAGTAATACCCTCAGACATAAGTAGGGAGTGTGTACTGGCTGCACTCACTGAAGCCAAGAACATGGCCTCAGTGGGTCCCAATAGCATTCCAGGATGCCTCCTGAATAGTCTAAAATATAAATTATCAGGCGCCCTGGAGTCATTATTTAACTATAGTCTTAAAACAGGCTTTGCGACATGTGAATAGGGGACTACAACGGTCATCCCTTTCATAAGGGAGAACTTTCAACAGATCCTGGAAGCTGCAGATCCATTAGTCTGAGTAGTCTTATTTACAAAGCCATGGAAAGTATTATCATGGAAATTATCAACAAGGGACATAGGTAACCTCTAGAAACTAGCTCTATCCCAGTTTGTCTTTGCCAAAGGAAGCCCATGCTTACTGAATCTGGTGGAGTTCTTTGAAAAGGGTCAGTAAGGCAGCTAATGAGGAGAAAATGATGCATACTGCCTACCTGGATATAGCTAAGGCATTTGATCCAATACCCCACTCGGGCATTGTCAACAAACTTACAGAACTAGGTATAAACCTCTTTATAACATGCTGGATAGCTAGCTGGCTCACTGATAGGGCCCAGAAGGGTAGAATTGGTGAAGCTAGCTCCACAAAGAAAGATGGTCACCAGTGGGGGCCCCCAGAGCTCTGAGTTGGGCCCACTCCTCTTTGGCATCTACTTCTCAGATGTCAAAACCAGTCTCAGAGGCCACTGGCTCACCGAGTTTGCAGATGATTGCAAACTGGGAGCAGACACTGTTTTGGTGCCAAAGCCATGGCTTAAAACTCAGTACCAAGAAATGCATTATAATACCTTTTGTGAAGTCTGCCACCCTGGGTAACTACATTATCAATAAAACACCCTTAAAAGTTGATTGACTTGTCAGGGATCTGGGAATTCATCTAGATAGCTATCTTGCCTTTCAACAACATGTGTCCAAAGTAGTAGGAAAATCTTTCTATGCTGCTAAACTTATAAACAAGGGCATAGCATCTAGGTCCAGAGAGGACATCATACCACTGTACTTGGTCCTCATCAGGCCCATCATAGAGTGTAATGCTCCCTTTGGTATGTGCCTGACCAGACACATGCAGCATCTAGAACATCTACAAAGGTTCCATACAAAAAGCGTACAGAGAGTAAACACAATGTCCTACACTTATCGTGTCAAAGTCCTATCTGTTTACTCTGCATCATACAAACTTCTGAGACGTGATCTTTGCCTGGCATACATAACCCTGTACTGAATAATCTTATGCAGGTATGCAAAGCAAACAGTGACAGAACTACTAGAGGAAATGACATACATTTTGTTTGCATCATAAATAGGACATGAGGAATGTCTCAAGATAGATATATTTTTCAGAGAATTCCCATTCTCTGGAACAGGCTCCCCATCCATGTGAAGCAGAGTTCCTCCCTATCCCTGTTTAAGCACAGTCTGGATTAGTGGATGGATAATCAGAAATTCACGCCTAGTCTGGCTCCTACATTTCTAATGGATAGTAGCAGTCAGTAAATAACCCCAATAAATCAAATTTGTAGGTCACATTTGGTTTGCTGATTTAGCGTTGTCACCTCACAGAAAGACGTTATACTGTTCGATTCTCAGCTAAAGCGTCTTCTGTGTGGAGACATGCGTGAATGGGCGTACCTTCGTCGAAGGTTGTGCGTCAGAGCTGGCAACTCGGTACGTAAAAATCTACTGCCAATCATTAGCGGACCGGAGTTCCACTGTAGCGACCCCTAACCGGGAAAAGCCAAAAGATACAACAACAACAAGATTTGGTTTGCACGGCTATGCTTTTATGGGCCGTAGAGGTCATTAGCCTAGTATATACTTATGAACCTGTAAATTAAAAGACAGCTTGCAGAAAGAGTCTGTCTGTTCCTGCTACAAAAGGGAAGGCTTAAAAACTGTGCCTTATAACTCATACAAATGTGCAGTCAATTCAAATAATTTCTTACAATGCATTACATATTTTAACTATAGAATTTTCTTAAACTAACTGTACATACTGTAAACTAGTTCTTTTCAACCCTGTTTGTAAATATTTGCTGTAAATATTGCAAATTGGAAACATTCAGTATTCTAGCCTGGAACGTTTTTCAGTCAATACTGTAACTCTCTTTAATTTATTTACAAGCTCTTATATTCTTATTCTTGATTCCTTATTGGCCCAGATCAACGTTTTAAATGGTCTGTCAATCAGTCTACCTCTCTGGTTTTAAAATATAACAAATAAATAAAGTAAATTAAAAACCTACTCATCAATCTCATATCCAAAATGTCACCTATCCACTCATTTGGAGGTAAAACCAAAGGCTGTTGAAGCCATGCCAGTCCTTTCAGGGCATCCTTATTGTTGCCACATAATCTGCAGTACACATACTAGGTCTGGAGCAGGAAACCGAGCATCATGCAGGACGAGTAGGAGCTTGAGGTTGCTGTAGAGGAAAAGGTTGCTGAAAAGAGTGCTCCTGCAGTGACCAGTCAAAAATATTGCAGCATGTGGAGAAAGGATTAACTGGCTTTATCGTTATGTCAGTAGATCATTTTCATATTTATCTGTCTATCTTTTTATGGCTGTATTGAAGTTAATCGAAACTTCTGTAGATTGACAAGCAAAATATCAACAACAGTTGACTAAACAGTGTGCATACTCAAAGATAAAACCTTAGAGCATGCAAATTAAAAGCAATATTTTTCAGGGAGGTGAGCCCCCTGCATGTCCATCTGCCACAACCCCTGCTACTTAAATACCCAAGCTCTGAGATCACACAAAACTGGGACAAGGGCTTATTCCTCAATGTCAGTATTAAAGCGATCTCATATAGTAAATAAGCTTTGGTTTTAATGAAATTAAGCAGGCAGAAATAACTTTTTCAAAAGTCAGCATATTTAACCAAACCCATTTGTGTGTGAGCGCACATGTGTGTGTGTGTATGTGTATATATATATATATATATATATATATATATATATATATGGGTCCTAGTGTGAACATTGAAAGTACTTTAGTTTGCATGTAGATTTAGTTGTACATCAACATGTACTATTGATTATACAACTAAGCAAACTGTTGCTTAGATCTCGGTACAGCGGGGATAAGGGAATATTCTCTTTTCCCCACTGTAGTGCAATTTCGGAGTGATAATATTAAAGTAGGGGTGTGTGGCTGCAGGGGGGCTTGCCCTCCCCGTATAAATGTGAGTAGTGTTTTATTTTTGTAGGTTTTTTGGCGTTTTGTTTTTTATTTATTTTTTTTCCGCAAAAGTGCATTTTTGCTAAAATGCACTTTTGCGAAAGTGAGTTTGCTGTAGTACGTTTTGATTTAACGTACTTTCAATGTAACAACATAGATCGATATATATATATGCTTATAGGTATACACACGTACGCACACACACATTTTTATATATATATATATATATATATATATATATATATATATATATATATATATATGTATATATAAAACATGTGTGTCTTTATGCTTATATTTATATGGCTGTATGATTATCTATCAAAAATACAATCTATCAAAAGGCAAGTGATTGAACATGATGTGTTGATCAGCATTTGATACTTATGTATAACAAGGTCATGTGTTAATTTCCCTTTAAGATTTCTCAATGAAACTTTCAAGAAATGTTAATAGAACACTTGACTGCAAAATCCATCTAAGACTTCTAGTGTTCCATTAGAAAATTACATGCAGCTTAGTGCTTAATTTTTTTACCCCACCCCATAATAATGATTTGTAGTCTTGGCACATTTCTGCTAATAAAATGTCTCCTTCTTCTGGAGAAAGAAAGGTATTTGATATTATATTTACTGCTGATGTAATTATCTTTCAGTACACATAGATTCAGGAGATGTACTGCATTCCTTATCCTGAACAGAAGCCATATATCCACCAGTATGGGGGAAGCAAGTATTAAGCAGCATTCTATACACACTCTCTGTCTTGATCTCTCTCACATGAATGTAAAACCTGAATTTGATTCCTATTCATAAAAATGCATATGCCTGTGGGAGTTCTTAATTAAAGTTTCAAGAAATTATAAGATGGTGCAAAATGTACCTAAGTATACCACTGTATTCTTAAGAATTTAAACACAGATTAGTGGGTAATTACTGTGACATATCCCGCCCCACCCCCCAGTACGTTGAGATTAGATTGTGGTAGGTTTCCAGTGCAAAATGTCAATTTTTCTAGAGATATGTATAATGTCATTATACTGTCAGTGATAAATGCAGCTCAGTGCAGAATTTAAATCCATCACATTATGTCTTTTCACATAGGGATGTTTGGTAATTGTGTGTTTCCAATGATGCAGTTTCACTTTAGTGAAAAAATTGTCTATGATTTCACTTTGATATAATGATAATTCAGTATAGAAATATTGAGGACATGTGTTGCATTTTCTGAACTGCACCGAAGTTGTAAAACCTCTGATCCCTAATTTAAATTAATATAATGCAACTTAGCAGCTACTTACATTATAAAGTCTATATAGACTTATTGATGGTGCCAGTTAATAGAACAGTTTATATCTGAAACAGCTTGATCTGTTCTAGTAAAATATTTAGACAGCAAATCTAAATATTTGATTATAATATGTATTTAGGCTGTACTTTTAAGTATAGTAATAATAGATCAGCTATATGTTGAACGTCAGAGTGCCACTTTACAACTCAAGACTATGTTTTATTTTTCTATATGTGATTTTTAAATGCTGTAACATAATTTTCAGGGACAATAATGATTTAAAGTCTTGTTTCATAAAAGTACATTACATCTATAACTTTATGTATTATGTATTTGTACCCTGCAGAAAAAATATGTTAATTTTTGATAAAGCCAATCCAAAGATATTTTCAGAAGTGATATCATGAAATGATAATGACAAGTTAACTGCACAAAAGCCAGGACATAAGTCATAATCTGATTTGTCAATTTTCATTTATTCCTCAATAATTGGGTCTGGGTCCCACCCTCAGATTCAACTCGGTCGTTACTTTAGATTGTGGTCACCAAAAAGCTCTCAAGCTCGTCCCTTACTTGTAATACACCAACCCCTAACAGGTCTATGTCAAAGGATTGAAATGCCACATCATTGAAGTCCACATTATCGAAATGACATTGCCGAATCCTGAAAATATTGAACACCCAGAATTGTGAAACTTAACCCCGGGAAGTGAACCACTTGGCTACCAGGACAAAAGAAAATGCAGCAAGTAAACCCACCTAAGTGGGGAGCTTCAGCTCCACACTCCCCTAACTAAATATTCCTACTCTGAGATCGCACTACAGTGAGGGAAGGGGAAGGTTCACCATGATGGCCAAGTGGTTCACTTCCTGGAGTTAGATTTCGTGATTCTGGGTGTTTGATGTTTTCAGGATTCAGCAATGTCGTCTTGATAATATGGTCTTTGATGATGTGGCATTTTGATCCTTTGAGGTAGACCCCCCCCAACATACCCCCAATCTTATTTGCCACTTTTGCAATTAGATGTGGTCGTCTTGAGCTCTCGAGCATTTGGTTATAATGAAAAGTGCTTTTCCTTTTTCTTAATTCTATAATAGTTTATGGTTTTCCTTTACTTTCAATCCTCCCTTTCCATAGTTGGTACTTATTGTTACTTGTATTTCTTTACCTTATACATTTTTTAGTGCAATTCTTTGTACCTCATTGGTACTTCTCTTTCTTTCTTTCCAACTATTTAAAAAAAAAATAAACGTCTTTCCTACTTTTCTTTTATTATACTAAAGTGTTACAATGTGAGAAAAAGGCCCTTCTGGCTTTAACAAGTGCCAAAAGTGCGGGCACATGTTGCCTTTGTCTGATGCTCCTTTGTTATGTGTTTACAGTTTGAGCCCGGATTATCTTAAGGTAGACTGTCCCATATGTAAAAACTTTAATCCCTACATCCTTCTGTGAGGCTATTGCTGGGGCTCAGCCCCCCAAATCAGAATTGAAGGAGCCTTCCACTAGGTCTCCTAGAAGTTCAGGATCCTCAACTCCCACATCCATGGAGCTGCCAAAGAAGAAACATAAATTGGACCCGAAGGCTGCTACTGTTCCACCACCATCATATCCTAAAAAGATCTCCTAGAATTCAAGCCTTTCAGATCTGAGGCCTCTTCCCAGAACTGAATATTCACCCAGTATAGATCTGGAATCGTCCAGATTACCATCTCCTTTTCTGGAATGTTGGCACTCTAAGTCAACATCTGTAGCCTTCTCTCATTCTTCCAGAAGTTTGGCCAAAGCTGATGTGGACGGAATGATGAGGAAATTTCTCTTGGTGCAGATACAGGTGGGAGTTCTCCCGGCTCCTACCCCTTCAAGTCAGGTAGTCTTAGTTTACACTACTCCACCACTCTCAGCTCCTTCTCCAATCTGATCTGTTTTAGAGCCCCTGGATCTGAGTCTGCTAGGACCATCTGGGTCGGATCATAGATATATGTATCTTCTGCTCTGAGGATATCTCTGAACTCATTGGCTCTGATGGTTTCAGAGCCAGAGGACTGTTGGAGTTGTAGCATCCCTGTCAGATCCAAAGTGTTAGAGTTGACTCTGAAGTTGTCAGAGCTGTCTCTGCTCCTTGGTGCCTCAGTACCGGACAACTTGGCTCTGACCTCTGCCTCGGGTGGAATGCCCTTGAGGCAGGCAGAGCTGATGGGGCAGAAGCATGGCTTCTTGGCTCCTTTGACTTATTTCTCCCAGAAGTGTTCTGCTTTTGAGGTAGTGGAGAGCATTTTCTCTGCTTCAGGAGGATAGACTGTCTCTCCCTCCTCAGGTCTTTCCTTTGGATCCTGTGTGTGTCTGTACCTTGAGCCTCAACATTCTATGCCACAGAGACAGCCAGCCCAGAGTCTCCAGGCTACACAGCAGGGTATCATAATTTCTTCTGATACTTCTCCTGAGCATCCCACCAAAGGAGCTCCTAGGAAGAGGAAGTGAAAAAAGAGGCACTTGGATTCCCCAGGAATCTGTCACTGAGGACACTGACTTTGATGAAGGAGAAGGGTCCACAAGATCACCATGCGAAGATGTCTCATTCAGAGACATCCTGGAGATCCTTAAGCAAAGGGCTGATTGGTCCTCTGACAATCCTTCTTCAGAAGAATCGGCATTCCTGGAGGCATTTGGGTCTGGCTTGTCTACCTCCTGGGTAACTCCATCTGCTTATGAGCTCATTGACTTGATCTGTAAGCAGGCGTAGAAGGAGCCTGACTCAGTTGAAACAGCCACTAAGAGAACAGATCGGATTCTGGAACCACCTGTAGGAAGGGAGTTTTGGAGCAAGGGAGTGCTCATAGATGCTATGGTTGTGGCGGTGGCCACCAAGATGGAACTTGTGGAGAAAAATTCCTCTGTCCATCCCCCTAATAGGGAGTCTAGGGTTTTGGACAGGTTTTGGAACCATTTGTATACTTCAGCAATCTTTGCCCTTAGGTCACTAAACTACCTGGCACATTCTACCAGACTACAAAGTGGCTTGATAAAGGAACTCTCAAAATCCCTTGGTGGGACCACTACTGCTGAGACTCAGGCTTCTGTAGCTTCACAGTTGGTAACCCTACAATCTATTTCTAACTTGTCCATGAGGCTTATTCCTCACACAGCTGATGGGTACCACAAGGGCAGTAGGTTCAGGCATTTCCATTAGAAGGCATGCCTGGATGCACTTATGTGACTTTGACAAGCCCTTCAAGTTCTCTTTCTTCAATGTTTCCTTAGACAGAACCTCCTTATTCGGCCCCAAAGTGAGGGACAAATTCTATAGGTGCAAAAAAGACATAAAGAACCTCTCTGCTGTGGAAGTAAATTTTTCAACCCCTCAAAGGACCTTCTGCAGGAGTCAACTATAACTAACTGTAACTAACAGTGACTGTAATGTGATGGGATGTTTAAAAAAACTTAGCACACTCAATCCCAAGCTAAATCGCTGCTTGGAATCTTTTATTAAATTATGTGAAATGGATCTGTTAAATTCTGTGCAGTTATCAGCTTCTAAAGTGTTCTGTAATTTATCAGTGTGCGAACGTGAAGCTTTGTTCCAACTAAAACAGATGTCTGATATAAATTAAACCTGCCAATAAGGGTGGCACCATTGTGGTTTTAGATGCCACTTTTTATGTTACAGAATGAACAATATTTTGTCTGATGGAGACCCATATAAAGAGATTAGTATGTCAGATGCTTCTAAATTAATATCTAGAATACACAGTGATCTGTATGATCCTCTAATGTGTAGAGCTATAGACCATGACCTGTATAAGTTTTTTTGAAGCAGACTATCCTGTTTTTCCTGTTATACAGGGACACCCGAAGATGTATAAATCTGTAGTTAATCCACCTTTTAGGCCAATTGTTTCAGGTCAAGGGTGGCTGATGGAACCCATCTCTATTTTTATAGAACAGAGTTTGAAACCCATTGTAGCTAAGGCTACTGCAGTATTAAAAGATACGGAGCATTTCTTGCAGACACTTTGCAAAACAGTCTCAAATACTGATATAAGTGGATGTATACTTGTCACATTGGACGTTTGCACTTTGTTTACGATTATACCAAATTTAGAAGGTGTTGAGGTAGTATGCATGTATTTGTCTAAACATAGTTCTTATACTAATGATTTTTATTTTCCTTATTTGATTTTTGTTGAATCTGGTTTTGGAAAATAATTTGTTTTTTTTTGGTGACCGTTTATTTGTACAAAGGTTAGGCGTAGCTATGGGCACAGCATGTGCAAATAGCTACGCCAAGCTGGTTATGGCTTCATGGGAAGAAGAATTTGTATTGGGTATACATGCCTATAAATCCTATATCAGATATTACCATCGTTTTGCTGACGATATTTTTTTGTTGTGTAGTGGATCTCCTGAGTATTTGGATAATTTTGTATCTTATTTAGGTACCATGTGTTCATTTCTGAAGTTTACCTCTAAGTATTCTGTACATTCCATTGATTTTGTAGATGTCACCATTATTATCAGATGGACATTTGCACACTAGTTTGTATAGGAAAACTACATGGAGGAACAGTTTAGTTCATAGAACCAGCATGCACCCTAGTCACGTTTTTTCAAATATGGTTAAGGGACAGTTCTATATAGCCTCTAGATTGTGTACAGATGATAATGATTTTATCTCTTCACTATCTGTAATGGCAGATGATTTTAAATCTAGGGGCTACTCGGATGAAGTGACAAAATAATATCATGACATGGTTTTAAATGTTAAAGATGATGTAGCTAAACCTTATTTTTCAGTGAGGAAATGTCATCCTCGCAAGAAACCCAGTTTTAAGAGTACTAGGCTAATATTAACATATACAAATCACATTAATAGAACTTGTGATATAGTTAAGAAGAACTGGCCAGTACTCCTAACTGATGATACCATTCGAGATGTTGTTGGGAACAAACCTAACTTTAGTTTTAAGAACTCTTCCTCTTTAAAATGACAATTATGTTATAAGGTGAAGACTTCAGTTTTTAATAACTCCCTAGAATCTAATAGACTAGGAATGCATGTCTGTAGATCTTCCAAAGGTTGCAGTTACGTTTCTAATTGGCAGTTTTGTATACATCCTGTGACAAAACAGAAATTTGATTTTAGGTTTTATTCTGACTGTACTTCTGAAAATGTAGTTTATCTGGCTTTCTATAATGATTGCACATGTTTTTATATGGGCAAAACCAATCGCCCCCTCAAGGAGCATATTTTAGAACATCTGGGTAAAATTGGACACAGAGATTTGAATAATGCATTAGCAAAACATATAAATGCATATTTTGCACATACTTTTTTCTTTTATGGTTTTGCAGTTAGTCCCTATAACCTTAAAGTGTGTGTGTGTGTGTGTGTGTGTGTGTGTGGGGGGGTGATTTGGTTAATAAGGTTGAAGAAGCCGATATACATTGAATTATCAGGCTATAAGCCCACAGGAGCCCTGGTTTAAACTGTAATGTACCCTTAAGACCAGTACTTAAGGGACATAAATTAGTTAATTTACTTGATTGATTAAACTATTTAAATGGGGTATATTTTGTATATTGAAAATAAATAAAACGTACCGAGCTTGCAAGGCTTAAACTAAACCAACTTTTAATACACAAGAGAACAAGATAAAACAAATTAAGCACTTTCATGGTTATCACTCTGCTTCATCAGCCACCTGAAAAGTTGGTTTAGTTTAAGCCTTGCAGGCTCGGTACTTTTTATTTATTTTCATTTACTTGTTTTTTATTGTACCATTCCAGGTCGTGTTGTTGTTTATTTTTTCTATATTTATATATTTTGTATATTGTTGGTCTGATGATGTACATTACTGCATGAAAGAGCTTACCATTGTTCTAAAAAAAGCTTTTATTTATCCGCTGTGGTTGGCTAGTTGCATTTACGTTTGTTTGATACTACATTTTGTTGCTTGGCTAGCCTTTGACCATATGCGACTTGTCTTTACCTCTTTAGATTTAAAATAGTGGTTTTCTGAAAATCAGCTAAACTTTGTTACTAAAATGTGCTGCATACCTCTCAACCTCTTAGAGCACGAAATCTGGACAAAACCATAAATAATGGGGGGGGGGGGGCAAAGGACCAATAAATAGGGACACTTTTAAAATATTGCTCTTACAAACTTAGAAAGTTAATAGAATAACAGATTCTGGGGCCTATATTAGCTCGCTGAAAGTTTTTTTTCAGCGAACGCCTTTCCGTCGACCCTTATTCAGCAAATTTCAGTTCTGCGATTCGTGGAATTTACCAAGGGCAAGGAAACAATTGCCCAACAGGACAATGGAACCCACAACAAATTAAATCAAACCCACCCAAGTGGCTGCACCCCCACTTCTAACTATATATACTAACTCTGACATCACACTACAGTAGGGAAAACAGCAAAGTTGTGTAGTTGGCCAACTATTTCCTTGCCCTTAGTAAATTCAGCGAATTGCAGAAGTGAATTTTACTGAATACGGGTCAACGAAAAGGTGTTCACTGACAAAAACTGTTGGCGAACTAATATGGATCCTTGATTTTGCATTAGCATGAATTTTCTGAAGGGTATGAAGTCTGAAACTCAAAAGTCTGCCATTATTTTCTGACTTCCACCCTCAATGATTTACCAGAAAAACATAATTTTATGAAAAACAGATGAAACATATGAGGCAAAAATCTGGCCACTCTGTAAAAATCTGTAGTGTTGAGAAGTATAAATTGTGCTGTGCTGCTGTTTTGTTAGAAAGATAATAACTTACTTATACACAGCCAGTAATCTAATTTCAACAACCACGTTCAAGAAAAAAAAACTGCAGCTGCAGTTATAGCTAAAGACCTAAACTTTAACCATAATGCGATGGCAAAAAATTGTTTTGCAATAATAATGGAAGAGTACTTGAAATAAGTTTTGGAAACTGTAATTTCCATCTGTTATTTTATTATTATTATTTGTATTTATTTATTGCTGTATTCAATTGTTTCTACGTGACTAGTCTCATTTTAATGAATGCTTTGTTAAGGGTAAGAGTCACAAAATTACAAAAAATATCTGAAATGAGTTTATAGTACCAGCAAGTCACAAATTAGATGCTAGTATCATTGAACATGGATAGAACATAATATTTTCTTTTCATTTTCCTCTTCATATATACATTTAATCACAATAGTCCTTGTCTGAGAGTCTCCAAATGCTTAACAGAAAATGGCAGCTAAGCAAATCATCTCAGGTAAGGCTACAGTTCTACTACTAACAAACTTATCACATAAAGAAAAGAAGATTAAACTTTGAGGATTATGATGGAGTCTGAACTAGTTTATCATATGTTTGATTTATGAATGTCTAAAAATTTACCCTTGGAGAGGACTAAAGCAATGCTTTAGAGGCGAATCTTGACATCCATGTTGAAAACAAATGAGCAGTAATATTACTAGGGACACAGTTGTAATTCTGTCTAGTGTATGGAACTTGATGTAATCCAAGAACTACCAGTTAACAGGAAAAAAGTGGAGGCATACAGGAGTATTTTACAGTTTTGGAAGTCGTAAAACACTTAATGCAGCTATATAGATAGAGGCTAGAAGGTAAGTGTCCTTATGATCCTTTAAAAGCAGTTAAGACACTTCATTCTGGCACATTCTGTGTGTGTGGCAGTGAAGCTTTCAAAGCTATTGTACCTTTTTGCAGCTGTTCTTTGATGTCAGGCACTGGCTGATGTTATGTTCTATCAACAGGGTAGAGCTAAACAGTTCTGAAATTTTCCTAACAAAACTTTAAGTACCATTCTTGCTTCAAAATGGTGCTTACAAAGTTGTATTTCTCCCCAAATTCAAAGGACAATGGTGCTCCATATACTGCAATGATTCTTAGAGGCAGCAGATGCTGTCTTATTATCAGGGGCAGCTCGTGGCATCGGACTGTAGCCCCCTCAGCTAAAAAAAAAGAAAAAGTACCTTTTTGTGTGACAGAGAGTGAGACTGACAGTACTATTTTTTTGGTTTACTTTGTTTGTCTCCGAGTCTGCAACTCGCATGCGCACTTCAACCGCCTCGGGTTGCGGCGGTTTTAAATAAAGATATTTTTTTTTTGTTTGTTTTTATTGCAGCCCGGTCGACTAATTAAGGCATCATTGTGATGCCCAGCAGTCTATGCGGTTCCAAACCGCATAGAATTGGAAGGGGCTCGGACTGCGACGTCCGCATGCATGTACATGACGTGCTTGCTGGGCTAAATGCTGCTGACTGGTTGTCGCTCTCTTCCCGGGCTTTATGTGCTGGGAAAAGAGCGAGAATCAAACAGTAAGTCAGTTGTGGATTGATTTGTGACTGAGTCAGTCACACGGGAAGGATTTATCGAACCTGGATTTATTTATCATTTTAATTTGCCATTGGATTTTTATTTATTTATTTATTTATTTATTTATTTTGGGCGGCCTATATTTTGTCAGAAGAACAGAGAACTGAAGAAAGAAGTAGTAGAAGAAAGAAGTTAGAAGAAGAAGAACAGAGTGAAGGTGCAGAAGTATACCAGGTAAGTAGGAGGTGATTATAGCCACTCGGGCCAGTCATTCAGAGGGAGGTGAGTGAATGAGAGGCACTGACCATCTTCAGATAGTCATCCTGGCAAAGGCAAAAGGGGCTCAAAAATAATCAGTTTAAAGCCACTGGTACAATCTTTGCTGAACTGATTACATTGTTTTTTGCTCATTGTGTACTGGCATTCATTTGATATCTGCCTTGCATTTCTTTTTTTTATTCTGTGTACTACTTTTGGATCTATATTCTGGAAGGCTCATATGTGAAAAATATATTTAGTAGAACTGTGGCATGAAAATAGGGACTGGTTGCCAGAATAAACTAAATTAATGTGGTGATATCTGGAGAAGTTGGTCAGCTTAATTATGAGCCAGTAAAGAAAAAGTTGAAGCCAGACACTATTCTAAATGCCTTGACCATGCCCAGAAGAATATCATTTCCAATACTCTTTAAAGTACAGGCCAAACTTAAATGTATGCAGGTAGCTGATGAGATGGAAAGTGTAACTGAGCCTGTGCTGAGGATACTATTTATAAAAAAGAGACGATATGAAAACATGTCAGTTTAAAAAGTTAAATGATGCAGTTATCAGGGAAAGGTACATTTGACCTACACTTGAGGATATTGCACCTAAACTGGTTGGTGCTAGAATTTAGAGACTTCAGATGAGTTTTGGCAGATACCCCTAGAGAAGTATAGTCAAAGCTAATAATAACCTTTATTACTCTGCTTGGAACAACCTTTTATTATAGCAATTTTCTAAGTTTATAAGATGAATATTTGAAATTTGTTATTGGCTTTGTCCAGGTTTTTTGTGCCAAGGTTGACAGCTATGGCAAGAACTGAATTTACTGAATATGTTTGAGGGCTGTATTCCCTCATTACTGGGTTTGTCCAGGTGTTTTGTGCTAAGAGGCTGACAGCTATGGTGAGAATTGAATTCATTAAATGATAGCCATTTAAGTTTCAGTCTTCCTCTCTTTTACAAAGCAGCTGATCTGGCGTAGTGATATGTTGCTCTGACTGTTTTGCACAGGGACCTTGGCAGTAAAATGTATGGTGGTAACACAGCATTTTTCTTTCACAAAGCAGATGATTTGCCATAGTGATATGTTGTTCTGACTCTTTGCACAGGGACCTTGGCAGTAAAATGTATGGTGGTAACACAGCATTTTATTCTAGCAGCTTTCCAAGATTATGCAAGCAATGTTTAATGTGTCCCTGGTTTTTGCCCTTTTGACCCACCCCAATAAATTTGGCTTTTTCCAGATTTCTTGTGCTGCGAAGTTGAGATGCAGTTGAGTATTGAGTAGATTCTACAAGGAGCTGAGAGCTGCAGGGGAAGAGAAGTTTAGTGCTGATTATGCTAAGTAAGCTCACATTGCTAATAGCACAACAGGTTGTGTACTTGCTTTTGATGCAGAAGGTTGTTGGTTCTACTCCCATAAGGGTTGAATGCTGCCATACTGAAAGTTAAGATACTAACTATGTGCCTGTTATCAGTTTGCCATCCATTTCCTATTGCAATATTACTAGCTTATTTTTAATGTAATTTAGGCAATTTATTCCTCAGGGGCATCAGACACTTTATTTTTCGATGAAACCATGAAATATAAAGGTGATTGCTAGCAGCAACCTCTTCATTACAGATTTATTTAACGTGGAATTATTTAGATGACTTTTTTACTACTTCAGAGATTGTGCATATTCACTGATAATAGTGGACTGTAGGAGTTTGAGTAGACTTTTATGATGGAAATGTTCTGAATTGGGCAGTTTTGTCATTGGTGCATGCGTTTTGTTTCATTGCTTACTGGAAAAATGTTCAAAACAAATTTAAAACGCCCTCTAACAACTGTACTGTATTGTACAAGGAATATAATTTAGTACAGTGAGGAAGGTGTATCAAAGAGCACATGTATGTTTCATATGCAAGGGGCCTATGATTTGAGAACAGCCCAAAATTAATCTTTATCTGGCACTGGCAAAATATATTTTCTTTGAATGTGGGTTTCAATGCTGTTTCAATGAATGTGAGTTTCAAGGGCAGAGAAGTTTTAATGCTAATTCTGTTTTCATTGTGAGACTGGATTGCTTTGTTTAGCAGATGACTTAGTGTTTGTGCTGTAAAATACAAAATAAAACTTTTAAATGAAGTCCAACTCATCATAGAAGTAAAGCAGTATGCACATTAGTTGTTGTTGTGTCTTTCGGCTTTTCCCTTTTAGTAAATGGAGTGAAATAGCCAAGTAATGGATCACTGGAATGGCTGCAGAGGCTCCATTCAACCATGATTTTGTGAGGGGGGAAGGGCAGCAAACTCAGACAGGCCCAGCTGAACTATACCTCCCAACTGTCCAGATTTTCAAAGAATGAATAGATTTTTGCTTCTTATTTTTGGTTTGTTCTTCATAAAATGTGTAGTTTTCTGGCAAATCATTTAGGAATTAAGTCACTAAACAATGATACACTGAGTTTCAGACTTCATAACCTTCAGAAAAATGCATGCTAAAGTAAGACCTGTTATTCTATCAACTGTCTCAATTTATACAAGAGCATGTTTTAGTACTGTTTATATGTTCCCCCAATACATTTGGCCTTGTTTAGATTTACTGCATTAACAGGTTGAGAGGTACATGCAAATAAATTGCTTTATAGAATTAGGCATAGCCAACCTCTCAACTGTCCCCGATTTTTGGCTCAAAATGTTGCTCTTCCCCCTAATAATCCCTCTGCAAAATAGCAATTTTGGAAGAAAACATGGAGGGTTTACAATTAAGGAATAACTGTAATAATCAAAGTTATAGATTACTTGAAATGCATGTAGATTCTTTTATTTTGTCAGCTGCTCAAGTTAGCAGTACCGATATTAAAGTGTCCCTTCTTTGACAGGTTCCCAGCTGTATTGTGTGGCTATTTTATATTTTTGCATCACATTTTTGGTCCATTTTTCATAAAATTGTGTTTTTTGTGACAAATCATTAAAGACTGAAGTTAGAAAATGACAGACATTTGAGTTTCAGATTTTATACCCTTCAGAAAATTCATACTAATGCAAGACCTATTCTTTTATCTTTCTAAGTTTATTAGAGCAATATTTAAAAATTGTCCTTATTTTTGGGCCTTTGTTCCACTTCTGTGTATAGCTTTGTCCAGATTTCTGGCTCTGAGGTTGAGAGGTATGACAAATGTGTCAGGGACATCACAGTCAGCCAGAGGCATTTCAAATTGTGACATACTTGTTGCACCCCACTCCCCCATGTAGTGACTCTGGATGTGTCCAAGCAAGGCAAGGAGTAGTTATGCAGTGTAAATGTGCAGTGCCCCCCCCCCCCCATCCAAGGTAGACACAAGTACTACAGTGGCTTTTCATCTGTCCTTGATTTTGCAGAATGGTCTGGTTTCTGTCATATTTTTGTACTGTTGATTTATGCTTATTACTCAGAAAGTGCCTGTTGCTCTGTGTTTAAGTAGCAGTGCTTTAATGACCATAATGTAAGCTTGTCTGAGATCGTAAGATGCAAGTAAGCTTTAATAAGCATACTGTTAAATTGCCAACATTGAAAGCCTTTCTGTTGTTGCCATGCAGAGAATACTTAACTAGATAATGTGTAAGCCTTGGGTATTGAAGGACAGGATTACATTCTTTTAAAAAGCTCACACTTGTTGGAGACTTCCAGTCATCTCTACAGGCTTTACCCGTAAACTAAACAGAATGGCAGTCATGTGTGGTCCATAACCTGTACAGTAATCCTTTAAGCAATGTATCTTGAGCTTGTTTCTTTGCTTTTCATTTTCTATTTTGATCATGATTTCCCCATGAAACAAGTAGATAGTTGTCAGGCAGCAGGTCTTTTTTGGATAAGAAACATTTTTACAAGTGGGGGTATCACAGAGATTTCTACTTTCAGCGTGTTACTTGGTACTTTAATAACGCTGAATATAAATTATAATTAGAACTGCAGTGCAAGGAGAAGTGGTTTGAGTTGAGTGGTGCTTGTTTTTCTTATACTTGATTTTGACTGGCATTCCAGTAATGTATTTAAAAAGTAATTTATTTTTTCATGCCTCACAACCTTTTGTTTCCATCTAGATATTAAGTAAGCTGTTGTGCAGCCAATGCATTGAAATATTTTTATTCTTCTACACTTATTTTTGTCTTGATTGGACTCTCATAATGATGGTATGGCACCCAGGGCAGCGTATTTAATTAAAGTTAGTTTTTGTGGTTTTGAGCATAGCTCCTCCCCGTTCTAGTTGGCCACACCCCTTCCCCTTGACCCCACCCATTCAGCTGTCTCCTGCAGCCCCCCTTTGATTTGAAGTCACCAGCCGCCACTGCTTATTATGCTAGATGCCTGATGTGGGATGCCATGTTCGTAACAGTTGAATACTGTGTAGAATGCAGGACAGTGATTTGAAAAAGCATACTTAAAGTCAATGAATTTATAAGACAAGTAGTTGGGCCAAAACTACAGTTTGTTAATAAGCTGGCCAGGTGTTTTAAACCAACTTGTTTGAATTAGGTGAAAACATTTATGCTGATTCATTTTACTTGCCACATACTTTTGATTGTACATTCAGATTGGCACAGTACATTGCATTGTATCTTTTTTTTTTGTTTGTTAGCTGAATGATTTCAGCTTATGCATTGTTTTTAAATGTATCCCATCCCTACATGGAAAATATATTCTACCCAGCATGACTTCCTTAGTTTAATTATCAAAATAAACAAACATGGACCCCCCTTCCATTCCATTATGATAAAAATAGTAAAACTGATTGTCTAGGTTCCCTGTTTACTTTTAATTTTTTATAATTAGTATGGTATATTCTCTTGTGTACAGCATGGGCCCACATCAGACAGTGATTTGGGGTTCCTGAAGCATAGTAGAATGCTCATTGTATTTTGCTGGATTGTAGTCATTCTAACACATGACTCAGCATATAACCCTGTCAGTGGGTGGTGGTGTCATGAATTGCTCAGTCACCACATTGCATTTGACCTAACAGCTCAGTTAAGTAGCCTTTCACTAAGACATAATGTACAAACCACTATTATTCATGAATCCCATCTGGTACTTAGTAAGGATAAAGTCTGTCAATTGATGTTTTATGGGATAAATTTAACTCTAATAACTGTAGCTATGATGCTACTAATGATTTTTCGGAACTTTTCCGTTATTGGGGCAACACTTCTAATGAGCGGTTTGAGTGCTTGGAATCTTAACAAGCGCTCGCAATTGCTGTTGTGATTTGGACTTTATATCATGTTGTAATGTTTTTTTTGTTTTTTTTTTGCTGCGTTGCTACCATTGCCCAAACAAACCACACCTTGTTCTATGGAATATTTATTTAAACAGTTGTGAATAGAATGAAGGACATACCTACTGAAGACTGTTAGTAGATACCTGCAACCCAGTGGGGATATACAACATTGTGTGGGAGAAGTACAGGGGAAGTAGTAACTAAATTAACAGCCACTTTTTATTGCTTTTTCGCTACTGGCATAATTGTTGATGATCGCTTGTTCAGGAAAGCAAACACTGCAGAAAACTGTCCGATAAAGGAAAAAAATACAGTTATTTCCTGTCATGTCATGTGTGTGTGTGTGTGTGTGTGTGTGTGTGTGTGTGTGTGTGTGTGTGTGTGTGTGTGTGTGTGTGTGTTACAGTGAGTGCTATGTGAAACCAGCACATCAGGCACATCAAAGCCAGACAGCACTTTAGGGAAGCCTCTGGCTCTTTTCAGTAATTCACAGTGATCGAAGTTGAGTATTTCACTTCCCCCTGGACAGATGTTTGAATGAGGGTTCACAGGCTAGCTAGGATATGACAACTCCTTAAAATACTCTTCCGTTTTCACCTTCTAATTGTAAAGTACTTGTTAAATACTGTTTCAAGAATCTCTTATATCAGAGTAAAAATGTAGATATTCACATGGACAGCATCAAAATCAGATGAACGTGCTAAGATTCCAAGCGCTCAAAGTGCTTATTAGAAGTGTTGCCCTGATAACGGAAAAGTACCGATTTTTCTATTGTTCTTGTCTGATGTGGCAGTTATAAGGAGCTGTGTGCACATCTCTTTCTTATAATCTCTCAAATTTAGCTTTAGACTCCCAGAACCGTTTTGCTATACTTTCTGCAAAATAGCTTAGAATTTTGATGAGGTTAGTATGAGGCTTATTTTAGTATTCTCACTACTAATTTTCTAAAGAATTCTAGTATTAAACTCTGGCTATTTGCCAGAAACCCAAAGATACAAAATTAAGCCTTCAGTGAAAAGTCACAGCCTAGATTCCAGGAGAAGCAAAAGTAAATGTAAATTTTTGCAATGTTAACCTAACCTCCATTTTTCATGTCAACCATAGCAAGTAGCATTTCAGTTTTTCACTCTTTTCCAAGATATCTCCCATACAATGCCCTGTCTAAGGGAAGCTTCTTATATATGACACCCATTGGGCAAGTGCAAACCAAGATTAATGGACGAAATAAATTATTTTTAGGCTATACAGTACTGTTTATCAAAGCAGATATTCCAGGTCCAGTCCCCTTCATGCCACCACAACATTTAGATGTGGATGTTGTCTTCCCTTAGCATGACATTTACAAGACAGGAGAGCAGCTCAAAACATTCCTCTGCATGAGCACGGAAAGGATTTTATTCCTGATTCTTTGCTACCAAAAGGCATGGAAAGTGAAGGCTCATTCTGTAGCTGTCTAGTCAGAACACTTTCAATTGCTACATGGACGATTGCCTCCCACCCACTGAGAATGAATGGGCTAGAGGGGTCATGAGAGGACTCGAAGCCAGCAGACAGTGGAATGAAAAATAACAGAAAAAAACATTCAGCAGTGTTGATTTCCCCGTCTTACCTTAAAGCAGGGGACTTGGATGTTACCTTTAAATATGGGAGCGTGATTACTTGCTTGTTGAACTTTGGAATTCCGCAGGGAAGGTCTTAAGATTTTAGTAAGGAAACAACATTTCCAGGTTATATCTGTGTCATTTCGCATTTTTGCTGTTTGCAAATTATTTGCCAAATTCCTAGTTCCACAAAGCCATGGGTGTTTACTTTTACATATGCTACAGGTAGCCTTTTTAGCTCACACCCTTGCTAGGACTCATCATGCTATATTTAACATTTAAATTATAAAAGTTTGAATTGTAAGCAATTTTTTAAAATGAAAATTGAGGTTTTGTGTCACTCTGAATGTTACTTTATAGAAATCATGTGCCCCTCATGACAAAATAGATAATGTATGCTCAACTATGCCTGGCCTTCAAGCCACTTTCTTTGCAAAACCTGCTCTGGTGTTATTAGCGACTTCTTCTAATAAAAGGAATTTGTCTTCTTCAAAGCCTATCCCTTCAGATAAACTAAGCAAATGGTTAAAGTATCAGGGAAAGAAGTTAGTTTAATCTAACGTGGTAGCTTTTAAAGTGTTTAACTACCAGTGTTTTATGTGGAAGTTTGTGTTGAAATGTATATATAGTTTAGACAAATTTGCTGCAGGTTTACCTGCTGAGTAAAAGGTCTCTGTTAAAGATATCATTTCCAATGTTCTCAGGTTAAAATACATGCTTTAAGGAGTGCCTTGGGGGAGGCTAATACTAGTACTGAAAATGTAGCATCATCGGTCGTGATAAGGAGGTGTTCTTGGCTACATAGCCTGCACTTTTCTGCTGAGTTAAAAATTGAGATTTTGAATACTCTGCTTGAGTTTGATTGTTTGGTACAGCAGGTAATCCGATCCTTAAACACTGGGATGACAGGCGTAAACTTATGTAAGGGGTGTGGAAAATATTTTATATTCCCAAATTTCCCTCCTTTCAGCAGGATAATTTTTGACAGCCTTCAAAACAGAAGTCCCAGTCGAGCAAAAGCCAGCACAATAAAAGGTAACGGCAGAAAGAGAACTGCATCGAGCCTAACAACAAGGCATCCTTTCCCAAAAAGGATAGTTGCCCTTCCAACTTATGACTCTACTGAGGACCGGCAGCTGTCTTAAGTCCTCCACTAGGTGCCACATCTCCAAAGATAGCTCTCAAGAAGGTGGTCAGGCCATCAGTGGTTTCTGAAAAGTGAGTGCTCAACATTGTTGCCAGGGGCTACATATGGCAGTGGAAAGAACATCTGTCTCCAATCAGAGGCATTCCCTATCATCTATTGCACCAGACTGTGTTATTCCTTCCTGTTCTACAGAAAATGCTGGACTCAGAGGTCATAGTTAGTCTCTTCTTCAAAGGTAATGAGAGGTTTCTACTCCAGAATTTTCCTTGTCCCCAAAAAATAGCTGTCATGGAGACTCATGTTGGACCTTTCCTTTCTGAATACTTTTGTCGAGGTCCTAAGTTCAAGATGCTCACTATGCAGACAGTACTTCCCCTGTTGCCAGACTACTGCTTTACCATGATCTTGGACTTGAAGGATGCATATTTTCATATGCCCATTGCTTATCATTTCAGAAGAATTCTGATATATGTTGTCAGTTTTCTGTACTGCAGTTTGGGCTATGCACTTCACCTTGAGTGTTTACCAAATGCCTTGCCCCAGTAGTGGTCCACTGTCAGACTCTGGACAATCACATTTTTGCTTACTTGGATGACTTGCTGATTTGTGCAGAATCTGCATCCAGGTGTTTTGATTTTCTAGAAAAGGTATTGACCTTTCTCTCCCAGGAAAGGTTCAAGTTGAACCTCCAGATGTCATGACGCACACCCTCACAAAGACTAGTCTTTCTGGAGTGCATAATTGACTCCCACCAGAAAATGACCTTTCTTCCCAAACCAAGAGCCTGTCTTACCAGAAGATGTTTCTTGAATTCTCCAAGAAAAATGTTGCCTTAGCAAAAGAATTCTTAATAATTCTTGGATTGATAGCATCCATGGTTCTCTTGATACCTCTGTCTTTTCTTCACATAAAGAGAATTCAGTGCTATATCTGAAATTGTTGTTCCCAGAACCTTCATTCCTGGGAATTTCCATTGCTGGTGCTGCCCTTCATCAGAAGAAAGTTACACTAGTGGAGAGAACAGTTGAGTAGTATCAATCTAGGACTTCCTTTCTCTCCTCTGTTGCCAGTGCAGTATGTCCAGACAGATTAGGGAAGCTGTGTCAGTGGAGATGCAAGTGCAAGCCACTTGGGGGCCCAAGGACACATGGAAGCACATCAATATCAAGGAGAGGTTAGCAGTGATTTCCACCCTAAAAGTCCTTCACCACCTATGGACTCCAGGTCCTGTTCTGGTGGTTACAGAAAACACTATAGTGATGTGGTGCCTCAACAAGCAAGAGGGTACAAAGTCTTACCCGCTGTGCTGGTTGGCAATGGCAGCCTGGGAGCTAGCTTTACAGCATTCTCTGGTTCTTCAAGCATCATACATCCCATCAAACAGAACAGTGTGGCAGATAGACCATGCAGATCCTGAGCAGACCCACACTAGTGGCGGCTGAAAGCAATGGTGTTCCAGGATCTAGTCCAGATGTGGGGAATACTGCAAAAAGATCTGTTCTCCTCCTTTCAAAACAGACAGTTGGAGGAATTCTGTTCCAGACATCTGTTCATCCATGCTTGGAAGACAGATGCATTCTTGTTCCCTTGGATGGGAATGTTCCTATATGCATTTCTACCCTTTCTATTGATTCACAAGGAACTTCTGAAGATTCATAAAGAAATGATAAAGATCATTGTAGTGACCTCCCGTTGGCCCTGACAGTCTTGGTTCTCCCTTTTAATGGCATTGGCAAAGAGCAATTACCACAGACTTATTCATAGTCTGGATCTGTTCACACAGACTCTGGGCAACTGGTACACCCCAGTTTCGAGAAACTTCAATTGACAGCCTGAATGATTCAATCTTGACATTGTTTAGGTACTTGTTCATGAGGATGTGCAGCAGATGTTAAAGGAGGCCAGAAAACTTGCTACTAGAAAATTGTATGTTTACAAATGGCTGATGTTTTCTAAGTGGTGTCTAAATGGAAACAGTGGATCCATTGAGGTTAATACCCCCTCTGGTTTTGAAATATTTATGTGAGGTACTTCAGGATGGATTATCATATGCATCAATTAAGTTGCATTTACTGGCCATCTCGGCTTGTCTATGGATTCCCTCTTTTTTTCTTCTTTTAGTAAAGCAATTCATGAAAGGGATTTTACATGTAAGACCCCCCTCACAAACTAATTCATCCTTTGTGAGATCTCAACTATGTTCTTGAAAAATTGACCTTGCCAACTTTGGAACCAGCAGCACAAGCTAATCTCAAGTTCTTAATGTGGAAAACTGTTTTGCTTATTCTTCTGACATTTGCAGCAAAGCAAGCTCTCATGGTGGGACAACCTTATCTGATTTTTCCACATGAATAAGACTGTGCACACACTAATATTTCTTTCATGCCTAAAGTTGTCTCAGAATTGACTCTCAGTCAATCTATTAGTCTCCCTTTGTTCTTTCCAGAACCCAGTAATAAAAGAGAAAGGATACTTTGTGTCTTGGATGGGCAAAGGCAGCTCAGGTACTACCTGACAGAATGAAACCCTTTAGGAAGGTCAAAAAGCTTTTAATTTCCTTCACAGGGAAAAAGAAGGGTCAGTCAATTTACAAGCAGACCATAGCATGCTGGTTGGCCTCTGATATTGATTTTTGTTACACCCACCATGGCAAGGAGAATCCACGCAAGATAAAGGCACATTTCACCTGGGCCTTTTCTTCAGTGGCATATTGGAAAGAAGTGGACTCTAGAAGTATTATGCAGGCAGCAACTTGGTCCTCTATTAGCACCTTTATGAAGCACTACAAACTGGATGCCTTTTCTTGATTCAGAGCAGGTTTCATGAGAACCATTCTTCAGGGGCTCCTGGACCCTTATCCTTCCTCCTTAGGTTGGTTAAGCTTTGAGAATCTTGGCATATGCCAATAAGGCAGTGTGTTTGTTGCACTTAGTACAACTGTGCAAGTCCTACTTACCAGCAACAGTGGATGTTCATTGAACACACTGCCTTACTAGAAGTGCCCTCTCACTGGCCTTCTTTACCTGGGTGCATATAGTCTGTTGCTGAAGATTCCACTGAGTTTTGCTCAGCAGACATTTTTATTGTGTGTGTATGTATGACTTTTGATTTGGAACAGTAGATGTTCGCAAAGTTTGTGTTTTCTTCTCATCCTCCTGGACCCTTGAAAACTAAAAGGGTCCTATCTGTGGATTTGAAGGGCAGCCCTTGTCTTGCTAGGTGATTGGTGTCTTTCACACCCACAGACAGGCAGTGGGAGGAGTTCTGAGCTTTGCTAGACTGCCAGTGGGAAGGTATTAGGACCATATGCCAATAAGGCAGTGTATTCTATGAGCATCTGCTGTTACAGGTAAGTAGGACTCATGCAACTATAATTTTTCTGTCTTTTGTTGGACAACAACCTACTTTAATTTTTTTACATTTTATACACTTAATCTTATAAACTGCTATTTTTACATGCAAACATTACTCTTATTATCAAAGATCCTTTGAGGCAGCCATTCACCACCATAAATCTTCCCTAAACTCTCCACATGTTGCAGCAAATTTATTTAATGATGCCATTCATCTTTACCCCAAATATAGATAGATTAACTCCATTTCAACTCAAACCAAAATAAAATTAAGTGGAAATACTCTCCAAAAAAAGAATCAGTAATACCCAAATATACCAAAATCCCCCTAAGAGGAGACATTCACCCTAATCCTGGCCGCACCTATCACAACCAAAATCAAGAAAATGTCCTTCCATACACTTCTCCAACCCCACAATGTTCAAACCTCCACCCTGGTAATCTGTCTTTTGCTGCCATATATATTAGAAGAATAAGAAATAAAACTACTGAATGACATGCCAGGATTACCCAACTCAAGCCTGATATTCTTCCTCTAACTGAAACTTGGCTTAACCCCAACATAAATGACTCCAGAATTATGCCCCATGGCTATAATATCTGTAATGTTCACATAAAAAGGAAAGGTGGTGGCACTGCTTTAATATTTGTCAACAACTACCAAATTTCTCCCTACAACAGACCAATACCAAAATTCGGTTCAGTAGAGCTTCTTATTAATTTCCTGAAAATAAACAAATATTAACAAATATGTATTACCATCCTTTTCATCTCTCTTGGTGACAATACAGCTGTACAGCTCTACTGGAAGATATCCTACTTTGGGTATCCATAAAAGTTCTACAAGAAGAAATACTACTACATGATATCGATATCAATTGGGCTCATAGGATCATAGGATCATGGGAGGTTACTAAGCTAACGGCCCCAGGGCCCTTACAAGCCTAGCCAAGTTCAACATGTGTTCCTAAGGGTGTCTGATTCAAGCAGACATTAAAATCAGCACCTATTGCCCCTGTCCAAGAGGGACACTGGTGTAATCCCTGGGTGAATTTCTGGCTATCCATCCAATCGTCCAAATTACTCTTAAATAGGGCCAATGAAGGGCTTTGTTTAACATGAATAGGAAGCTTGTTCCAAAGGTGGGGGCAACCTCTGAGAGACAAATCTGTCTCTCCAGCAAGTTCTGTTGATGTCACATACTAGGTTAAGGTCCTTTGAGTGAGTGACCCGTGTGCCATTTGACTTGCTAATGTGCAGCATTTCCATTAAAACTGGGTCAGAGATTGCTCTATATGCAAGGCATAGGTCACCTCTGAGCAGTCTGTATGACACAGAGTAAATAGACAATGACTTCAGCCTGTCCACATAAGACGCAGCTTGAAATCCCTGAATTTTATTTGCAAGGAACCTTTGTGGTCTCTCCCATTGTTGCAGGTGTTTGAAAAGAGACATACCAAAGGTAGCATTGTACTCTGTTATTGGCCTGATAAGGGAAGACTGCAGTGGGGTTATTATCTCTTTTTTTCTGGATGCAATGCTCTTACTTATGAGATGAGCAATATAAAATGCCCTTCTTACCACTGTGGAGACATGGTAATCGAAGTTAAGGTTGCTTTTGACCTGTATGCCCAGATCTCTCACCACTGACTGTGTGCTTAGGGTATTACTAATGATGTAGTAGTCTGAGCCACATCACCCTTGCCAAAGGGGAGGATAATGAATTTTTTTTGCATTAAATTTAAGACCATGACTTTGGCACCAGTCATTAGTCTGTCTATGTTTACATCATTAGGGGTTTCAATGATCGGTCCCAGTCTGCAGGCATCAGCAAACTTTGTCAGCCACAGGCCTGTAGTTTTACCGTGTACTTCAGAGAAGTAGATTCTGAACAGTAGGGGTCCCAGAACCAATCCCTTTGGAACACCACTGAGTACGGGTCTGCTGGAGGAGGTGGAATCCCCCATTTTGACTGTATGAGTTCTATCACTGAGCCAGTTTGTAACCCACCTGCAATACATGGGTTGATACCCAAATGGGTGAGTTTATCAATGATGCCTGAGTACGGGATTATGTCAGTGGCGTTGGCTAAGGCTAGGTAGGCCATATGCACAGATTTGCCCTCGTCTAGGGCTTTGGTGACTGTCACGAAGAAGTCCACCAAGTTTAACAGGCATAATCTCCCCTTGACAAAGCCAAACTGGGTGGGGTTGAGCATTTGCAGATTTCCTGTATCTTTGTTAAGGTCCATGATGGTTCGTTCCATGGCCTTGCAGATAAGGCTGGTCAGTTTAATGGGTTTGTAGTTCTCGGGGTCCATGAATGCACCCCTTTTGTGCAAAGGGATGACGGCAGCTGTATTCCATTCTGCCGGGATGACGCCAGTGCTTAGGCTGTGACTGAAAAGCATGCCCAATGGTGATGCTAATTCTGGTTTTAACCCATGTAAAACACAGCCTGGGATGTTGTCCCATAGACGCTGTGTTTTAGACCTTGGAAAAGGTGTTTAAGACTGCTCCTCAGAGATACTAGGTGGGGGACAAGTGTTAGGGATGCTTTGGCGTATATGAGGCAGGGACAAGGTTTGGTATATCCACAGGTTCTGTATATGTAGTACCATTAATAAGTGCAAATCTGGGCCTTACATTTGAGGTTATGGATGTAACTAAAGAATGCCTTGTGGTTATCCTTAGTTAGGGAAGCTAATTTGGATTCGTAGTTAGTTTTGGAGGACTTCACAAGGAGTCTTATTTGCTTGTTTAAGTTGAGAAGGGAGTGTTTCCAGTTTTGAGGTTGTTCCTTCCTACCCTTAGATATCAATTACTTTTTCCTATTGTATAGCCTATTAATGGCAGTTGTCTACCAGGCAGGTTTGTTTTTCCTTGATCTTGCTTTGATTCTATCAGGTATGGCAGGGCCAATACAATTGTACAGGTGCTCGTATAAAGCATTGTTGTATAACTCCGCATAGATGTCTGGTCCATCAGTGGCGGGAGGGGCTATAAAGCTATTTGTGCTGTCATGTAAGAGGTTGTAATTGGCCTTGGAGAAGTTTTTTAGTCTACTTGTTGCTAAGGGGGGAGTCTTGTGTTATAGTTACTTCTAGTGAGACTGATATGTGGTTAGATCTCACCAGGGATGGCCACACACTGGGGGTGGACTAGCGGTCCACCATGTTGATGAACACTAGGTCCAGGAAGCTTGAGCCCCTTGTGGGTGTGTCAACGACCTGGTCCAGGGCACTGGAGTTAATGAAGTCCAGGAACCTTTGGGAAAGTGAGTTAGATCACTTATAATTTGCCCAGTCAATCGGTGGGTAATTAAATTCACTCAAAACCAGGGTGTTTGGTTGTATCTTGATTGACTCAAGTAGATCCAAGTAGGCTGAGTGGATGTACTGATTCATGGAGGGGGCTCTGTAGCTGGCAGTGACCTGAAGAGGGGTCTTCCCTACAGTCAGTTGCATCAGAAGTAATTCAATGCAAAACCAGGGTGTTTGGTTGTATCTTGATTGACTCAAGTAGATCCAAGTAGGCTGAGTGGATGTACTGAGTCATTGAGGGGGCCCTGTAGCTGGCAATGACCTGAAGAGGGGTCTTCCCTACAGTCAGTTGCATCAGAAGTAATTCAACGGAATCGTGCTGTTTAACCAATCTAGATTTGTATTTATCTGTAATGACTATTGATACACTACCTCCTTTAGTTCTCATGCCTTCAGTTTGTGGTCTGAATGTGTGGAAGAAAATGTAACCTGGCATAGCTGGGGTGCTGTCTGCAGCCTTAAACCAGGTCTCAGTGACTGCACAAATGTCAGCATCTTCCAAGGTGAGGACTGCTTTCAGTGAGTGCACTTTCTGGTTTAGACTCCTAGCGTTTAGCATCATAACCTTGAGGTTATTTTTAGAGGATATTTTTATGACAGGAATTTTGTTCTTGAGACATTGCCTAAAAAGGCACTGTGGGGGTGGCAATAGCCTTGGCCACTAACTGAAATCCCAGGGGTGACAAATGAAGACCATCTGTGGTAAAGCATTGAGGTCTGTTGACCATGTCATCCCAGGCTGATGGATATTGGATCCCCTTTGTATGATACCAGAAACTAAGACAATTGTTGAAGTCAATCATTTTTATGTATTTACCCATTATTGATGTCTCATCCTATAAAAAGGCAAATGCTGCTTAAGGTTAGGGACATACTTGCCTGAGACACAATCAGAGAGCTCAGTCATGTCTCTCTTCATATAGTTGAATGAGGTACATCTCATGTCATTCACACTAACATGGACTATGATGGAGTCAACAGTACCTGTTGTTGAGAGACTTGAGTGCATGTGTGATGTGGCAGATCCTGGAACCTATCAGATACCTGACTGTGACTTTTTCCGTATCCAACTTGGTGAAAGGAACATCCATCTTGGTGAGAGGGGCATCTGTGTGTCTCCAAACTGAGTCCCCTGTGACTAAGAAATTTGTTTTTGTGTTATGTCTTAGGTCTCTGATGTTTAGGTAAGCTTCTGGTAAGGACCTCTGCATATGTAGGTTTATGTGTTGTTGCTTTGGTAGGTGTAGGAGGTGAGATATGCATGCTGACAACCTGCTTAGTATCAGATAAACTGACTGGTGAGTGAGAAAGCCTTGTTTTTTAGGTTCTTGATAGAGATGCATCTCTCACATAATTAATTTATGTGGACTAGAAGAAGTGGGTTGGAAGTGTACATAAGGAAATTGCTACATTACCTCAGGATGCCCAAGATGACCAAGATGGCTAGAGAAACTGTCCATCCATAATGCTAGGTAGGTTGATGTGGTCAGAAAACATGGAGAGGACAGGAAGGACCAGGTAAAGTAGAGGACAAGTGGACAAAAAATATGAAGGGCTAGTGGGTAGGCTCTGTGTTGCTACCTCAGTAGCTTTGCTGAATGTATCACCTGTCAGTGAGGGACAATCTCAAGAACTCACGGATGGGGCACCAGCAGAGTACTAATGGAAAATTTGCAGGCAGAAGTGTTTGCATCTATAACTGCCAGTGGTGCCAACTGCTGCTCGGCAGTGTGCAATGTGCAAATAAGTTCAAACCTATGCAGATGCAGTGCTTATGTAGCAAACAAGAGCAAACTGATTTAAATAAATTAACCAATAAAAAAGCTCAAAACTGAGCCTTGTTCCAGAACATTCAATCATATGAATTCTAACTATACACTCCTGCCACTACGGTGCAGGGGAACCCCCTCCAACAAAAGATGGCCTGGTTTAGTGCTCAATTTATACAAACAGAGCTAGCTTCAGCAGGTCTGAATCTGGTTTAAGCTACAGCAAACAAAGTGCAACCATTTCAGAAAAAAAAAACAGTTCAAATAAGCAGTGATATGGTAAAAAAATGCAGTTCAAAAGTGCAGTATACAGTGAAATATTCTACTTAAGTTTTGCAGAGATCAGCAGATGCCTTGGATTGATTAGATAAATACAGCATAATATTAGCTGGTTGCCAAACTCTGTGGAGCTTTGCTAAAGCAAGTGTAAACCTGCACAAAGTGCTTATGTAGCAAACAAATTATCCAGTAAAAAAAGCTGAAAACTAGCCCTGTTCTAGCAGCCTTCAATCAGATGAGTTCTAACTGCACAATTGTGCTACTAGGGTGCAGGGGAACCCTCTCCAAGAAAAGATGGCCTGGTTTGGTGCTCAAGTTATACACACAGAACTAGATTCAGTAGGTTGACTCTAGTATGTGTGACAGCCAACATAATGCAGGCATAATAAGTCTTCAACCAGCAACTCCCAGCTCAGAATGGCAGAGGCTACCCTCTCCATTCACAAGAGTGTAGACCACAAACCTTAATGTAAAATAACTGCCCTGAAGCCCAAGCACTAAAACAAGAACTAAGACACTTTTAGAAGAACAGACACACTAAGCCTTCAACCAGCAATTCCAAATTAGAAGGATGTAAGCTATCTCTCCTGTGTAGACCACAAACCTTTTTAATGTAAAACAAATAGCCTGAAGACCAAATACTTAAACCAAAACTAAGAGGCTTAGAATAAGAGTTACTGTTTAATCAGATTACTAACAAGCATTAATAAATGCAGCAGAATTTATGCAATTGAACACTTTTTTTAAGAACAAGCAGCAAAAGCAAAATAAAATAATAAAGTAGGAAGAAACACAAGTACAGTAAAAGCAGCTGAATAAAGTGCAAATGGCTGGACATAACCTGTAACTCCCATACATCTAGCATGAACTTATACAGTTTCACACAACTAATTAATGGCTCCACATATTACAGCAAGATGTCAAATTCCTTATTAGACCACATCCTAGCATCACACCCTAGCAAATTTACCACTGCAGGACAGGTGTAATGTCAGACTCTCTCAGTGACCATCTGCCAATCTATATAACCAGACAGCTCACATATTCTGTCCAAGTTTTATCCAGAAACATTCATTACTGTCCTGTCTTCAATTAACGGCAATATCCTAAAATTCCTCTACGATGATGCTGTAAAAGAATTTAGTTCAACTTTCCTAACTATTGTAATAGCCTAGCACCTCCCTAGAAAGAAGAAACTAAAAACATATAATGCAGTTTGGCTATCCAAAAAGAGTAGAATGCTAATGCAGACTAGAGAAAAAGCATGGAAAGACTGGCAGAAATATAAACCACCACAACATTTTGAAAACTTCAGAATGCTCCGCAACCATACTAAAAAGCAAATACAGAAAGACAAAAATCTATACTATAACAACATTCAGAAGAATAGTAAACACAGCCCTTAAAAATTATGATCAGTCATAAAAGAAATCTTACATTCCCAGACAGAAATTCAACCCTAAAACCTCTCCTGATAACTCGCCACTCGAAACTACAATAGAATTTCACTCATATTTCATGGACAGTGTAGCATTCCTAACCAATGATTCCACAACATCTAATCCCAGCCCTTCCCAACATCTTCATATCACTTTATACACTTTCACCTTCAAACCTGTACTCTCATTCTGTGTAAAACTACTCAAACTCAAACTATGCTCTACTGATGATCTTCCAAGTGAGTACCTTAAAATAGCAGCCAACAACATTGCCTATCCTGTCTCAATCCTTATAAATAGGGCAATCCAGGAATCCCACATTCTCTTTCGCTGGAAAAAAATTCACATTATCCCACTATACAAAGGAAGAAATTCAACAGACATTACTAACTTTAGACTTATAGCAATATTATCCCCCACCCCCAAGAAAACACTTGAAAAATGTTTTCAAAAACAACTGCTAAACTATCTCTTGCAGGAAAAACTTCTGTCACCCACACAACACAGCTTCTGTCCCTCCCGTAGTACAAACACTGCACTTCCAGACGTTATAATGTCAGTAAAGCTATCAATAATGGCAAACTAGTCTCCTCTTTATTTCTAGATGTTGCTAAGCTGTTGATACAGTTTTTTCAAAGCAAACTTCTACTTCAGTTGATACTTGTTAAATAGGTTATCAGTTAGTAAAATGGCACTCCACCTTCTCTCCATATCTCCCAGTCTCCACCAGCGTACCACAAAGCTGTGTCCGTGGTCTTAATCTCTTTAACATTCTCACCATCACCTTCGACATATCCACACAACAAGGCTCCCTAATACAGTATGCAGATGACTGCACACTTATTTGCACATAAGTTAACCTGGCACATCTGCAAAAAAATACTTTGGAAGCTTTGAAACATGGCTTTGTAACTTACAACTCATGCTCAACCTCAACATCCCCCCAATAAAAAGCTACTTTTTTGTGCAAATCCCCCTCTCCCATAAAAAAACTCACTCAAGTCTATAACACCATTTTTGTATATTTCTAATTCACACCCATACCTCCTTATGACGTCCAGAACTTTTTTGAGCCTAACGTCTTTAACTGAATGACTTATCTAATAATAAGCATTATTCAAAAAGGCAGTTAGTGAAATGGCAGTAAGATTGTTAATCTAGGATGTACTACAGTATAGAAATTAATTTATCACTTATTATTCATATTCATATTAATGTTCATATTTTCATAACTGAGAGCCCTACCATTTATGGTGAGAAATGCTGTGTTGCAAGACACAAAAATTCATTATCATTGTCAATGCCCATTTTTATCATACTGTACATGAGATATTAGTTGTTTGCTAGCGCAGTTAATGAGAGTAATATTTCCATATGTATTTAATACTTAAAAAAGTGAAATCGTATGTATTCTTGAGGAAAACTTTGATATTTACACTGTAAGTTGCACATCTTGTGTTATATTCCATGCTATTGATATTGCCAATTACATAATTAAGCATAATATTTTCATATTTTAGAAAATAATCTTTATGCAGATGTGAAAGCTTACTTCTGATTAAAAAAAATATTCTAACAATATATGTCTAGGTAGTACAGTGTCCAAAATTTGACAATTTGTTTGTGAAAATTTAACAAAATATAATTTGTGGTTTGCATGTGTTATAAAATTTTAGTATTTTTGAAAATACTATAAATGCACTGGCTTTTATCACTGCACGGAATATTTCATGCTGATAACATTGCTATTTGAGCAGTTTTAACAGCTTTTATTGTTTACAAAATATTTACATTTGTTTCAGTTATGCTTTTAATTTTTTTTTTCAGAAAATGCTCTGGAATGTAAGATGTGTTTAGGCTGCTAGAGGTGTGATGTTCCACACCAAAGAGGTATGAATAATATGAAGTCAATTCTTTTAGCAAGTTATTAGCGATAATAGTAGATGATAATCTGAACCTCAACCCGAATATACAAAATTACATGCAAAAATCTCACCAAAAATTAGGGATGCTTTACAGAGCCAAGAACTTTATCATTAACACCACTAAACCTACACTTGACACTACTTACTGTCTCCCCTCATTACTTTACAGGGCTGTCATCCTCATCCTTAGTAACCTCCAGGCATCACAAAAAGAAAAAACTTGAACAATGTTTTAGTATAGTGGCTACATTTGCAGCAAGTACCCCTTTCAAAACCCACCACTGTACATCACTAAAAAGCCTAAATTGGTTAAAACTATCCAACAAATAAAATATAAACAGCTTCTTACCACCTATAAAATTCTCCAGCATCCATCTGCTTGTCCAGCATTCAGTCATGATTGAAATACCAAAAACCCCTGGCTGTCCACAACCTGTCAAATCTGCTGGGCACGGTTTGTACTTGCAGCATGTTGCTAAGGCCTGGAACTCCTTACTTGTATCCATCAGTTCAATACACTCCCTCCAGTCCTTTAAGACCATTTTGAAAGACTTCCCAGCCAAAATCTTGCTCTGTTCTTCTCACTCCCCGGATAAACTCTATCCCTAAATACGAACGAGTACCTTTTCCTACTTTACACCTGATTACTCTCCCTTCTTCTCTCCCATCCTCACGTCAATCATTTTGTCTCTATCTAAATCTGCCATAACCCTGTATTTTTCTCCTGCTTCATATTGCAAATCCTGTATATATGATGCTAATCTACCTTTACTTTCTCTAAACTAAAATTTCTCTTAAGATTTTAAATCATTGCCATATAATTTGTATCTGTTCTTAACCAATGGTTTCACATTATGTCTAATTTGGTATAATTATTTAAACAATAGATGTTTTGCATTATTTTTGAAGGCTGCAAAATTATTGTCCTTAAAATGTTTTTGTAATACTGTGGAGCTTTTCTCCCTGTGCCTGCACTGAAAATGGGCACTTACCTAGTTGGACTATTCCGATAATCAAATGGCAATAAATAATAATTATACAATTACTGGCCCTAAACAATCAAAAACGAGCACTCTGATTGGCCAGCCCAACCAGCATGCCCATTGTAAATCCGAGAATATACTAACGGAAAAAGGTCCGGTCGCCCGGACTTTTTCCGTTAGTATATCCCCTGATTTTTTTTTCTTGTCCAGAGGTAGCAACGGAGAAAGGAAGATCTGCATTGCTTTAATCTTGCTATGTTAAACAAGTTTAACATAGCGAGATAGCTTTAAAAAATGCAACAGAGATCTTCCTTTCTCCATTGCTTTTTTTAAAGATATCTCAGTATGTTAAACTTGTTTAACATAGCGAGATACTTAAAAAGCAACGGAGATCTTCCTTTCTCTGTTGCTACCTCTGCACAGCACTAATGTACTGCTTTAGCACGGGAACACAACCCTTACGCATGAGCAGTACGTCAGAAATGACCCAGGATACCTGCGAAAGGGTAGCATGGAGTCATTATACAATGACATTATTTAAAAAAAGTATTTTTTTTCTTAAATAATGTCATTGTATAATAGCAATAAACCACGGCTGGGTGTGGGCAATGCTGGATTTACCCACGGTTGCCTTTGTTTGGTCACTCGGGCTTCTCTCTCATGACCAAACCACACCAACCATGGGTAAATCCAGCATTACCCACACCTATTTGTGGGTTATTGCTTAAGTAAGCAATAAATGTCAAGAAAATAAAGCAGTGATTCTGTTTCTTTGTTTACGTGTGTGTGTGTGTGTGTGTGTGTGTGTGTGTGTGTGTGTGTGTGTGTGTGTGTGTGTGTGTGTGTGTTAGCATGCACATGTATGCATGTGTCTCCTACACATATACAAATTTACAACTTGGTTCATTGTCCTCTCTTCCAGCCATCTGTCACTGGAAATGTAGCTTTCTCCCATCTTCCTCATTTTATCCAATGGAACATTAGGCACAACTTTGTTTCTTTTAGCATACTTGCAAGCTAAGTTTATGTTACATTACCTTTCATGAGTGTCTCATGTAATTAACCATTTTTGCTATGTTGCTGGCCAAGTTTGTTAACTTTTAATTTGTAGAGTATTATCTCACAAAATACTTGCATTAACAGTGCGCAATTTTGTCCAAGATGTTAATCAGTAGTTGGTGATCATTTAACTTTCAGATTGGATTAGAACTTTTTCATCACTTTATGTCTTGTGGATAGGGTTACCACCTGTCCCACTTTGCGAGGGACAGTCCCTCTTTGGGCAGTTGTGTCCTGCAAAAATATTGAAAAAAATGGCAAATGTCCTGAGATTTTAGGACAAAAATATTTCCTGTATTTTATGTAATAGTTGTATAAAACAGTCATTCTGTATCTGAAACACCTAAATGTTTTATAAGAAACATTTTATAAATAAATAAATTAAAAAATAAAACACCTTATAAATGTTATAAGAAACAGAATAAGCAACTAAAATGCTACAAAAATAACCTTTTATTTAGGCATAAAAGTGAAGTTCTGTCCTTTGTACTTGCTGTGGGTATGTTTTGCCCTGCAAAATCTGACATATGTACCCAAAATGTCCCACTTTGGGCATTTGAAAAGGTGGCAACCCTACTTGTGGAGGAGCTATGAAATAAATAAGTGAAAAGAACATTTGGGGTAGACAGTGAAACTTGAAAAAAAATCTAAGAGATTAGATTAATTTGTCAATGTAACCTTATAACTTTGGAATTTTTTTTTGCACTTTAAAATGAGATAGGTTGTGAATGGTTGTTACTGTTATTTTATCAAGATATGCCATATATTTCCCCTTATTTTGATCACAGGATAGTATTATAAAAATTATTATACTGAACAGTTTTGGAGAAACTTTGAAAGCCACCAGAACTGATGTAATGGATATAATTAGGGGAATACAGTTGTACAAGAGTTTTTCAATATTTTTTAAACATTTCCTCCTTCTGTCTGTCCACCATTAGCCATTCCATTCCCCATCTAGCCTAATTACATCAAATCAGGTGAGAGGCAGTTGCAAGGGGCTGTCATATAGCCATCCATTAGAGTTTTTCTAGCCGTACTGACCCCGGTCATTGTGGCAACGTGCCACCGGCATCCATAATGGTACCTTTCTATTTGCATTTGCCCACTTCTGGATAAACACTCACCATGCTGCATGGTGGGCCCACGCATTCAGATCCTTGCACTGTATTTGTCAATGCACTTAGTTTCTACTGGGTATCAATACAACAACAAACTAAGCTGCCACCCCCCTGGAGGATAGGGGGAGCCAGCCTCATCCATTCACTTCCACACTTCACCTCCAGCTCCTTTGCCACCTGGGTTACTAATCAATCCTGGGTTATTTGAGCTGCAGTCAGGGCTTCATCCTGGCAGTTGCCAAAATTCTGAACCAAATTATAAAACGCAGAAATGGTTCAAACAGCATCAAGTATGAATCGTATATATTATACTCGGCTAAAATCCATGGTTTTAAACAAAAGTGCATCTGAACAAAATGACACAAAAATGCTTCTGGCCAAATAGGCCAAGGTCAGAATTCAGGTCTCCATGGAAGCATACAGACTGCTAAAAATATTGGAGGAACAGTTATTAAAAAGAATATTTTAACATATTGTGGTAAATATGTTTGAAACTTTAAACATATTAATTTTGTTTAGTTTTTATTTAATTTATTAATTAAATTTAGTTAACTCAGTATGTTTAACAGATGAAGAAAATTAGAGAGCAACATTACAGGTATATTCATATCATGGCCAGCGCCAGTATCATTAGTAAAGGAATTAATCCCTGTTATACAGCTGTCAAACTTGTAAAACTGAGTTTATTTCAGAGAGGCAGTATATGCTTATTGTAATAAACCTTGCCTTATAATCTTTCTCCGGTTTCAGTATTTCCTCTCAGGTCTTACAATAGATGTATTCTTTTATCACACCTCCAAAATCTAACATGGTTCTCTTTTTGTGGTCTAAGCTGAAACTTTTATCTTCTGTACTCTGACAAAGACATGCCATGCTAGCAGTATACAAAATGTCATTGTATAGTCAGTACAGTTTTCATCCTTGACAAATGCATGTTTTAAAATGTGTTTATGATCAGAGTTACTTTTATACTTTTAAAACGATACTGTCACACACCTTCATCTGTGTGGAAACATGGACCTTCTGCCTTCATATCAATTGTCTTGTTCTATTTAGTCAATTTCTTTCTGCATATTGAACAGAGGACGTGGTCAGAGGGGTATTATAATATATGTAGATGGAGGGGACTTTTGATATTTTTAGAAGAAATGAGAACATTGTTTGCAGAGTTAACCCGAGAAAAGCAGCTGGGCCTGGCAACATCCTAGGGCATGTGTTCAGGAACTGTGCAGTGCAACTAACAAATGTCCTCACGGACATCTTCAATAACTCTCTGAGTCAGCAAATAGTTCCAAAATGCTTCAAGGACAGAAGAATCATTCCATTACCAAAGAAGTTTCCACCATCTTGCATAAATGACTATCGCTCTGTAGCCCTCACCTCCTCAGTGATGAAGTGTTTTGAAAGGCTGGTCAAGGATGCCATAATATCTGGGCTGCCTGCTGATCTTGACCCTCTGCAGTTTGCTTACCAAGCAAACCGCTGTATGGCAGATGCCATCTCTCTAGCACTCCATCTACTGCTGGAACACCCTGAGAATAAAAATACCTTTGCGAGGGTACTATTCATTGACTTCAGCTCTGCTTTTAGCACAGTCATCCCACTTCATCTGGTAATGAAGCTACTCCAACTGGCCATCATCACTCCACTTTGTAACTGGATTCTTGACTTTCCCACAGACAGACCTCAGAAAGTGTGCATAGGAAATAACTCCTCAGATAGCGTCACTCTTAACACTGGGTTTCCACAAGGATGTGTACTAAGTCCCTTGCTGTTCACCCTGTTAACACATGATTGTACAGCCAGATACAATACAAATCACATCATCAAGTTTGCTGATGACACAACAATGATGGGCCTCATCAGTAATGGCGAAACAGCACATAGAGATGAGGTGGAACAACTCATTACCTGGTGTGGAAATAACTTAGCACTAAATGTGAACAGGACAAAAGAGATAATTGTGGAGTACAGGAAAAATCACAAGGAACATCCCCCCCTCACCATCAATGGGGAAACAGTTGAAAGAGTGAGAAGGATGAAGTTTCTGGGAGTGCACATCGATGTGGACTTGTCTTGGAACACAAATACAAATGCCATTGTCAAGAAAGTGCACCAGAGGCTGCACATTTTAAAAAGGCTGAGGACAGCAAATCTCCCATCGGCAGTTCTCACTACCTTTACAGAGGTACAATAGAAAGCATCCTGATGAACAACCTCATAGTATGGTATGGAAGCTGCTCTACCTCTGAGTGCATATCCCTCCAGAGAGTGGTGAAGACAGCCGAGAGGATCATTAAGACCACCTTACCACGACTTGTACTTATCCAGATGTCTCAGCAGGTCCAGAGGAATAATTAAAGTCTGCACTCACCCTGTTTACAGACTGTTCCTGCATCTATCATCCGGAAAGTGCTTCTGAAGCATATGTTGCAGAACTACGAGATTCAGGAACAGCTTCTTCCATAATGTCATCAGGCTGCTGAACTCTAATAACCACTACACTCCATGATGCCCAACTGGGTCAGTAGAAACTGTCTCAATTTGTGCAAGAATCTAGTTACCAGTTTCATTTAATACTTAGTGCAGTATTCACCATGACTGTAACTTGTAGGTCATCTAGGGCAGTAGCAATGCAGTAAAATATCTTTTTTACAGAGAGCTGATCAAAGGAATGACACTCAGTAAACTCGGAGCTACAATATTTAACATTAAGTATCCTGTTTTTTGTTTATTTTGTTCTTTATTTCTTTGTTGTTTATAGCACTTTGAGTACTGTGTATTTTTTCTAGCTAGTTTCACTGTGTGTGAGGTATTAACTGGAAATTGTCCACTCTTATTAAGCATCTGTTGGGTTGTTTGTTTATGATAACTTGTTGCAGTTAAACTCTTTTTTCTAGTGGCTCCTTTAGCTGTTTAAAACTTTCATTTAAAAGCTCACTGCTGCTATTCAGCTGTGAGTAACATTTCTGCAGTTTGTTCTAAGTAGTGGGGATATTTGTAGCATTTCCATATTCAGGCTTGTATTTGGGCCTAGTGTTTGTGGAGGCTGTGTGTCTGAGCACATAATTCAGGGACATCTTGTTTTAGCCAAAGCCATCAGGCATTTCAGTGAGAGAATTGTTTGAGGTCATTGGCTGACTGAGGTCTCCTGGACTACAGCTTAGACTAAGCACCTCATTGGTTCTTTTGAGATTTCTTTCTTAAAAGCTTTCTCAGGTTTCAACTTTCTGTTACCTAAGAAGCTCAGTTGTGAGTGTTCAGCCATTTTACAGTGAGCTGATCGAAGGAAGGACACTCAGCAAACTCAGAGCTACAATATATAACATTAAGTATCATGTTTTTTGTTTATTTTGTTCTTTATTTCTTTGTTGTTTATAGCACTTTGTGTACTGTGTATTTTTCTAGCTAGTTTCACTGTGTGTGAGGTATTAACTGGAAATTGTCCACTCTTATTAAGCATCTGTTGGGTTGTTTGTTTATGATAACTTGTTGCAGTTAAACTCTTTTTTCTAGTGGCTCCTTTAGCTGTTTAAAACTTTCATTTAAAGGCTCACTGCTGCTTTTCAGCTGTGAGTAACATTTCTGCAGTTTGTTCTAAGTAGTGGGGATATTTGTAGCATTTCCATATTCAGGCTTGTATTTGGGCCTAGTGTTTGTGGAGGCTGTGTGTCTGAGCACATAATTCAGGGACATCTTGTTTTAGCCAAAGCCATCAGGCATTTCAGTGAGAGAGAATTGTATGAGGTCATTGGCTGACTGAGGTCTCCTGGACTACAGCTTAGACTAAGCACCTCATTGGTTCTTCTGAGATTTCTTTCTTAAAAGCTGTCTCAGGTTTCAACTTTCTGTTACCTAAGAAGCTCAGTTGTGAGTGTTCAGCCATTTTACAGTGAGCTGATCGAAGAAAGGACACTCAGCAAACTCGGAGCTACAATATATAACATTAAGTATCCTGTTTTTTGTTTATTTTGTTCTTTATTTCTTTGTTGTTTATAGCACTTTGTGTACTGTGTATTTTTTCTAGCTAGTTTCACTGTGTGTGAGGTATTAACTGGAAATTGTCCACTCTTATTAAGCATCTGTTGGGTTGTTTGTTTATGATAACTTGTTGCAGTTAAACTCTTTTTTTCTAGTGGCTCCTTTAGCTGTTTAAAACTTTCATTTAAAGGCTCACTGCTGCTTTTCAGCTGTGAGTAACATTTCTGCTGTTTGTTTCCCACCCTCCCTCTCTGTTGGTATAGTGTTTTTATAGTTGGTAGCTTTGCAGTTGCCCACCCCTAGTGTAAATTTGATCTGGGACCCTCCTCCCAGTCTAGTGTCATTACCTCATTCTACCCAGTACAGGGAGAGCATTTGAGAAGGCCAATCAGCTTAGTTTCTGCTACTCCTTTCTCTCTTTCCTTTCTCTCTTTCCAAAAAAAAAAATATATATCTGCTTTTACTGTATTTGTGTTTTTTCCTACTTTATTTTGCTTTTGCATCATCTTAAACATACTGTATTTATTACTGCTTGGTGTAACTCATTGTAAGCCTTTTAGTTTAAGCACCTGGGCTTCAGACCAGTTTTACATTAGGAAGGTTTGTGGTCTGCACTGTAGTGGCAGAACAGGTAGCTTACATCCTTCTAAGTTGGGAACTGCTGATTGAGGGCTCAGTGTCTGTTATTCTAAAAGTGTATTCATTCTGGTTTAAGCACTTGGGCTTGAGGCCAGTTATTTTACATTAAGAGGGTTCGTGTTCTGCACTCTTGTGGGATGAGAGGCTGGACTCTGTCCTTCTGAGCTGGGAATTTCTGGTTAAAGCTTATAGTGCCTGCATATTTGAACTGCTTCTTACTGAAATTGGTACACCTTGTTTGCTGTAGCATAGACTAGATCCAGGCCTGCTGAATCTGGCTTTGTTTGTATAACTTGAGCACTAATCCAGGCATTCTTTAAAGTATTCAGTTGTATTTATTACTGCTGGTAGTAACTTGATTAAAGTGTAGCTATCATTTCTAAGTCTTTTGGATTAAGCACTTGGGCTTCAGACCAGTTGTTTTACATTAGGAAGGTTTGTGGCCTGCACTGTGGTGGCAGGACAGGTAGCTTACATCCTTCTAAGTTGGGAACTGCTGATTGAGAGCTCAGTGTCTGTTATTCTAAAAGTGTATTAGTTCTGGTTTAAGCACTTGGGCTTCAGGTCAGTTATTTTACGTTAAGAAGGATTGCGGTCTGCACTCTTGTGGGAGGAGAGGCTGGACTCTGCCCTTCTGAGCAGGGAATTTCTGGTTAGAGGCTTATAGTGCCTGCATATTCTAACTGCTTCTTACTGAAATTGGTACACCTTGTTTGCTGTAGCATAGACTAGATCCAGGCCTGCTGAATCTAGCTTTATTTGTATGCTTGTTGTTTGTTTATTTCGCTGAAACGCTAATTCCACCTAAAACGCAGCCTTTTAGCACTTCTGTGGATCCCTAGTGATATCTGCATTGCTTACTGTACTTATTTCCTTGTTTCACTTGAAAGAAAGTTACTGTTTGTCGTTTTTGCATTTAAGTTACCTGTAACACATTGCATTTAAGTTACCTGGCACATGCTCACTAAAGCAATTATACAAGTCAGCTCTAAAAAATTAAAAGCACTACACCCTCACAAACTCCCTTGAGTATCTTGTTCCCCATTGGCCCTTTTTTCAATTATAAAGGAATTCCCAATACTATTCTAGCATGTCCAAAGGTCAGTTGTCAATCTCCTCTCTGGTCCAGCTGGTGAATCTGGGAATCTTGAGGCAATGTTACAACTGCCTCATGTACACAGACAACCTTCTCCTCCTCCCAACAAATTCCAACACATGTGAGAGATGCAACCATATAGCCAAACTGGAGGCTAAGCTCTCTCAACTCAGTACTGGCGTAACCAGTCAGGAGGAGAAGGAAACCACACTCACTACAATTCCAGTCTCACATAGACCTACCACAACAACAAACCAAACACATAAACACACAAAAACATACTCAGAGGCTCTAAATAAAAATCTGCCTAAGCAGCAGAGACCTCCAAAGCAGACACCCAAGCAACCGCTACCCCAAAACAAAACACGTGCAACACATAGCTCACAAAGACAGTGTGCCGAACAGTCACAGCCCTTAAGGCTAAACAACACACCTGATACACTTGTAATAGGTGACTCTATCGTCAGGCACACTGACGTCCCGCTCACCAGGCTGAACAAGGAGAAGGTCACGGTGAGCTGCCTGTCGGGCGCTAGGATCCGCCACATAACACAAGCACTCAGGTCACTCCAAGGCAAGTACAAATATGACTCAGTCATTGTCCATGCTGGTGTGAATGACCTGAGACGTACTTCCCTGGACTACATGAAAAGAGTCATAGAGGAGCTCTCTGAGCATGTAGCCCAGGCCGGTATGACCCTGACCTTGAGTAGCATCTTACCCTCACCAAGAATGATGCCACAATATGAAGACAAGATGATCACTTTCAACAATTGGCTTAAGTGTTGGTGTCATTCAAAGGGGATCCAATGCCTGTCAGCCTGGGATGACATGCTCGACAAGCCACGATGCTTCGCTAGGGACGGCTTGCACCTGTCACCCGTGGGCTTTCGGATATTGGCAAAGGCTCTTGGTGCCTTTTTAGGCAAGGCTCAAAAGACAAACCCACCTCCATAGGTATCACAAGGGATAAGAAACTAAGAGTAATGCTACTCAACGCCAGAAGTCTAAACCTCAAGAGGCGCACTCGAAACTCTCCTTAGCATGGAGAACATCGATATCTGTGCAGTAACAGAAACCTGGTTCAAGAGCACCCCAGCAGTACCAGGTTATACCAGTATCAATATCAGGTCAAAGATACCCACACCTCCAGGTTGGTGGCACAGCATCAGAGACTATCCATGTGCAACTAACTGTGGGTAAAACTGCCTTCCAGTTTATAGCCTGCTACAGACCACCCTCCCAAACACAGGAACCCCACTTGGCCTTCCTGAGAATACTGGAAAATATGAAGGTCTCTCCAAACACCATTATATTGGGCGACTTCAACTACCCAAACATAGACTGGGAGCATTACTCTAGCTCCAACACCCTAGCCCAAAGGTTCCTAGAATTTATAAACTCAAATGCTATGGAACAACTTGTTACCACTCCCACAAGAAGGGAAAACATACTGGACCTGATCATCACCAACATGGGGACACTATGCTCCAGACCAGAAGTGTATCCCTCACTGGTAAGATCAGACCATAAACTAATCTCACTGAATATTCACATCACACCCCACCCCCTGCCCAGAAAACCACAGTGAAAAACTTCTCTAAAGCAAATTTCACATGCCTCAAAACCGAGGCAAAATCCTTCAAAGCCCCCGGGCCTGTGGAAAATACGGCCCAGACCGCAGAATCCTTTATAAACGCATTGTATGAACACCTTCAGGAATGCATGGATCATGCAATCCCAAATAAAACCAAGACCCAATCCTCCAAAGGCAGGCGTCCTGTCTGATGGACCCCAGCCATAAACAAACTATACAATAGAAGGAGGAAGCTACTACATGATAGAGCAAAATCCCAAAAAGGGAAGGCATCTCTGATCAGTATTAGCAAAAATCTACGGGCACTCATGAAATCGTCTAAGGCCAGCTTCGAGAGAAAAATTGCACAGGACACTAAGGATAATCACAAGGCTTTCTTTAGTTATGTTAGGAACCTGGGTGGGAATTCCCAGATATGCTCAGAATTAGTCCAAAATGACAAAAAATACACCGAGCCCACAGACATTGCCAACATCCTAGCTGACAGGTTCAGTGCAAACTTCTCCCCTCCCACCAAAGGGCAAATATCTATCCCAACAGAGTGCTGCCCCCCCGTGACATCTCAGATGCTCAGGTAAGAGCTGCCCTCTCCAAAGCAAAAAACACAGCATCAATGGGACCAAATGGTGTCCCGGGCTGCATCCTACATGAACTCCAAGAAGAGCTAAACCCAAACATAAAACTACTGTTCAATCTTAGCCTTACTACAGGATATGTACCCAAAGAGTGGCGTACAGCAACAGTGGTCCCTCTCCACAAAGGTGGTGCCTCAACGGATCCTGGAAACTATCGCCCCATAAGCCTGACTAGCTTGGTCTGCAAAGCTATGGAAAGGATCATCATGGACCTCATAAATAAAGATATTGGGGACCTACAGACACTGGATCCTACCCAGTTTGGCTTTAAGGGCAGACCCTGCCTCTTAAACCTGGTCGATTTCTTTGAAACAGTCACCAAGGCCATTGACGAGGGGAAGGTGGTCCACACAGCCTAACTGGACCTCGCAAAAGCCTTCGATACAGTACCCCACTCGGGCATTATAGATAAGCTCACCAGCTTAAATATAAACCCCTATGTCACTAGATGGGTTGCAAACTGGCTCAAGGACAGAACCCACATGGTTAGAATTGCTGGAGCCATGTCAGACTCCAAACCAGTTACAAGTGGCGTCCCACAAGGCTCAGTCCTGGGACCTCTCTTGTTCGGTATATATTTCTCGGTGGTACAGGCCAACACGGAAGGACTGTGGCTGACCAAGTTCGCAGATGACTGCAAACTGGGCGCCATAATCAACTCTCCAGCCGACACAAGCATCCTCCAAACGGGCCTCATAGAAACAGACAACTGGTGCCAGAGCCATGGCCTCAAGCAAAAACAAAGTGCCCACAAATTACCACATAGGTGGTAATCCATTAAGTACAGAAGAAGTCATTAGGGACCTGGGGACCCAAGTTGATAGCAAGCTCTCATTTGACAACCACGTGGCCAAAGTGGTTAGAAAAACATTTTATATAGCCCACCTAATCATGAAGGGATTCACATCTAGATCAGGGGAGGTCATTGTACCTCTTTACTTATCCCTCATCAGGCCCATAATTGAGTACAATGCCCCTTTTGGGATGTACCTTACCAGACACCTGCAGCAACTGGAAAGACCCCAAAAGTACCTCACCAAGAGGATCAAAGGGCTCAAACAGATGCCATATGCTGCCCGGTTAAAGAAACTCCAGCTGTACTCAGTGGCATACCGCCTGCTCAGAGGCGATCTGTGCCTGACGTATAAAGCCATGTCCAACCCGGAATTAATGGACATGCTGCACCTCAGAAAATCCAAATCCCATCGAGCTACGCGCTCGAGAGACTTGAACCTCAGCACTGAAATAAATAGGACATGCTGGAGGGACAGATTCATAACCCAGAGGCTCCCTTCACTCTGGAATAAAATCCCAGTCCAGGTTAGGCAGAGTCCCACATTGACTCTCTTCAAGAGGAATCTTGATGAGTGGATGGGAGATCATAGGTTTACCCTGGCTATCACTTCTGTGTCACTGTTAGACAGAGGCACAGTATACTAACCACAAAAAAAGGCATAGCAAAATTAATTTAAAATGGGTGGCGAAAGCCAAACACACTCTGGCTAGGCTTATAAATGCCCTAGGGCAGATAGCCTAGTATGAACCTATGAACCTATGAACCTATATCTCTTCTTTCAGTGCAATACATGCAAATTCATAAATTAACCATAGTGCAATACTCTGATGTTCACAGTGCAACTCTCAGTGTCTGTTTCTCTGCAGAGATCAATGGATGTCTTAACCAAGTACCTGTGCAATACTAAAGTCTCATGCAAGTAAGTGTTCAGTTCAAAACGTGTTAAAATGTGTTTCTAATTGTGTGCAGTATTAGTCTGTCTACCTGCATGTCTGTGCAGGGGCGGCTCGTGGTATCGGACTGCCGGACTGCAGCCCTCCCACCTAGAAAAAAAAAAAGAAAAATCTGTAAAACTAAAAAACAAACAGAGTCGAGACTGCAGTCCAGATAGAGAAACACAGGTTCCCAGCTGCAAATGCACCCAGGAATCAGTGCAGGGATAACCACAAAGAAGAGGAGGTCCGGACTGCTTCGGCTGCAGGCAGATCCAATCAGGACTGAGAGAGGTGAGCTGCTCTCGTGGGACTTTCATTGCGCAGGCTCATTCAGGAGGTAGGTGTAGCAGGTTTTGGTCGCTGGCTGGATTGCTCCATGTCATGGGTGGATTTTGCTGCTTCAGGTCACTAGATTGCTCCGGTGGTTTTGCTGCTTGGTCAGACATACATCAGGGGTGTGTGTGTGTGTAATGCCCCAGTTACTATATACTGGTGGCCAGAGACTCAGGCTTGAACCCTGTACCTTGGATGCAGGTGGCAAGGACCTGAATTCCCTGTCCACCACCATTTCTAAAAACAACTTGCAGATTTTTGCCTCATATTTATTTATTTCCAGTTTGATTACCGGGGGAAGTCCACTGGGCCAGAACGTGCCCATTTTCAGTGGAGGTGTGGGGAGAAAAGCTCCAAATGCAATGCGAATACAATCTAAGTTACATAGTGTTGAAGGTAAAAAAAAATACATGTGTAATTACATTCACACAGTTAGTAAAAAAAGCACACAGTATACCTCAAAAACATCATTAAGGAAGGTAGATAAAATAGATTTTCAGTAGTTTCCCTTCAGAGCAGCAAGTTTCAACTGTCTGTAATGAAGAGATCTGAGGTTACCTGATATTTACAATATTTACATACAAGGAGTAGAGAGAGAAATACTTGAACTGAGAAGTAGCTTAAGTTTGATTTAGTAGCAATGGAAAAATAATAGTTTTAGGGTAGTGTGAAGTGAAAGGATATAGAGGGTTCATAAGGGTAGTTAATTAAATTTAAGTGGGATGAAAGCAGGAACACTTATGTTTAGAGGACAGGTAAGAGAAAAGTTGGGTTTTGAAGGATTCAGAGTTAGATGTTGTTCTAAGTGAAGGAGGGAGAGAATTCCATTTCCTGCCAAGAGAGTAGGAGAGAAGGAGTTGGCCAGCAGGGCGATTGGGTTTGTAGATGGCGATTAAATTTTGGTGCTCAGATCTTTGTTCTGTTCCTCATAAAATCTGTGGTTTCTGTATCTACATTTTTCCTTGCAGAGTCTGTAGTGTAGTGGTGCACTGGTAGCATTGTTTCCTAACAGCTACAGGTTCTCTGGTTTGATTCTTGGCTGGAGTGTCTGCATGTTCTCTTTACTTGCAAAGATGTGATTGGCATTTCTCTCTACTCTGCTGAAAATTGTCTTTTGTTCCAAGTCAGACTAGTTTCCTGGTTAAAAGTTTAAAAAATAGGCATTTGAATTTCAGACTTCATATTCTTCAGAAAGTACATGGTAACACAAAATTGTTCTAGCAGTTGTCTAAGTTTATAACATGGATATTTGAAATTTGTCCCTATTTTTGGGACTGTATTTCCCCATTATTGGCTTTGTCCAGGTATTTGTGCTAAGGTTGAGAGTTATCTATGGTGAGAACTGTATTCATTGAATGTTTGGGGGCTGTATTCCCTCCCCATTACTGGCTTTGTCTGCATGTTTTTTGCTAAGAGGTTGAGAGCTATAGTGAGAACTGAATTCACTGAATGTTTGGGGGCTGTGTCCCCCCCCATTATTGGCGTTGTTCAGGTGTTTTGTACTAAGAGGTTGACAGCTATGCTGAGAACTGAATTCACTAATTGGTAGCCATTTATCTTCCTCTCTTTTACAAAACAGCTGATTTGGTATAGTGGTATGTTTCTCTGTTTTGCACAGGGTCCCCTGGGTTAAAGACGTGGCAGTGAAATGTATGGTGGTAACACAGCATTTTATTCTAGCAACTTTCCAACATTATACAAGCAATGTTTAAAATGTGTCCCTGGTTGTCCCCCCCCCCAAATAAATTTCAGCTTTTTCCAGATTTCTTGTGCTGCAAAGTTCAGAGATACAACTGCGTGTCGAGTAGATTTTACAAGGAGCTGAGAGCTGCAGGGGAACAAAACTTTAGTGCTGCTTATTCTGAGTCAGCTTGCATTAATAGCACAACAGGTAGTGTACTTGCTTTTGATGCAGAAGGCTGTGGGTTCTACTCCCACAGTAGATGCATTGCTGATACTGTAAAGTGGGTGGATGCTGCAGTCTTTCTGGCAAAGATACCTAGAGTAGTAACTATGAACCTGTTATCAGTTTGCCATACAGTCCCTATTGCGATATTACTAGCTTATTTTTATTTTTTTTTAATGCATGCAACATAGGCAATTTATTCCTCAAGGGCAACAGGCACTTTATTTGTAGATGAATAAACAGTAACATATAAAGTTGTTTGCTAGCAGCAACCTCTTCATTGTTACAGATTTCTTTAATGTGGAATTATTTAGATGACTTTTACTACTTCAGAGATTGTGCATATTTACTGATACTGGTGGACTGTAGAAGGTTGAGTAGACTTTTATGATGGAAATGTTCTGAATTGGGTAGTTTTGTCATTGGTGCATGCATTTTGTTTCATTGTTTACTGGAAAAATGTTCAAAACAATAAATTTAAAATGCCGTCTAACAACTGTACTGTATTGTACAAGGAATATAATTTAGTAGAATCAGGAAGGTGTTTCAAAGAGCACATGTATGTTTCATGTGCAAGGGACCTATGATTTGAAAACAGCCCAAAGTTGATCTTTATCTGCCACTGGCAAAATGTATTTTCTTTGAATGTGGGTTTCAATGCTGTTTCATTGAATGTGCGTTTCAAGGGCAGAGAAGTTTTTAACGCTAAGCCTGTTTTCATTGTGACACTGCGTTGCTTTGTTTAGCAGATATCTTAGTGTTTGTGCTGTAAAATGCAAAATAAAATTTTCAAATGAAATCCAGATCATCATAGAAGTAAAGCAGTATGCACATTAGTGTTTATGGTAAATGGAGTGATATAGCCAAGTAATGGATCATTGGAATGGTTGCAGGGGAGAGGGCCCCATTCAACCATGATTTTGTGAGGGGGAAGGGCGGCAAACTCAGACAGCCCCAGCTGAACTATACCTCCCAACTGTCCAGATTTTCACAGAATGAATAGATTTTTGCTTCTTATTTTTGGTTTGTTCCTCATAATATTTGTGGTTTTCTGGAAAATCATTTAGGAATTAAGTCACTAATGATACTGAGTTTCAGACTTCATAACCTTCAGAAAAATGCATGCTGAAGTAAGACCTGTTCTATCAACTGTCTCAGTTTATACAAGAGCAATTTTTAGTACTGTTTATGTTCCCCCAATATATTTGGCCTTGTCCAGATTTATTGCATTAACAGGTTGAGAGGTACATACAAATAAATTGCTTTATAGAATTAGGCATAGCCAAACCTCTCAACTGTCCCCAAATTTGGCTCAAAATGTTGCTCTTCCCCTAATAATCCCTCCGCAAAATAGCAATTTTGGAAGAAAACATGGAGGGTTTACAATTTAGAAATAACTGTAATAATCAGAGTTATAGATTACTTTTATTTCAGAAATGCATGTAGATTCTTTTGTCAGCTGCTCAAGTTAGCAGTACTATTATTACAAAATGTCCCTTCTTTGACAGGTTCCCAGCTGTATTGTATGGCTATTTTATATTTTTGCATCACAGTTTTGGTCCATTTTTTATAAAATTGTTTTTGTGGAAAATTAGTGGTAAATCATTAAAGACTGAAGTTAGAAAATGACAGACATTTGAGTTTCAGATTTCATATCCTTCAGAAAATTCATACTAATACAATACCTGCTATTTTATTATCTTTCTAAGTTTATAAGACCAATATTTAAAAATTGTCCTTATTTTTGGGCCTTTGTCCCACTTCTATGTATGGCTTTGCTCTGATGGTGAGGTATGACAAATGTGTCAGGACCATCAGTCAGCCAGAGACATTTCAAATTGTGACATACTTGTTGCACCCCACTCCCCCATGTAGTGACTCTGGACGTGTCCAAGCAAGGCAAGGAGCAGTTGTGCAGTGTAAATGTACAGGGTATCCTCCCATGCAGTGTAAATGTGCAGGGTATCCCCCCATCCAAGGTAGACACAAGTACTACAGTGGCTTTTCATCTGTTCTTGATTTTGCAGAATGGTCTGGTTTCTGTCATATTTTTGTACAGTTGATTTATGCTTATTACTCAGAAAGTGCCTGTTGCTCTGTGTTTTAAGTAGCAATGCTTTAATGACCATCAGGTAAGCTTGTCTGAGATCATAACATGCAAGTAAGCTTTAATAAGCATACTGTTAAATAATTGCCAACATTGAAGCCTTTCTGTTGTTGCCATGCAGAGAATACTTAACTAGATAATGTATAAGCATTGGGTATTGAAATGCATATGACAGTATTTGTAATAAAGGACAGGATTACATTATTTTAAGAAGCTCATTACACTTGTTGGAGACTTCCAGTGATCTCTGTGGGCTTTACCCGTAAACTAAACAGAATTCCATTCATGTGTGGTCCATAACCTGTAAAGTAATCCTTTAAGCAATGTATCTTGAGCTTGTTTGCTTTTCATTTTTTACTTTGATCATGTTTTCCCCATGAAACAAGTAGATAGTTGTCAGGCAGCAGGTCTTTTTTGGATAAACATTTTTACAAGTGGGGGTATCACAGAGATTGCTACTTTCAGCATGTTACTTGGTACATTAATAAAGCTGAATATAAATTATAATGCAGTGCAAGGAGAAGCGGTTTGAGCTGAGTGCTGCATGTTTTTCTTATACTTGATTTTGACTGGCATTCCAGTAATGTATTTAAAAAGTAATTTATTTTTCATGCCTCACAACCTTTTTGTTTCCATCTAGATATTAAGTAAGCTGTCAAGCAGCCAATGCATTGAAATATTTTTATTCTTTTACACTTCATTTGTCTTAATTGGACTCTCATAATGAGGGTTTGGCACCCAGGGCAGCATATTTAATTAATGTTTAGTTTTTGTGGTTTTGAGCATAGCTCCTCCCCTTTCTAGTTGTCCGCACCCCTTCCCATTGACCCCACCTATTCGGCTATCTCCTGCAGCCCCCCCTTTGATTTGAAGTCACCAGCTGCCACTGTGTCTGTGATGTAATAGCCAGGTGTTACATATGTAAATGTCTGTGAAAATAGTCTATATGTTGTCTGCACATTGAGTCTGGAGATATGGAATTTCGTTCAGTCTTTGTACTTGTGCGATTTCTGAATGACAATAAAGTTTACTTTGACTTTACACTTTCACTCTTGTATGGGTGCTTATAGCATGGCTGTTTATGAAATAATGGGCGCAGACGTGTCTTCACGTAAAAGTTGATGTAATTAATGGAATGTAGAAGTGTAAATGTTTTCAGCATCTTAAATGTTTTCTTCTAATGCCTACTGTTAGACCATATGACTCAAAATATAATTTATTAACTGCTGAGTAAGTACAAATAGGAAAAGCTTAAGGAGCCTGGTATGTGTATATGGAGTGGGTTAATGGAAGTGGTATAGAATCAGTACAGTGTATTTTCTTAGGATAATTTATTTCTGTGTTACTGAGCAAGATCAGCTTCAGTTCAGGAATTCATTCCAAACATCAGGAGGCAGTTATATGACAGTAATTTGTGTTAAAGTCTTCCAAATGTGATATTGATTGCAGATGCCTTAAATGAGACACCCCTCTGAGCTGTATATTCTTAACGAGAAAATTATGAAATCAGATGGCTAGGAAACAGAGGCAAGAAAATGAAACAGGTAGAGGAACTAGAGTACAGATCACAGAAATTGCAGTAGGCTTGATCTGCTGATGATTTTGAATGTATGTTTTCAGGTGCATGAATAAATAAAATATTTAAGACTTACATTGTAGTGTTATTTCAGCTCTTCTGGTAAGGTTTGTGATTGCTTCTTCTTTTTCTACAATCTTTCCAAAAGCCTTCATTTAAATATTGTCTTTTCCAAGATTATGCTTTAAAAGGTGTAGTTATTTTATAGCTTGAAATAAAGAGTTCCTTGGAGGGCAACACAGTGTTTTTCTGACTATTCACAGTGGCTATTTACACAGAGATAAAATTGTCCTTTCTTATTCAGTAACCTTCCTTTGCTAATGGAATTTCTATGTACACTAAGTGGAAAAATCAATGATCTGTCTAGTTTGCTGTCAGTATGATTGATATAACTAGTTCAACTTTCTAAAGGAAAATAAAATAAACTCAGCAGCATGTAAACCAAAATGAGATGCATTTATTTAAATTAAGTACACAGACATTACGTTTTTGATGTAAACACATTTCTTCAGGATTATCTACTTTTAATAAACAAAAACACTTTTTATTTATAGAATTAATTACTGTTAAATAAGAACAGCCAATCAGAACTTTTCTGTAATTGTCTTCTTTTTGATAGAGGATTTAAAGTGATAATTTCATAAATTTGTGGTAGATGTAGCACACTGTATAGAAGCTTTAAAGCAAATGCAAATTATAGTTTTATATAAAAAAAATAGTCTGGTTGTCTGTTTTGCAGCATGTAAAATGTGAACATATATAGAATTAAAAATAGTGAATTGTACTGAGAATATGACTGCTTTCATTATGTATATAGAAAAATGTTAATATGATTTTCTTTGTTTTCTGTTAATGTATGTGTGCCTGTGTCTTAAGTTAATAATTTAATATAGGTGTTTAAAATGTAGAAATGTTAGAAAATTTAATCAAATCTGGCTCCTCAAATGTGCACACATTTGCAGTGTCTTCAGCTGCAAAAAAACGCATTACCACATTTGGACAGTAGGACTCAGTTTCAGGAGCTAAGCAAAGATAGTTTATATATTACCATTATCACATATACAAATCAGTGGTCATATTCTGCAATGTTAGCTACCTCAGGAACCACAGCTAAAGTCTTATTTGGAAGAAATAGTCTCCCATACTCATAAACACAATATTCAGCAGAATGAATCATGCTACTGACAAGCAGATGTAACACTTTAATGAGCTGCATATACTGCTGTGAGTTGTACACTGATGTGTACTTGGTACAGCAGTGCTAGGACTGCGGTGCACTGGAAGAATCGGTATTTATATGTCTGTGTTGTATCTTAAAGACTGCTTGCTAGGGAGTCTTTTAATGTCTTTTAACAAGGACTGAATAATAAGGCTGAATGAAGTATGAGTTATACAGCTGTTTACAGCATTAGGTAATATGAGCTGCAGTATACCAATAAGCAGAATAAACCCCAGGTTTATTTATTTAGTTAACATTTGTTGACTGGGAAAGTCCAACTAGGACAAAGCCTATTTTCAGCAGAGGTCTGGGGAGAAATGCTCCACATGCATGTGTTTGGATTTCATTTAGTTTGTTCTTTAGTTTAAGTAAATACCCAACTAAATAAGTAATGCATGTAAGATGACAAGTTTAATAAATACAGAAGAATAGTATGAAGTCCCATATGTATCACAAGGTACTCTTCAAAAAAGTAGACTAAACAGTAGAGATACATATATTTACTGCTCCTATCACATCTAGATGACTGTCACTTTAACAGCAGCACACCATTTACAGTCATTCCATGTATATCAGAGTAATGATTCATGACAGTTTCCAGATTTTTTGCTATGTATGTGGGACAGGGAGCATTAACATGCTACAGCAGTAGTGAGAGGGATCAAGTTGGACAAGTGCTTCCATTAGCAAGATTATTGGTGCATCACTGCATTGATGTGGGGTATGTGATCATCATTGCAGGTTAGACTTCGCCACAAGGGACTGTTTGCTAACACACAAAAGTGTGCCTACCTGTATTATTCTTTCAGTTTGCACTGATATCGTTGCTTATCTAGGTAATGCAGAGAAATATATCAGCAATTGAGGTGGCAGCTGTCTTTTGTTTCTCTTTTAGCATCTCCGTTGTACTGTCTGTGGCTGACAATTCCACTGAGGCACATATGTCACCTTTAGAACATCAGCCTGCTTCTACAAGATTCTCTAATGAGTCCTCTTTAGAGGCTGCTATGGCACAGAACTCCCATATTTTCAAACAGACCATAATCTGGTTCAGTCAGCTGGGAAAGGGGAACCATGAATTATCTTGAGGGTCAGGAAGGAGTATATCAGGTACTGGTGAAGGAATATATCAGAGTCACTAATGGAGGTCGGATCTGTGGTTTCAATCTCAAAGAGCATGTCTAAACACTCCCATAAAGCATGCTTAGAAGAACAGTCATTTGTCCCTTACTGTTACCCTTCCATCTCTAAAGGGGACTCAGAAGAACTGGTTTAACTTTGTTCAAGGACTGTTCAAATTAACTGAATCTTTTCAGTCCTCTTTTCCTGATTCTTTTTTTTTTCCACTCAAATAAAAAGTTTGGAAGTTCTTCATCTTCTCAAGACTCGGTATGTTTCTCAGATTTCTTCCCCCACAACTTGTGAATCTAAGATAGAGGATGCCTTTTCTTGAGATTTCCCAAATGAGGAAGTTTATTTCAGTAATGCCATTTCAAAAATGAAAGTTTTTTTTTTCAAATGAGAGGGCAAAGAAGTGTCTGACTCCCAAAAAGGGTATTAAAGACTTCTTAATGTGGCGTCCCCTAAACCTTTGAATACCCTTCCAGTTTTGGGAGCTCTGGAGGATGGCATTCTGAGTTACACATAGGTCACCAGATTCCCAACCTCCTGCTCCCAAGATGTCTAACATTCTATAGGGTCATAGATACCAATAAATAATTTTATAAAACCCCCTCTGCTGACCCTGACATTATTTATTTAGATGCACAGAGAGAGGTACCAGAACATCTTCTTCCTCTTACTCTGCCCCTAATGATAAAGACAGCAAAGCATTTGATAGATTTGGCAAACAAATCTTTATACTTCTCCATCTTAGCTTTCAGGACCATAAATTGCTAGACTTGTATGTCTTAATATCTTTTGTCTGTTTTAACTAATATGGCACTATCCTTAGCTAACCGTCCAAATTCTGATGTTAAATCCAGTGTTATGAAAATGCTGAATTCAGCGTCACAACTCAGTAAACATAAATGTGAGCATGATGCTGTTGATGTTCCTGTTGGCCTGCTGCTACTGAAATAGCCATGAGAAGACATGCCTGGATAAGACTTCAAACATTTCTAGAGAATTCCAAAGCCCATTCTTAAATGGTCTTCTGGATTAAGGACCTTTTATTTCATAATTTGTCTGCTGAAGATCTCAAAAAAAGCTTGGAGAGAAGTAGATGAATGTAGGGTATCAAGCAGTTCTTGTATCCCATGCCTCAATATGAGAGAAATTGCCCTTCTAATCCAGGACCATGTTTCACAAACCGTTAAAGTCAGGCCAGAAAAAATCTGCCAAACAAAAATTTACAAAGAGATGAAAAGACGATTAATGCCAAAATGAAAGTGGATAGGTCCCAAGGATTCTATTCTCAAAAGAAACATTTATGATGAGTCTTGCCTCCTATTCTCCCCACCATGGCTTTTCCAGGAAAATTACAGAGAATCTTTCCTTCTGCATGTATACAACCCTCAGAGAGCATCCCATCCCATTCCAACAGGGAGTTATTGCCTCAGTGGGTCATAGATCCAGTCCCTCTACAGCAGTGGAGACGGGGCTTTTATCTAAGGCTTTTTTGGTCCCTAGAAAATAAGGACATTGTGGCCTATTTTATATCTATCCAACTTAAATACCTTCCTTCTCATCCTAAACTTTGAAATGCTAACACTTCAGACTCCCTTTAATTTTCTTTCCGACCAAACCTCTCAGGTCACCTTAGATCTAAAGGGTGCTTATTTACATATCTCAGTTAAAAAATACAGAATCTGGGACTGCATTATCAGTCTACCTCTTTGCTATTTGGTCTTTCTGCTGTCCCAAGAGTATTCAGCAAATTCCTTGCTTCAGCAGTAGCTCATTCCAGGTTTCAAGGCATACACATTTTCCCTTATTTGGATGACTGACTGAATTCAACATCAATCTGTCTAGACAGTGTAATAGACTTACAGTATACCATGAATGTTTTCTCCAATCTTGGATTCACAATGAATCTAAAGAAGTCATCTCTTTTTCCAAACCACAGATTAGTTTTCTTGGAATACCTTCTGCACGTATGACTGATGTCAGCTTTATATCCTACAGAAAAAAATGCAAGATCATCAGCACTTCATCAGTATTTCACTTCAGATGACTTCAGCTTCTGGAGAATGTATATGCATCCCACAGTTCATGGCCTTTTCTATTCCTATAATACCTCTGGCTGGACTACACTTGAGAAAAATGTGATGATCTGATGTTGTCTTTTTTCATCTGTACCTCAAACTTTGGGTTTTAGATCTGACCTAGTATCTGACTTTGGCCACTTCTTAGACTTTAGATCCATAGCTCAAGCTCCTTCTCTTACCCATAATCCTTTTTTCAAACTCTAGATTACCTAAGAGCTCATTTGCTGTTTCAGTGAACAGATGTGGTTTCTTCATGGTTCAAGTGTTTTTTGGGAGCTGTCAGTTTTTGCTTAAGGTTACCTTCTTTTGTCAGAGTCCTTTCATTTCTTTCTCTGTTTTCCTCCTAGCCTCCCCTATAGTATAACAAAAAAATACTTTATATATATATATATATATATATATATATATATATATATATATATATATATACATACATATACATATATATTGTTGCTATTGGTGGTTCTTGTTACCTCTCCTAGCCCTAGCCCCCTTCTTCCACTTTTCTTCCTCTACTTAGTACCATTGTTGATATTTTCTTTACTAAAGCTAAAGAACTTTTTGGTATCATTTTGGTAGTCTGTTTATTCTTCTCTAGCTTTCCTGTGTATTTGTTTTTTTTTTTTCTTTCTGGGTTGTTTCAGCCTTCTTTGCAGGTTGTCAGACAAACCTACAATTTTTAAGAAATGCTTGTCATGTAGACACACAATACCCAACTCAGATGCCCACTCCGAGTGCTTATATTGACTTGGGGTTGCTCATCGTGAGGCTGAGTGTGACATTTGTTCCATCTTCAACAACAGGGGCTTGGTTGAAAGCGGGAACAAACTTGCCCTCAAAAGTTTACTGCCTCCTTCTTCCGCCACAACATCTGGAGTTTCCCATTCCGCTGCTAAACCTGTGGAAAAATCTCAAAGGGAGAAAGGTAATAAGGCCAAAGATAAAATCAAAAGAAAAGTCTAAAGAGTCGAGGAAGCAACTGTTCTCCTCACTCAAAGCAGACTTTGGCTGTGCCCCCAAAGCTATCCACAGTTTTATATCAGTCCACCTCTTCAGATCCAGTTTTGGCTCTGGGCAGGTCTCTAGCCCATAAGCAGCCCTGATTCTCTCCTGAGCTGATTTAATTGAGACATTATTTTCCTTTTTTGCAAGAAATGTTAAATAGAGTTTCTGGATGTCCATCTTCCTCTACATCCTTTAGATCTACCAGGAGCCTGTCTGAAGCAGATATGGACAGAATGATGAGAAAATTTCTTAGGATCAAAATTCAGTTAGGAGTTCTTCTGGATCTGTCTCCCATTGGACCCATGAGTTTGGACCAGCCCAACCATCTTTAGTGACTTTTACTCCAATATGCCCTTCAGCTTCAAAGGTTCAGGATCTGAGAATTCTGGGATTTTCTGGGTCTGTTCTAAAGATCTGTCCTTTGTTTACTCTGACATCTTTTCAGATCCAGCAGGCACTGATCTTGTCAGAGTTGGAGGGATCTCGGAGCTATAACTTTGGTGATAGATCCAGGGGTAGGTGTCTGACTGAGATTTTCCTTGCCATACCTTCTCCTCAAGGCCTCAGCATTAGACAGTTCTGCTACAACCTCTGCATCAAGACAGGGTTATGAGAAAGTCTTGGATTTCTCCAGGCAGGTGGCCTTGGCTCCTGCTGGAGTGGTCTTGGACTCCCCATCAGCATCTGCATTCAAGACTGAAGACAGGACATCCTTACCCCCCTCAGGTCCTACCCCTCCACAACTGTCTGACCTGGGTCCTGATTCTGCTTATTCTGTCCCTTCAGGACAGCTAGTCCATTCTAGCCTTCAGACAGTTGTTTTGCAGGACTCCCCACACATATCTGGATCTGCCTGTGATCTTCCTCATGAGAAAGTTCCCCAGAAGCATATGGTGTAAAGGAATCACATTGATTCCCCACAGAAGTCTTTAACAGACAGCATCGACTTCGGTGAAGGAGAGGTATCTCCCAGGTCACCCCTTGAGGATGTCATATTCAGAGAAATTCGCAGACTTGTGAGACAGAAAGGTAGTTTGTCTTCTGAAGCCCCTTCCCAGGAGGAGGAGTTGTTCCTTTAGGCTTTCTGAACCAGCTCAGCTACATCCTGGCTGGTACCCTTTGTGGATGAAATGATGGCCGTCATTTTGCTTTGGGCTTGGAAGGCTCTGGATACATCACAGGCCACCCCCCCAAAAGGAAATAGATGAATACTTAGTTGCACCAAAGGACCGTTAACATGGGAGCAGAGGTCCCCCAGATGATTTTATGGTGGTAGCAGCAACCACCAAAAAGGAACTTGCTGATGAAAGTCCCTCTGTCCATCCCTGTTAAAGAGAGTCTATGGCACTGACCGAATTCAGGAATCATATTTTTGCTTCAGTGACCTTTGCCCTGCGGTTGCTGAATTACCTGGCATATTTCACAAGGTTTCACAGGGATTTGATAAAAGAGCTTACCAAATTCCTCTAAGGTCCATGTCGTCAGAGGACAGAATGATTGTCTCTTCACAAATGGCCACCCTTCAATCCCTGTCTAACACCTTGATGCATCTGATCACACACAACCGAAGGTGTTTCAAGAGCAGTGGGTTCAGGCATTACCATTAGAAGGCATGCCTGGATATACATCTGCAACTTTGTGGAGCCCTACAAGATGTCCTTTATCAATGCACCCTTTGATGGATCTACCTTATCTGGACCCAAAGTTAGAGACTCTCTCCAGGAGTGAATAGAATGGGAAAAGTCTATATACTGTAGGGATATGTTTTTCTACTCCTCAGAGAACCTTCTTGAGAAACCAGAAAGGGCTAGAAAGATGTGGTTCCAGAAATTGCAAGTGTTATCTCAGGACACCTATAGAGATAGATCCCCCACAGCAGATGATGTCCCACATGGTAGGTAGAGCCAGCAAAACCAAGGCTTCAGAGATCCCTTTACCAAGAAGCCTTTCCAGTGCCCCTGAATGGTTGCCTGACTGCTGCACTCTAGAAGCAGTTGAGGGGTGCTTATCTCTGCACCTAGAAGCCTGAACATCCATCATCAACGATGTCTGGGTGCAGAAAGTAATTTCCAGAGGTTATTACATCCCCTTTTCCCTTCCCCCACTCATTCACTCACAAAAGATTCTCAGTGGTCTACCCCATCAGAAGAAGGAAGCAGCCTCAGAGACAGAAAACCTGCTTAGAAAGCGAGTCATCCAGGATGTCCCACCAGACCAATGAGGATTCAGGACTTATTCAAGATTCTTTTGTGTGCTAAAGAAGATGGGGGACCTCAGGCCAATATTGGACCTAAGTCACATAAACCAGTTCATCAAACACTCCAAGTTCTGAATGTTCACAGTTCAGTCCATTCTCCCACTTTTGAGGAAGGATGAGTGGATGTGCTTGATTGATCTTCAAGATTTGTACCATCACAGAAAAATAGACAGATGGCCCAGGACATACTGTTGGTTCCAGATGGGAGCCAGTCACATTCAATTCAGAATCCTGCCCTTTAGTATCACCACATGTTTAGCAGTGGTTGCAGCTCATCTAAGATTGCTGGGATTCCGGGTGGCCCCCCATGGCTCCCAACAGGCATCTCCTGACACGCACCGGGTAATACCTGCTCCATTTATGTCTGCACATAGGCATCCCAGTCAACTATGACAAATGTCACCTCCTTCTCTTTTAAAGCCTGGAGTCCATAGTGGCTCAGCTGGATACAGTTTCTCAAGTAGTTCAGTTTCCTCAGTCCAGATTGTCCAGATTACATCTTCAAGTGAAAAATCTGCTATCCCTACACTCTCCACCAGCCAGGCTGGTCCTTCAGCTTCTGAGTTCACTAGCAGCCTCCATAACCCTTCTACCTGTAGTGAGAGACAACATGGGAGTACTGCAGTGTACTATAGCAGTCCAGTGGTCAATGAATTGACATCCCATGACATCTCCTATTCGAATCACAAAGAATTGCTGACAGCTTGCATCTTGGTGGATTCATGCAGCAGATATGTAATTGCATTGCCACCCCTTGTTCTCCCACTGCCCAAGGCCATGGTAACCATGGATGCTTCCCAGCTGGGATGAGAGGACATTACCTGGGGCAGACAGTTCAAAGCACATGGTTCCCCTTAGAAGCCAACCTTCTCATCAATGTCTTAGAGATAAGGTCATTCCATCTAACATTGCAGGCTTTTCAAGACACGGTCCCCATAGTTCCTGGTTAGATCTCACCATAAACTAATCACCATGGAAATCCACCCCCCCCCCCCCACCGCAAAAGTAATCACCATGAAAATCTTTTCCAAAGCTGACTTTGGGCTCCTAAAAACAGAGGTGGTTAACTTCACGGCACCCATGTCAATAGAAAATAGATGAATGACTGCTGAATCATACACCAATGCACTGTATGAACACGTACATAAATGCATGGAACTAGCCATACTCAACAGCACCAAGACTCTATCCTCCAAAAAAAAGAAGCCAATCTGGTGGTTCCCTGCCAGTAATAAACTCTACAACAGAAGGAAGACACTATTGCAGAAAAAGGTGTAGTCCCAGTACTGGAAAAACTCCCTTATTAGCTTGAACAAATGGTTGAAATCACTCATCAAAACCTTTAAAGCCAGCAATGAAGGCAGAATTGTGGCAGATACTAAAAATAACCACAGAGCCTTCTATAGTTATATCAAGAATCTCCACGGCAGTACCCAGGTTTGCATCTTAGTTACTGCACAATGGTACCTCCTATACTGAACCAACAGATATTGCCAACATACTGGCCACCAGATTCAGTGCCATCTTTACCCCTCTCACCCCCCCAAAGGACCAATCACAATACTGGAGGAATGCCAGGCACCCAGCATCACTGCAGCACAGGTTAAAGCTACATTGTCCAGGGCCAAGAATACTGCTTCCATGGGACCCAACAATATCCCTGGATGTGTTCTACATATACTACAAAGTGAACTGACACCACATCTGTGTGCCCTCTTCAGTCACAGCCTCACCTCAGGCTTTGTCCCTACTGAATGGTGCACTGCTACAGTCATTCCTCTCCATAAAGGGGGAGCGACTACAGACCCTGGGAATTATCACTCCATTAGCCTGACTAGTTTGATATTTAAGGCTATGGAGTGCATCATCATGGACCTAATTAACAAGGATATAGGTAATCTCCAAACTCTAGATCCCACACAATTTGGTTTTGTTAATGGTAGATCATGCCTGCTCAACCTGGTTGACTTCTTTGCCGTGGATGAGAGAAAGGCAGTTCGTACAGCCTACCTCGATCTGGCCAAGGCCTTTGATACCATTCCCCACCCAGGAATTATTGATAAACTCACCAAACTAGGCATCAACCCCTGTATCACTAGGTGGGCTGCAAATTGTGTCACAGTGTGAAAGTAGTGGACTCTGAGTCAGACTGCCAATCAGTCATGAGTGGAGTCCCACAGGGATCGGTCCTGGGTCCTCTCCTGTTTGGTATCTACTTCTCAGAAGTCCAGGCTAATACAGAGGGACTCTGGCTGACCAAGTACGCAGATGACTGCAAGCTGGGAGAAATTATTAACTCCCCAAGTGATGTAGACATCCTACAGAAAGGCCTCACTGAGACCAATGACTGGTGTCGGAACCATGGCCTTAAGCTTAATGCCAAAAAATGCATTGTCATCACCTTTGGGAAAAACTCTGTTCCCACTAATTACCACACCAATGGTAGCCCACTGAACACTGAAGGCGTTATAAGAGATCTGGGGACACAGGTTGACAGCAACCTGTCCTTCAACCACCACATTGCCACTGTGGTCAAAAAGTCCTTTTATGTGGCACATCACATTACCAAGGGTTTTGCATCCAGGAAGAAAGAGGTCATCATCTCTCTCTACTCTTCCCTCATTAGACCAGTCATCGAGTATAATGCCCCATTTGCCATGTACCTCACTAGACACATGCAACAGCTGGAAAGGCAACAAAAGTACCTCTTGAAGAGGATCCTAGACCTTAAACACCTGTCCTACGTGGACAGACCCAAAAAAACTCCAGCTATTCCCTGTATCATATCGTCTACTAAGAGGCGATCTTTGCTTGACTTACAAAGCCATGTCTGACCCAGCTTTGTTAGAAATGCTACATCTAAAGAAATCCCAATCCCTCTGCACCACACGCTCCAGAGACCTCAACCTCATTGCCACAATCAACAGAACATGATGCAGAGACAGGTTCATAACCCAGAGACTGCCCATGCTCTGGAATAGACTTCCCATACATGTCAAGCAGAGCACCTCACTGGCCCTCTTCAAGAAAAATTTTGATGACTGGATGGGAAATAGAAAGTTCACCTTGGGCATCACTGCAGTGGCTCTACTTGATAGAGGCACTAGGAACTATCATCGGGTGGCACGATGCCAGGGCACTTTTATGGGCTAGGCTTGTAAAGGCACCAGGGCCATTAGCCTAGTACACACCCCTATGAGCCTATGAACATCCTATCTCAAGGGATGATTGCTATACAGACAACATTTCAGTGGTCTGGTACATCAACAACGGGGGGGGGGGGGGCTGCTCATACCTCTTGTATCAAGAGGCAATGAAATTGTGGCAATGGGTGATCTAATCCAGCTGCTTTCTTTTGGCAATGCACATTCCAGGGAAGTTGAAGGTTTTAGTAGACATGCTAAGCAGATATATTCTAACGCATCACAAGTGGTCTGTCTCAATCCTATTGTGGAGGAGCAGATTTTTCACAAGTGGAGCTAGCCATGCTGTGACCTGTTTCACTCTGTCCACAATTCCAAAAGGAGTAGGGTCTTTGCCATAATCTCTCCAAATCAAGTCACTGAGGGGATGCTCTGATCCATGAATGGCCCCTCTGGACTCCGTTATGCCTACCCTCCCACACCTCTCATATCAAAGTTTTTATAGAAAGTTTATCAATGGAAGAGCAAGGTGATCCTCATTTCTCCATTCTGGCCTCAACAAGTGTGGTTCCATTTCCTCTGGCCTCATCTGATATACCCTCCTTGGGTTCTAGATCCCCTTCTGGAACTTCTGTCTCACCCCTACTGTCTACGTCACACAGATATACAAGCCCTCAGGTTGACTGCATGGTTTCTCCACTTCCACTGATGGCTAGACAGGCCAGGTTCTCATCCCAGGTTTTACACATCCTTAATTTTTCTCAAAAAATCTCCTCTAGGAAGACATACAAGAGCAAATGGAAATGATTCTCTGTTTGGGCTAACGAGAGAAAGCTAGACTCCTTTTCAGCAACCATTCTGTCAGTTTTACATTTTCTGGCTTGCATTTTCTATAATGGAGATAGTACTCTACAGTCAAAGTACTGCTAGCTGCAATTGCCAGTTTTCATGTAGGAAAAGATCATTCACCATTGGCCACCCCTTAGGTTATGGAAAACTTTCATTAAGGGTACGTTGTTGCTCAGGTCATCTATCAAGGACCCCCCTACCCCTTCTTGGGACTTGATTGTTCTTCAGACCTTGACTCAGTTTCCCTTTGAACCTGCAGCAAAGGCTGATTTAAAATGTTTGTAATGGAAAGCCATTTTTCTAGTTGCCATTACATTTGCTAAAAGAGTTTCAGAGCTTCAGACTTTATCTTATCAGTCACTTTATATACATTTTTTCATTAAGGCAGGGATCTGATTTTGTCATTTTCATCCGTTCCTTAACTCATGGGTCTTGGATCTGACCTTGGATCCAACTTTGGCAACTTCATTAGACTTTGACTTTGCCACTCAAGACCCTCCCCTTACCCATAATCCGTCTTCTTCACCTAAATCAGCCCAGATCTCATTTGCTGCTTCAGTATTTGGACAAAATCACCTGTAGCTTGAGAGAATTGGAGATTAGATAACTTTTTTCTTACTTAGTTCTCCCTAGAGGGTTTCTGTATAGCTACTTCCTTTCCTCGGCTTTCTTTCAACAATACAAATACATATTTATTACTTTCTTATAAGATTAGAGTATTGGCTCATTGGGCCTGGTGCCCTTCTATCAGTATTTCCTGCTGCCTTAGAGATGGCACTTCTTCTTTTACCATTGTTGGTATTTCTTGTGTACTGTTGTAATTTAGAGTTATCATTGTTGGTACTCCAGCTTTTCTGTCCTTTTATAGTTATTTCTGCTGCTGTTTGACAATGTCTGAATAACTAACTGGTTTTAAAAAGTGCTCATTCTGTAGGTATACGATTCCTAATTTGGGCGCCCACTCAGAGTATGTTTATTGCCTTGGTGCTGGGCATCTTAACACTGAGTGTGATGTTTGTGCAGGGTTTAATGACAGAGTGCTCATAGAGTGCAAGAAGAAACTGATATTGAAAGGCCTGATTCTGTCCACTTCGTCTTCTGGAGCAACTCCCCCCCCAAGAAATCCTTGGAATTTTCCAAGGGGGGATACCGAAGACAAGGCTATAGACTCATGGAAGCATTCCTTTGATTGCTGTCCTCCTCCTGCTTCAGGCTCGACTCTTTATGAGAAAATAGAAAAATTATTAGTCCCAACTACTTCCTTGGATGCAACTCCTCCTAAATCAAGATCCTTGGATCCATCTGTCCCTTCAGATCTGACTTGAGCCAATTCAAAGTCTCCTCAGATCAGGCCACTTGGATTTCCCCAGAGCCTATTTCTTCGACATTTCAAAAACATTTCTTATAGGAGACACCTTGAAGGATGTCCAGGTCAAGGAGCGTAATGGAAGCAAATGTGGACAGAATGATGAGAAAGTTTCTTAGAACCAAGATTCACTTGGAAGTAATGTCTCTGTCACCCATGCGATCTGTGAGCCTACTACTACTAGTCCAGTAGTCCGCCCCCAACTTTTGACTCCTACTCCAATCCTTCTACTGGTTTTGCAGTCTTTGGACCTGAGAATCCTGAGTTTGTCTGTGTCTGATCCCAAGGCTTGGCCCTCCTTGACTCTGACACCTTCTGTGATCCAGATGGCTCTGACCCTGTTGAAGCCAGAAGGATCTAGGGTCCATTGCACTGGTGCCCGATCTGGAGCTTTGGGCTTGACTCTGATTCTCAGAGCCATCCCTTCCCCTCGAAGCTTCTGTGCTGGACAGTTCCACTCTGACCTCTGTATCAAGGCAGGATCTTGGGGATGCTCAGAGCTGTCCTGGACAGGTGGCTTCTACTCCTAACACGCCGGCTCTGGGTTTCCCCATAACCTCTGCCTTTGATGTATGGGAGAGAGCTTTTTTCACCTCTGTGACAAGACAACCTTGTCCCCCATGGGTCTGTCCTCTCCACAGCTCTCTACTTTGGATCCAAGTCTTGTCATCCTGTCCCATCGGGACATCTGGCCTGGTCAAGCCTAGAGACAGTCATCATCTAAGATTCTTCTCATACTTCCAAGTCCCACTGGAGAGCCTCCTGAAAAGGTTATGTACAAAAAGAGGCACTTAGATTCCCCACAAGAATCTTTGACAGAAGGCACTGATTTTGAAGAAGGGCAGAAGTCCCCCAGATCACCTCTTGAATATGTCTCCTTCAGCAAAATACTCAAACTTTTGAGACAAAAATGTGGCTGGTCTTTTAATTTCCCCTTCCAGAAGGACTCACTGTTTCTGTAGGCTTTTGGAGACAGCTCAGCTATGTCTTGGTAGTCCCCCAGGGGGATGAGATGGTGGACCTCATCTCTCTCTGGGCTCATGAAGACTATTCAGAAAAGGCCAGATATGTACCTTGGTGCACCAAAGGACAGGGCCTGTTGGAGTAAGGGTCCACAAATGAAAGCTGTAGTGGTAGCAACAGCCACCTAGAAAGAACTTTCTGAACACAGTTTTTCTGTCCACCCCCTGAGCAGTGAGTTCAGGGCATTGGACAGGATTGGGAAGCATGTTTATTCATCAGCAACCTGTGACCTCATATCACTGAACTACGTGGCACATGTTACGAGATTTCAGAGGGAATTGATCAAGGAGTCTTCCAATACCGATACCATCTTAGGGTCCATGTCTGCGGAGGACAAGAAGATGATTTCTTCACAATTGGCCACCCTATAGTCCTTATCAAATGCTACATGAGGTTGTTTTCTCACACCTCATAGGGAGCATTGAGAGCTGCAGGTTCAGGAATTGCTGTAAAAAGGCATACCTGGATGCACCTTTGTGACTTTGCGGAGCCCTTCAAAACTTTATTCATCAATGGTCCCTTTGATGGATCCACCTCGTTTGGCCCCAAGATAAAGGAAACTCTCTCCAGGAGTGAATAAGATGGAAGATGCTGTCTGCCATAGGGATATGTTTTTCTACCCCCTCAGAGGACTTTTTCACAGACTCAGAGAGGAGGTGAAAATATGTGGTTCGGCAAAATGCAAGGATCCTCCCAGTACTTGTATAGAGACAGACCTCCCTGTGGTAGAGGAGGGGGTTGTAATGGTAGACATTTCCCTCTTGGCTGAAGGGCCCTTCAGCATCAGGGTTTCAGGAGTGTTTTCTTTGCTAAGCCCTTTCAGCTCCCCAGAAAGGTTGCCTGACTGCTGAAGTCTGGAGGCAGTCATGGGGGCATTTATCTCTGCACCCAGAAGCCTCAACAACCATCACCAAAGATACTGGGTGCTCAATATAATTTTCAGAGGTTTTTAGAAACCTTTTTTGCTTCCACCTCCTCAACATACCAAAAAGTTTCCTGACATTCCACCCAGTCAGAGGACAGCAGCTGCCATAAAAATAGAAAAGCTACTTGGAAAAAGAGTCATCTAAATGGCCCCCCAGACCAGGAAGGATCCAGAACCAGTTTATTAAACACTGAAAGTTCCGGATGGCCACAGTTCAGTCCATTCTGCTGCTCCTTTGCAAGGACGATTAGATGTGCTCTGTAGATCTCAAGGATGTCTACTATCACATCCAGGAGACATCTATGCTTCCAGGTGGGAGCCATTCACTACTAGTACAAGGCCCTACCCTTTTGTTTCACCACAGTCTCCAGGGTGTTCAGCAAGTGTATGGTAGTGATCACAACTCATTTGAGACTGCTAGGATTCTTGGTGTTTCCCTTTCTCAATGACTGGCTCATGTCTGTTCCCACCAACTCTCTACTGATTCAGGTCAGGGACTACTTGCTCCATCTATGTCTTCAACTAGGTATCACAGAAAACTATGCCAAGTCTTAGGTCTCCCCGCTCAAGTAATGGAATTCACTGGTGCTCATCTAGATACAGTGACACAGATCACAAGCTTACCTCTGACAAGGCGAAACACTGTACAGAGCCAGGCATCATACATTCTCTCTCTTCCTTTGCTTCCAGCCAGGCTAGTTTAATAGCATTTTGGATCTCTGACAGCTTCTATAGTTGTGGTACCTTTGGCTAGATTTTATATGAGCGTACTGGATGCTAGCAGTACAATGGTCGATAGATGATAAGACACCACCTTTTCACCACATAGATTTGAATTACAGATTTTTTTTAGAAAACATGTAGCATGGTGGATTCATGCAGAAAAAGTTTTGCAGGGCCACCCTTTCATTTCTTCTACACCCAAGGTTACAGTGACTATGGATGCCTCCCAATTAGGCTGGGTGAATGGGGCATTACATGGGAAGGATTGTCCAAGGCAGTTGGTCTCAGTTGGAAACTAACTTTAATGTCCTAGAAATTAGAGCAGACCTTTTAGTACTGCAGGCATTTCAAGATGTTCTCCCACTAGGGAGGGCTGCTATACAGACAGAAAATATGTTGGTTGTCTAGTACATCAACAAGCAAGAGGGAACTGATCCTTCCTTTTATGTTGAGAAGCAATGAGAGTGTGGCAGTGGGTGATCTCTTCTGGCCACTTTCTGCTAGCAATGCATATTCTGGGGAAGTCCAACATGCTGGCAGACAAACTGAGCAGCTCCATCATACACTTTCATGAGTGGTCTGTCATTCCGTTAATGTTGGAATTTATATTTTGCCAATGGGACCAACCATACTGAGATTTCTATGCTTCTCCCCTCAATACCAAATGTAGCAGGTAGTTTGCCCTGATCCCTCCAAAGGGGGAGTCACTAAGAGACTGTCTGATTCATGACTGGCCTTCCAGTCTCCTTTATGCCTCCCCTCAACTCCTCTCATTCCTAAGTTTTTTCAGAAAGCATTTCAGCGGAAGAACAGAGTAATCTTCATTGCCCTATTCTGGCCTCAACAAGTGTGTTTTCCCTTCCTGTGGTCTCACCGAGTTCACTCTCCCTGAGTGTTGGATCCTTATCAGGACCTTCTATCATACCTATCAGAGATATATCACCCAGATATTCAGAACCTCAAGTTGACTGTATGGTTTCTCCACTTCCAATGATGGCTAGGCAGCCCAAGCTTTCTTTCTCAGTTCTTCATATCCTTACATCATCCCAGAATGATTCAGCTAGAAAGATTTATAAGTGCAAACAGAAAAGATTTTCCATTTGGGCCCTTCAGAAGAAACTAGATCCAGTCACTTATTCCAGGTATTTTTGACTTCCTTGCTTCCATTTTTAATAGTGGAGCCAGCTATTCTAGATCCAACTTGCTGTCATTTCTAATTCACCTAGGCAAGAACCATTCTTCCTTGGCATCACTGAAATTATGTAAGGCCTTTCTCAAAGGTACCTTTTTACTTCGTCCGCATATTAAGGACCATACTCCTCTGTGAGGTTTAACAGTGCTTCTTCAGGCTTTGACCTAGCCCCCTTCAAACCATTTGCCAAAGTGGACTTAAAATCCCTGCCATGGAACGCAATTTTTCTGGTTGCAATTTCATCAGCTAGATAAGTGTTAGATCTCCAAGCACTTTTTTCCCAGCTGCCATATCCAATTTTAAATAAGGATGGGCATCCCTCAGAGAGTAATCCTTCCTTTCTACCTAAGGTGCAGGTTCAGGAATTGCTGTAAGAAGGCATACCTGGATGCACCTTTGTGACTTTGCGGAGCCCTTCAAAACTTTATTCATCAATGGTCCCTTTGATGGATCCACCTCGTTTGGCCCCAAGATAAAGGAAACTCTCTCCAGGAGTGAATAAGATGGAAGATGCTGTCTGCCATAGGGATATGTTTTTCTACCCCCTCTGAGAACTTTTTCACAGACTCAGAGAGGAGGTGAAAATATGTGGTTCGGCAAAATGCAAGGATCCTCCCAGTACTTGTATAGAGACAGATCTCCCTGTGGCAGAGGAGGGGGTTGTAATGGTAGACATTTCCCTCTTGGCTGAAGGGCCCTTCAACATCAGGGTTTCAGGAGTGTTTTCTTTGCTAAGCCCTTTCAGCTCCCCAGAAAGGTTGCCTGACTGCTGAAGTCTGGTGGCAGTCATGGGGACATTTATCTCTGCACCCAGAAGCCTCAACAACCATCACCAAAGATACTGGGTGCTCAATATAATTTTCAGAGGTTTTTAGAAACCTTTTTTGCTTCCACCTCCTCAACATACCAAAAAGTTTCCCGACATTCCACCCAATCAGAGGACAGCAGCTGCCATAAAACTAGAAAAGCTACTTTGAAAAAGAGTCATCTAAATGGCCCCCCAGACCAGGAAGGATCCAGAACCAGTTTATTAAACACTGAAAGTTCCGGATGGCCACAGTTCAGTCCATTCTGCTGCTCCTGTGCAAGGATGATTAGATGTGCTCTATAGATCTCAAAGATGTCTACTATCACATCCAGGAGACATCTATGCTTCCAGGTTGGAGCCATTCACTACTAGTACAAGGCCCTACCCTTTTGTTTCACCACAGTCTCCAGGGTGTTCAGCAAGTGTATGGTAGTGATCACAACTCATTTGAGACTGCTAGGATTCTTGGTGTTTCCCTTTCTCAATGACTGGCTCATGTCTGTTCCCACCAACTCTCTACCGATTCAGGTCAGGGACTACTTGCTCCATCTATGTCTTCAACTGGGTATCACAGAAAACTATGCCAAGTCTTAGGTCTCCCCGCTCAAGTAATGGAATTCACTAGTGCTCATCTAGATACAGTGACACAGATCACAAGCTTACCACTGACAAGGTGAAACACTCTACAGAGCCAGGCATCATACATTCTCTCTCTTCCTTTGCTTCCAGCCAGGCTAGTTTTATAGCATTTTGGATCTTTGGCAGCTTCTATAGTTTTGGTACCTTTGGCAAGATTTTATATGAGCGTACTGGATGCTAGCAGTACAATGGTCGATAGTTGATAAGACACCACCTTTTCACCACACAGATTTGAATTACAGATTTTTTTTTTAGAAAACACGTAGCATGGTGCATTCATGCAGAAAAAGTTTTGCAGGGCCACCCTTTCATTTCTTCTACACCCAAGGTTACAGTGACTATGGATGCCTCCCAATTAGGCTGGGTGAATGGGGCATTACATGGGAAGGATTGTCCAAGGCAGTTGGTCTCAGTTGGAAACCAACTTTAATATCCTAGAAATTAGAGCAGTCCTATTAGTATTGCAGGCATTTCAAGATGTTCTCCCACTAGGGAGGGCTGCTATACAGACAGAAAATATGTTGGTTGTCTAGTACATCAACAAGCAAGAGGGAACTGATCCTACCTTTTATGTTGAGAAGCAATGAGAGTGTTGCAGTGGGTGATCTCTTCTGGCCACTTTCTGCTAGCAATGCATATTCTGGGGAAGTCCAACATGCTGGCAGACAAACTGAGGAGCTCCATCATACACTTTCATGAGTGGTCTGTCATTCCATTAATGTTGGAAATTATGTTTTGCCAATGGGACCAACCATACTGAGATTTCTATGCTTCTCCCCTCAATACCAAATGCAGCAGGTAGTTTGCCCTGATCCCTCCAAAGGGGGAGTCACTAAGAGACTGTCTGATTCATGATTGGCCCTCCAGTCTCTTTTATGCCTCCCCTCAACTCCTCTCATTCCTAAGTTTTTTCAGAAAGCATTTCAGCGGAAGAGCAGAGTAATCCTCATTGCCCTATTCTGGCCTCAACAAGTGTGTTTTCCCTTCCTGTGGTCTCACCGAGTTCACTCTCCCTGAGTGTTGGATCCTTATCAGGACCTTCTATCGTACCTGTCAGAGATATATCACCCAGATATTCAGAACCTCAAGTTGACTGTATGGTTTCTCCACTTCCAATGATGGCTAGGCAGCCCAGGCTTTCTTTCTCAGTTCTTCATATCCTTACATCATCCCAGAAAGATTCAGCTAGAAAGATTTATAAGTGCAAACAGAAAACATTTTCCATTTGGGCCCTTCAGAAGAAACTAGATCCAGTCACTTATTCCAGGTATTTTTGACTTCTTTGCTTCCATTTTTAATAGTGGAGCCAGCTATTCTAGATCCAACTTGCTGTCATTTCTAATTCACTTAGGCAAGAACCATTCTTCCTTGGCATCACTGAAATTGTGTAAGGCCTTTCTCAAATGTACCTTTTTACTTCATCCGTATATTAAGGACCATACTCCTCTGTGAGGTTTAACAGTGCTTCTTCAGGCTTTGACCCAGCCCCCTTTAAACCATTTGCCAAAGTGGACTTAAAATTCCTGCCATGGAACACAATTTTTCTGGTTGCAATTTCATCAGCTAGATAAAGTATTAGATCTCCAAGCACTTTCTTCCCAGCTGCCATATCCAATTTTAAATAAGGATGGGCATCCCTCTGGAGTAATCCTTCCTTTCTACCTAAGATCGTATCAGAGGCATCTATCAACTAGTCCATCAACCTACCTGTTTTCTTTCCATAATTTTTCAATAAATGTGAATACATGTTACACATGTTGTATGTATATAGATAGCACAGATTCAGTCTCATAGAACCAGAGATTAGAGGAAATCCGACCAGTTGCTTGTCTCTTTTTCTAAGGCTAAATGGGCAAGACAGTATCAAAAATAACCCTAGTCAGATGGCTCAATGATTGCATTTCTTTTGTTTATAAGTCCAAAGGGCTGACATTAACTAAACCTCCTAAGGCTCATTCCCCCAGATCTGTGGCCTTGTCATCTGTCTTCTGGTCCAGAGCTTCCATAGATGGCATTTGTGCAGCTGCTACTTGGTCCACTGCTCATACCTTTATTGCTCATTAAATTGAATATTTTATCATGGAATAAGGTTCCGCTGTACTTTGGAATATCTTTCCTTGAGGACCACTCATAGTTTCCTTAGCTGAGGAATCTGTCCCATCGGTTGAAGAATAGATGAAAAAATCAACATCAGATACAAAAGTTATATATTCACCATAACAGTGCATCTGTGCTGTCTCTTTTAATCTTTCCTCAACCTCCTGCCCTCCAGCCGCTTTCCTTCTTTGAGAGTTTTTCATTTGGGCCCCTAGTATGTCCTGAGATGTAATTTCTGTTCTTTGTGCAGAATGAACTCCAATCTCTTTCCCTTTTTTTTTTCCTAAATGACATGTCATTTAATTTACAGCATATTTTGTATATTTTTTTTATTGGATACTTTTTTTGATGCATGATGGTAGGCTTATAAGAGGGCAAACTTGATCTGAGGTGATTTAAGTGAAGGAGAAGGAATATGATTAAAGGGAGGAGCTCGAGCTACATTGCTGTAGTCTAACAAAGATAATTCAACCTACTCCTTATAGTTTAAAAGTAAAAGAAAGACATATCTGATGGAACCTTACTTTGTGATGTTATCCAAGCCAAATCACAAGAATTATGGGTGTCCTTGCAAGGAATATGCTTATCACAACAACATTTACCCTTCTTGACACACACAAGAAATTTTTACTATAACTTTTCCACAGAAAAAGGAAGGATCCCCATTGGGGACACTTTTTTCCCTATAACTAAAAGTGAAACTGACTGCCAATACTCATGCCACTAAGCTTACAAGAAGTCTGCATAAGCATACATACAGCAAGAACATTCTGATATTTGGCACACCCATATGTCCATTTTATGCCAGCAAATAAGGAGGCCAAAGCTTTGTAGACCGTCTGAATGTTCAATATCCTTGGCAAGACACATCCCATATAGTTATCATTACTGCAGTAATGATCTAATGAAAAGCATCTTACTCTCTTTGTAAACTGGCCAAGTTTGCCTTCAGGCAGCTTACATTCCATCAGAGCACAGCACAGTAGCAAACTGTGCGACCATTTTTGGCACACCAATATAACCCTGTCATTCTGGCACATTTTCTTATGCCAAAGGCAGATGTATGACATGCAAGGTAGCAGAAAAAACTTTGTAGATTAACTGGCATACAATTTCCTAGCAGGACATGTCTCATACTAGCAATTAATGTGACAGTGATCTATTTCAGCACCTACTGACATGGTCGGTAAACTATATCGTATAAGAAACACCTTGTTATTGCTACCCCTGTTGAGGCTAAGTCATCACTGTTGTGTTATTTTCTTTTGATTTAGTATTGCAGAAGTCAAAAAAACATATAGAAAATTACCTTAAATACTATTTATGCCTACACATGCTTAATACTGCCCCACTGCTGTGTTATTAAGGTCTTCAGATAGGTTCATGGTAGATGCTGTTTTTTATTTGCAAATTACATACTCTATAATATATTTAATGCAAAGTCTGTACAGCAGCAACGTTTCATACCCTTGTCTTGTCTATGGTTTGCTTTACAGTGGTAAATTGTAGCCAAAGTTAGCATGCTGCCGGTGCTTGTTTTTCCAGTTTAGTTCCTGGCTGGGGTGCCTTCTGTGTGGAATCTGCACGATAATATTAATTCCTGTTTCTGTCTGTCTGTCTTTCTGTATTTTTTACTTTTTATTGTAATCATTTGCTAACCAAGTAACCCCACTAAAGGCAAGTGTCGTATTCATCAACAACATAACAGCATGTTCTGGTTAAGTATCTTACTCAGATTTAAACAGCTTGTAAAAGAATTAGACTCAGCACTCCAAGATGAAGCTTACTGGTAATCCATAGCCTTAGCTCTGTGCACTAAACTGCAAGGACGTTCATAACTTTTCATTAATGGGCCCATGAAGCCCTATTTTTTCCAACAATGGGTACTGGCTTTTCTTTCATACCTTGTTGTCTATCTGAGGTGTTAGTGCTGGTCTAAAGAGGAACAGACTCCCCATACAGGTTAAAGGAAGGAAAATCAATTTCATTTTTCATGCTGAACAAAGGATCAATGTTGCAAGAGAGAGTCCAGAGTTAACACTTTCTGTCTGAAGTTTTTTTGTCCTAGTATTGAATTTCTGTACCACTTGAGAAGTAGAACTATTATTTTAAAGCAGCTAATCCTGCTTAATGTAGTTGGGCGTGATGGTTTACTATCATAATATCGATGAACAAAATAATTTCAGACTAAAACACTGAACCACAACCATAGGAAAAAAAATGCTGCCAAATCACAATGTCGAATCAGCTGAATGAATTAGGCTGATTCAACATTAAAGTGAAACACATTACGTGATGTCTGTGTAGGAGCGTAGAAACACTAAACTCCTTCACCTAACATCACATTTTTGCAGGGGACCCCACCCCCACACCCCCTGCTAACTATATATTCCAACTCCAAGATCGTACTACAATGAGGAAAGGGATGAATTTCCCAAACCGCACTAAACTGTGATTCCTGACAGTACTTCGAGTTCATATCGGCGAATGCACAGTGCATTCGCTGATATGAACTTTTGACATAGAGATGTTCAGTAAGATGGACGTTCAAAAATCCAACGTTTGAGTGTTCCATCTGTGGACAATCTCCGTTTGCAATTTTCATGGTAAACTGGGCATGACAGAGTGGTAGATATTATAGTGAGTAGTGGAAATTACTTAAAATGTCATATATTTCTCTGGACAAAATCATCTCAGTTTTTTTAGTCAGGTGTCTAAGGCAGAAAATGTATGTTTGCTTGTTTAACCTGTGTCTACGTCTTTCGTGGGTGTATTTTTTTACTAATTTATTATGACTTGCCTGTTAAAATTGCTTCAAGAACATTCCCTGGGATTCAGAAAGGACTAGTGTAATGGGAACTCAGAAGATTTCTGCATTGCCTTTCATATTTAGAGACCACTCTCACTGAGTTTTCCCCTCATGGGGACTCAACACAGAGCATGGTTGTATAGTTTAAGCTTCAGCCTAATATGGTAGTCTGGACAGTAGCTAATGCTAATTAGGCATATGTTTCCCCCCAGATGTCTGCAGTTCCAGATTTGCTAGGCCAGTGATTCAGAGAATCACTAGGCTAAGGAAAGTTTAACTCTGGGAGTAAAATTTCATCTCCATGAAAACATATCTGTCACTTATTCATTCCCAAGGGTGTATTTTACTGCAGGTAATTCAGCAAAGAAGTGGGAATTAAGTGTGTGTTAGTGTGTGGACATATGTTTACATGTCTGTAGATGCATGAATGAGGCTTCATGAATGTGTGTGTGTGTGTGTTTGTCTACTTCACCTTCGATGGTTTCACTAGGGCAATTTAGGAGGGGAATTGTGAGTCTGGTTGTTTGTGTGTGTGTTCCAGTGTGTATGTTGGCTTATGCATATGGGTAAATAGGAGAGTGCTTCCATGAGTATGACTGAGTTTGGGGAGTTGTTTGTAGATGAGTTGATTGTGTGTGTGTGTGTGTGTGTGTGTGTGTGTGTGTGTGTGTGTGTGTGTGTGTGTGTGTGTGTGTGTGTGTGCTCGCGCGCGAGTGTGAGTGCAGGGGGTGACTTTGCCAATGCAGTGCATGGGCTGCTAGGGACAGCACTGACACTGTCACTACTGACTGTGCAGTTTTAGATTCAGAGACATTGTAATGAGCCAATAACGAGGTCTTTCTCATTGCAGCTGTACCTGTATCTGAATCTCATTTTCTCATTATCAAGCTAACTGACAAACTCATGTTGGGCAATTAGTTACAAGTCTGGCTTTTCATTTGACACTGATAAGTCGGAATTCACTGAATTGTGGACATTAATTTTTTCTTTTAGCAAGGATGCACCTTCCTCTACTCTAACATTTATTGAAAGAGAGTGATTGTGTGTGTAGAGAGGAATAGGAGATGCCTAATAAGAAGGATTATGGCACCAATCCTCCTAAAATGTTGCTTTACTTTTGTTGCAGTTTTGCTATTAATACATAAGGCGTAGACACTGGGATACAGACATAATCTAATATCTTTTATTAGATCTTCATAGGTTTTGCAGTTTACTCAAAGTTTCGGGCTGACAAGAGCCCTTCATCAGAATTACTCCTGTGAGCCAACAGATTCTCCCAAATATGTGTTAGGCTACACACCCAGCTGTGGTTCTCTAGCTACCTCCAGAATTACAACATTCACTTCTCTTAGATAGTGACTTTTCTTAGGCACCCATCGCCACTCTCAAGAGTACCACAAAGTTAGTATTTAGCCCACTTTCTCTTTCATTATGTACAGGACACACCATTTTCTGCTGTGCTGAAGCTATTGAGGGATTGCAAAATGGTCTGCTGTTTGTCTTTTGTAAAATAAAGATTCTCTGACAGATGCTGGGATCAGACCTAAATCTTGTCCAAAGCAAATGATTACCCTTTTACACCTACCAGTCATAACTAAAATTGACATTTGTAGTGGCATAAATAAAGAGACAGTCACTATTACTTAAAACTTAGGTGTTCAGATTGATCTCAAACTGAAGTTAGATCAGCAAATTATTGCCACTGTTAAAAAGATCTGCAAACATCACAAACTGTTATACAGCTCCTCCTGCCCAGACTACCTTACAGGTGAAGAACACAGTGTAATGATATTCAAAATTAAACTAAACTTGCTAGGCAACAGCATGTCAACTGTGATTTAAGTTAAATAGCTGCTGGTACCAAACAGTAGTCCTCTGTTAACTAAAGTTATACTCACCGTACCTGCTGCTTGGCTCTATAAGCTGTAGAAGGTGACTCCATCATTGTAATGTATGCAGTCCAAGCCTGTTTTCCCATATATGTGTGTGTCATGATTACTAACATCCACAAAGTGACAAATCTCAGACGTTATTTCACTATATTGAATATGTGATGATCTTTGTACTTGGCATTCTCATTGTAATATGCAACGGAAAGGTTATATTGTTAACTTATAACCTGTGATGTTTTATATACTGTATAATAGTATAATACATACAAACATGCATATATAAAGTGTGTGTATCTGTGTATCTGTGTGTGTGTGTGTGTGTGTGTGTGTGTGTGTGTGTGTGTGTGTGTGTGTGTGTATTTATAAAACAAAATTAACCTGTTCCTGTTCTTGCTCTTAAACAAAACAGCTTCGTAATAAAAAAATGCCTAAAATCACAACTCTTTAAATGTTCTTCATTTTGGTTGGACATTTTCCTTTGCATGTACTGATGATATGTTAGACATATTTTATAATGTTTTTTAGCTAGTAAAAGTCTGTTTGCCATTACATAAAGTTTAGCTAAGCACTCATTTTCCTAGATAATTGAAAATAAAATGCTTTGACAATTTTGCTGGACATTTGAAGTCGATTCTTTCAGGTGTTTCTACCAACATTACTCCTGGAGTTAATAACAAAAACTCAAAATATGTGTTTCTGATGGAATGGGGTCGGAACTTTCTGAACCATCTCGATTTTTTTAAAAATGAAGATAATTAATTCTGTAATTCTGGTTATCGTCAGTATTAATAGAGATGTGTTAGAGGTACAGTCCATTTCTTAGTAACATCAATTTGCTAGTCTTATTGGTACTTCAAACATTTTATTGTATTTTTCAAAGAATATTATGAAAACAAGGAATGACAAAGGGAGGAAATGCAAGAGATGAAGGAGGGAAGTGGATGCCCTATCAGACATTAATCTGCCCATGGTATATGTAAGAAAATGAAGTCAAAACTGAAAATACAATAAAATAATTTTATGTTCATAGAGTGGACCACTACTATAATTACACCTGTACAAGCTGGGACAGGACAACAGGATAATTCCATCACCTGTGCAAAGTCAGATAATAATGATGGTGATGCCAAGACACAGCTCCAGTCATAGCTGCATGTCACATAAGTACTGTCTTTTTCCCTTCTGATGACTCCTCCACCCCTTGTGCAGGGTGAAGATATGACCTCAACCAGACCTGTTTTGCAGGCTGTACAGCCAGAGCACTGAACATTCCCATTAGGAAGCTCCCCTGCAATTGACAGCACCAGTAGTTCTTCCTATGTGGTTGCAACTGCAGAGGAGTGCACTGCATCTGATGTTGGCATACCCACCATAGAACAGTCTAGCAGGGGGGCTTCCAATGCTGTTACATGTCACAATCAGCTCCTCATATGTGGGCTTATTCAACAAATGTGCAGTGCTACCACCTGGGAACAGTTTACTGTTTCTGTACCAACAAAAATATGATTGGTATGGTGTGTGGCTTCTGTGAAGCTGTCAACCATCAGTGTCAATGCCTTTGTGATGCCATGGAGTCCAGGGATAATGCCATGCCAGGATTCATGAGGACTGTGGTGCCCCATGTTGCTGACATGTCTACCTCCATGCAGAGGCTAGCAAATGTCAACATCTATGCCATTTTTATGGTCATGAGTGGGTACATGCAAAGGATGGTCATTTGGGGAGGCCATCACAGGATACACAATCTGCTGTTGCAGGTCACAGGTTGTCTCACTTCACCACACCCACATCATGGGTAGTAGTGTGGACTGTCAGACTGCAAGGGTGGAGCACCATTCCAGCTGTATCCATACAAGCCTTGTTTTCATGGCAGCATAACATTCCTGTCATAGGGGCACTATTCCAGCACAGTGGCCCCAGTCAGAACCCCATCATGCTAGGCCCTCCCAATTATGTTTACATAGTATGAAGTGGCTGCTATATGCTGACTGTCAGCCTCACTGCATTATTTTAGTACAACTAACTATACTACTTTTTGAGCCTGCAGCCACCTCTTCTATAAAGCTTTTAACTTGGAAGTCTGTCCTGCTAATAGCCTTAACCACTGCTATGTGGGTATGTGAATTATAGGCCCTTATGTCTATTCAGCCTTTTTTGATTTTTCACATGGACAGTATGAGTCATAAAGCAAATTATTCCTTTATTTCTAAAGTTCTAACTGAATTTACTCTTTATCAATCTATATACTTTCCTGTTTTCTAGACTAACCTTCAAAATAAAGGTAAAAGGATTCTTCAAAGCTTGGATGTCCACATGCACCTTAGATTTTTTTATATAGGCAAAACTAAAGACCTTGGGAAGTCTAACCATCTTTTTGTGTCTTGTGATGATAGGAAAAAAATCATATCCTTGCAAGTTATATATCACCTTTATGACCCAAGTAACCCAACTCATATTTGAACTTACTGTAGGCCCTCAACATTCAACCCAGAACCATATTCATGGGTGATTTCAACTGCCCTACCATAAACTATGATACTTACATGACCCCAAAATTAGAGACTCAGTGATTCCTGGACTTTGTAAACACAAATACCTTGGACCAGATAGTCCATATGCCCACTAGGGGTGCAAATGTACTCAACCTGGTACTCACAAAAATGGGAGAATGCTGTATCCACCTCTAGTGTGGTGTCCGCTCTGGTAAGGTCAGACTACAAAGTTGTCTCTTCCATAATGAAATTCAGTTCTGTGAACCTGGCTAACTCTCTAACATTTAGGAACTATTATATGGCAAACTTCCTACTGCTGAGTGATAACCTTTCAAAATTTCAACCCCACCCAAACACAGTTGCCTATGCATAATTGTTCACAGAAACCCTGTACAATCATGTCAATAAATGCATAGAGACATCTGTGTCTACAAGAAATATGTCCAGAAGTAACTAAAAAAAATTAAAATCCTCCTCATGTAATGCAAACATAAACAGCTTGTACAACAAAAGAAAAAAGTCAGAGCCAAGAGGAAGAAGTGCTACACGCAGCATGATAAAAACCCTCTCATCAATCTAAATAAATAATTAAGAGGGCAAATCAAGTCGATTAAAGCCAAATGTAAGGTAAAGATAGCCTCCTAGGCAAAAGACAACCTCAAAACTTTCTTTAGCTATGCCCGAAACCTTAAGGGCATTACATAGCAGTGTGCAGAACTGATTGTAAATTGAGCCACCTACACAGAGACATTTAATGTGGTGCAATATTTATGCAAAGGAGAAAGCAAAACTAATCAATGCAAAAAGAGCAACACCAAGGATATTTGAAGAGAAATACAGGAAAAGACATCCGGATATGGAAAATTTTATAATACAAAAAATAGGAAAACAAAGAGGGAAAAGTAGAAAAAGTGGATTAGTAATGGAGAAGTTAAAGAAATAGGAACGAAGGTTATGGAGTACTTGCAAAGTGAAGGATTTAGTGTAGACAATTTAACTCAGATAACAACACAACAGGATAGAGCAATGGACCCCCAAATTAAGGAGAGACCAGTGGAGCAGGAAACATCTAATCATTTGAGATATAAAGATACTTTGGAGCCTTACATAGTAAACCAGTACAAATGTTCAGTTGGAGCTATACAGCATGGGGAAGAACAGGAAACTGTGGCAACTCTTGACACAGTCAATGTTGTGGAGTGATAGGCCAGTGAGTTCCCATATGAAAGAGCAATGGATGACACACGGTGAAACTGAAGAGAACGTGGCACAGGAAGAAGCCCTGAAACGTTCTATATAATGCCCACAGGAAATGGTGAACAATGAATGTGACCTCAATTTAGAAGAAAATGATTTAAAAGAAGAGTTACTTCATTTGATAGAGATGGATAGACATATTACGAGCAATGAAATAAGTAGACTGCAGAAGGTCAATATAACCCAAAATGTTAGAAGTTTGATAAAATAAATGAACACAGTAATTAGAGCTGTCTGTAGAGATTTATGTGATATAACAGACGTAAATAGGATACATTACTGTGCAGCCAAATTAATAATAGATAAAGTCCTACCACAAGAACACAGGGTAGTAAGGGAAAGGACGAGGAGAAATCATATGCCATCATGGAAGTATTGCATAGAGAAAACTATAAAGCAATTAAGACAAGAAGTGTGACTGTTAGAAGAGTGTAGAAGAGGGAACAGATCAACAAAAATACTCAGAAAGATAGACGTAATGAAAGCAATGTGCAGTATTATAATGGATCAGGATTTATCATGTGCTATCTCAGATAAATTAAAAATATCAGCACAGACAGAAAAACGTAGAAGATATACAAATATATATAAAGGAAAAGTACAAAATAAGCAATTTATTAATGATCCAAAAAAGTTTTATAGAGAATTGGGAAACAAGGTATAAGGAATTGAAAGACTACCAAAAAAAGAAGAAATAGATACATTTTGGAAAAGTATTTATGAAGATCATGTGGAACACAGCAAAGATGCTAAATGGATAGAAGAAGTAAAAGAAAGAATAAGAAGTTCAAATGTACAGGATATGCAATGGGATGAAGTAATGGCCAGAGACATTGAAACAAAGTTAAGAAAATCCTCTAATTCAGTGATGCACAACCTTTTTGTGAGGAGGGCCACAACACAAATACTTAATGCATCTGCAGGCCACTACAAAACATAGTAAGTCATTACAAGTTAACAATAGGTACAGGTGACTGGCATTTTTACTTAAGACAGCAGTCATGAAATTGCCTGTTTTCTACATCAACTTTGCATTTAACTTTATTCTGGCTTGCAACCATAGGTTCATAGCTGTATACTAGGCTATTGGCCCTGGGGCCTTTACAAGCCTAGCCCATAGAAGTGCCCTGGCATTGTGCATGACTTATTACAAACTCTTGCAGAAAGTTACTACTGTTTACAGACTATAAGTTATAAACAAGAAAGAATGGTTACTTCCACGGCTAAAATTAGAGGTGTGTGCAACTGCAGTCAATTAGGCAAGTAAGCACGTGCTAGAAGGTTTGCATGACTGGAGTAAGGCGTAGTATTTTTTCACTTTTTTTAAAATTCTTTGGTTATTCTCCGGGGGCCGGATGGCTTGGCGTGGAGGGCCAGATGATTTGCACTACTGCTCTAATTGGAAACCCCAGGCCCAGATGCAGTACCTAACTTCTGGCTAAACGTATTAACATATTTGTACAAAGATTTAGCCATGAGTAAGAACTGTTTATATGTGCACCCCAAACAGTCACCAGCCTGGCTAACAACAGGAAAAACTATGCTCTTACTTATGAATGAACCTGCAAGCTACCCTTAAAATTATAGTCAATAACTTGTCTTCCAACAACATATAAACTATACACTGGAATTGTCGCCGACAGAGTTTATAGTCATTTAGAAGAAAACTCAATTATGGCAATAGAACAAAAGGGTAATAAAAGAAAGTCATGTGGAACAAAGGATCATTTGTTGTTAAATAAAGTCATACTGGTGAACTGTAAAAAGCGGACAAATCTAAGTATGGCATGGATAGACTACAAAAAAAAAACATTTCACAGTATCCCATATTAATGGATAAAAGAGTGCTTAAAAATGTATCAGGTGCACCCTACACTGATAAACTACATCACAGTGACCATGAAACAGTGGCAAACCACTTTGCAGTTAAGCCATGATAAAGGACAAATTATTATTCCAGGGATAAAAATCCAAAGGTGGATATTTCAGGGTGACTCTCTGCCACCGCTGCACTTTTGCCTTGTCCTTAACCCATTAACCTATCAGTTTAACAGATTAGGTCATGGCTATAATTTGGCTCCCAGAAAGCAACAAAGTGTAAAGACTTCTCATCTTCTCTTTATTGATGATGTAAAACAGTATAGCTTATCAGGTGAGGATTCTTCTCCCTGCCTACTGCTGTGCGTCTCCATTCCCCTGCGAGTGAGTAGCACAAGCTTCATATAGTGGATGCTCCCTGCAGCTTCTCCAGGCCACTGTATAACCTACCTTGAGAGTAACCTGAAACTGATATCCTGACTTCTAGCCTCCAGTTTTAATTTACTGCAACCAACTGAATACTCTCAAAGAAGTCCTAACATATAGTGGATGCTCCCTGCAGATTCTCCAGGCCACTGTATAACCTACCTTGAGAGTAACCTGAAATTGATATCCTCACTTTTAGCCTCCAGTTTTAATTTCCTGCAACCAACTGAATACCCTCAAAGATGTCTTAAGTATGTGTCCATAGTGACAAGCTAAGTTAAGCGCCAACCTTTGCATCAAGGCTGAATTTTTATGCTTATAGTTGTAGAGATATTCCTTAACGTATCAGTGTAAGCATAATCTGTTTTTGAATGTGCTTGTTCACTACATGGAAACTCGCACAAGAGTAGAGATGCCAGCAGCCCCAACCTATTTATTATATCCTCTCTTTCTCCTTATTCCACTGCCTTTCTTTTGTCACTCTTCACAATCTTTCCTTTGCCTCTGCGACCTCCCATTGGTCTCTCATGTATCTGGCCTCTGTTTTTGTGACTTTTTAACTATTTCTTTCTCACTGCCTGATACTGTCCCTCTGCTAAAGTCACACTGCTGACTTGTTTCTGTTTTTGCCTCTCCCGTTTCTTCTGCCCTAGCGTTACTTCAACAGACACCTGTGTCCTTAACTGTTGCCAACTTGGACTGATATTTTCCCCTATTGCATTCTTGTCTTGTAAGACTGATTTCTCAGTGCATACTCTTCTCGTTTTTTTTTCTGTATCAATCACCTTTTTTTTCTCTCTCTCCATAGCCTGTCATACTACCTTTTTACTGATTTCAGTGAATGTTCTTCTTGTTTCTTGTATGCGCTACTGTGACCTGGGTGTTAGCCCCGCTCCGTTCGAGCTCACTTCACTTCCCTACCCTGCTCCCATTCCCAGCCACCCCATTACAATTTCCTTTATATTATACACTCCCACCCCTTCCTTTCCCAAACATCCAATAACAAAAAACTTCCTACTACCCCTTTCTACTTCATCACTTCCTTAGTTTAACCATTTCCACAGCCACTCCTCCTCTCCCCTCCCACTCATAAACAATGAAACACCTTATAATCTACACCTCACTTCTCCTCTTACTCTCAACTCTAACAGCTTATCACAACTACCTTTCTAGCCCAATATCTATCTCTCCTACCTGTATTACCAACAACCATAATGCAACCTCCTTCTTTTAGATCTCCCCCTCCCTTTTCAGTCTCCCCACCTCATGCTGTCACAAACTATACGGAGTGCAAATATACCCTCCTACTTATAAACCTAAACTTAAGTTGCATAAACTACACCTAGCCATTACTACAAAGTTTTATCTGCTAAATAGCTTACTTGCATCTGGTGATATCCACCCTAAACCTGGCCCCTCAAACTCTTCCTACAACCACCCACCTCCCTTAGCCACTACCTCTCCTACTCCCTCTAACATCTCTCCCTCCTGCCTGCCTACTCTACCAGTGTCTTCACCTACTAATCTCTTATCCATATGTGCCCTCATCATTCAGAGCCTAACCAACAAAATTACTGTATTCCATGCATGAGTAGCCCATACTACCCCACATATTATTTCTTTATCTGAAACATGGCTTAAGCCACATATCTCAAGTAAGGAAATACTCCCATTGGGTTATAACATCTACCACTCAGACAGAACACCAAAAAAAGGATGTGGTGTAGCCATCTTATACTCAAATTTACTCAACCTCTCTACATTTTTCACACCCCTCCCTGACTTTCATCCTGCAGAACTTAGTTCTAAATTACCACCTCAACACCCATAAAAAAACTAGTTATTGCCTCCATCTATATCCCTCCAGGAAACAACTTAGCAATCCTTGAGATAATTTTATCCTGGTTTTCCCAAAATATATCACATGAAACCCTCATCTTGGGTGATGTCAACATAGACTGGTCCAAACTGAAAATTGACTGTCCCCAACTTAGTATAAATCTACATGGTTTTCACCAGCTTATATCATCTCCAACTCACTTACAAAAAAACACAAACTCTGGCTCGATAATTGACTGTATACTAACCAACTCCCCTCCAATATACCATACCCCTACAACACACCCAGACCAACTTAGTGACCACCTTCCTATCTCTGTCCTTCGACACCCCCTCCAACCTCCCAAATCTCACCTCTATAGAAAGTCGCAAACTCTCCAACTTCAACCTAACCCAATTTAATTCTATCTTATCATCCATAGACTGGTCCATCTTCAAGCAAATCCCTCTCAATGATGCCATAAATAGATTTAATAGTATTTTCCTTGACATCCTGAACTCACTCGCCCCCTCCAGGAAAATCAGACTAAAATCTATCCATGCCCCCTGGCTTTCAAAAAAACCAAAATCTCTTATGCTTGAAAGAGACAAAGCATGGAAAGCTTGAATAAAAACTAAAGACTTACCCCTATTTCACAACTACAGATGTCTGAGAAATCTCATTAAAAGCATACCAATAATGTCAAAAAGTCCTTCTATAACACTGCCTAACTTAATAACAAATCCAACCCTAAAAATTCTGGACATCCATTAATAAAATCCTTTCCCCTGGCTCCCCCGGAAACACCTCTCCTTACCCTAACTTACCTCCTTTTGAAACAGCTACTCTGCTCAATAAACATTTCATTGAAACAGTTCAAACACTCATGCCTCCCAGCTGTAATTCTACTCCTCTGACAACCTCTCCCAACCCATCTAACAAACCCCCTTTTTCTTTACACCCTGTTTCCACTTCCTACATCTGATCACTTCTCCAAAAGCTCAAACCTTGCTCTCCCTCTACAATTAACCTACCGCCCTCCTTTCTTAAACTTGCTGCAGATTCCATTGCCTACCCAGTGTCCATACTTATTAACAAATCTCTACAGTAGTCTACTGTCCCTTTATTATGGAAATCCTTTCACACTATCCCTTTGCATAAAGGTGGTAACTCAACTGATCCATCTAAATATAGACCTATAGCCATTCTATCCCCCCCTCTCTAAGGTACTTGAAAAATGTATCTATTCACAACTACTCAAACACCTCCTTGATCACAACCTGCTCACTCCCACCCAGCATGGTTTTCTTCCCAACCACAGCACAACTATTGCCCTCTTATCCTTCCCGCATATCATTGCTAAGGCCCTAGATAATAACAAACTGATATCTTGTCTCTTCCTTGATTTATCTAAAGCTTTTGATATAGTCTCCCATACTCTCCTACTATCCAGACTTGCTATTCTCAATATGAGTTCTAACTCCCTTGCCTGGTTCTCCAGTTACTTATCTTGTAGGTAACAATCAGTAAAATGGCTCTCCTCTTCCTCTCCTTTCTTACCTGTCCCAACAGGGGTTCCACAAGGCTCCATCCTAGGGCCCCTTCTATTTAACCTTTTCACTAATGATCTTCATACAGCTTATAATACATCTTCCCTCATACAATACGCAGATGATTCTACTCTGATCTCTACCTCAAATAACATCTCTGAACTCCAAGACCTCACTCAACAGGTCTTCCTAGCCACAGAAAGCTGGTTATCTACTAATCTACTCATACTCAACCCTAAAAAGACTAAACTCTTACTATTTCTCCCTCAATCTCTAGCTCACCACAAATCCTGCTTTGCCATCACTTCCTCAAATAACACTACTATTAAACCCGAATCCCACACCAAACTCCTAGGTGTTATTATTAATGATGGACTCAATTTCAACTTGCACATCCTACAATGCATCAAGAAGACAAATCAAAAGCTCAGTTTACTATACCGCCACAAAAGATTCTTAGCTACTAACTCCAAACTCTCCCTTGCTCAAGCTCTGCATTTCCCATCACTTCTTTATGCTGCCCCTGTACTCACACATATACAAACTACTACTACCCTAAACAAACTCCAGCAAATCTATCATAAGATAGCTCAATTCATCACCAGCTCTCCCTACAATACACACCACTGCCTTGCTCTAAACTCTCTCAATTGGCTAGAACTCCCACATCTGTTGTTATTAACCCAACTTCAAATGATACACACTATTCTTTATAAACCTGCTGCATGTCCTGCTTTCTCTTCCTTCATCACCATCTACTTTCCACCTTGTACCCTCTGGACATCTAACCAGCATCTACTACAAATATATTATCCCAAAAAATCAGTGGGCAAACTCCTATATAAGTACTCTATGGCTCAAGCTTGGAATAAACTTCCTAGAGAAATATGCAGTATAGTAAACCCATCTAATTTCATAGAGAAACTTAAACTTCATCTACTTAACTCCAAAACCTGCCCCTGTCAAGTCCCAACTTAACTCCCCCTCACTACTTCTATTTTTTTCCCTCCTCTTTATACATAGGCATTTCTCCGCCTCAGAAATTACGTTCTATTCAAATGATATTAAACCACCACTTTTGAAGTTCTTTGAAGTTTTTTTTTGAATTAATGTAAATAATGTATATACTTAGTTACCCTGCTCAACTATTAATATCTTTCTTCCTTGACTTAAGAATTTCTCTCTCTGTATAATCTCCATATGTTGAATGTGCAAAGTTGTATATAAAACTACTTCTTGCATTTTATCTTGTAAACTGTATTTTTTCCGTTTTATTGGAGCTTTTCTCCTCGGGTCTCCACTGAAAATGGGCCAAAAGCCCAGGTGGACTAACCCGGTTAACACATGTCAATAAAATAAAATAATAAATATAAAATAAAGATGAGGAACTGAAAGCACAACTGCAAGTAGACAAAACTTTTTCAGATGATACAAGAATGTCAAAGTTCAAGCTAAACCAATTTGCCCTTCCTGTCCTACCTTACAGTTTTGGAATGATTGAAAGGCCCCAAAAGGTGTTGGATAGATTAGATAGGAAAACAAGAAGGATGCTTTGTGCTCATCAGATGATTTATAAAAATCAGGGTATACCAAGATTATATATTCCCCATTCCGAAGGAGGTGTGGGCCTCCTTGAAATTGATTACATATATCAATCTGCAATCGTGGGACTGCATACATATATGCTGATCTCACAAGACCCATGAGGAGAATAAATCTAGGATGACTTCCTTTCTTAGATTGGCAGAAGCATATTGGCATCAAGCGAGAATGGAAATCAAACCAGACGTAGATAGAAATCAGGCAGTAACTGAATGTGCCAAAAAAACTAAATAAAGAATATAAGGTGAAGGATCAGATGAGAAGGCAAGAAATGTGGAAAATGCATAAATATAGTTGCAAGTATAGAAAACTCCTACAACAACCTCATGTTGATCAGGAATGAAGAAATTTACTTCAACAATATACAGGAAACTGACCTATTCAAACACTGTACTGTACTTTGAAAGCAGCCACTCCATACACCAAAAAAGATCCCTGGTCAAGGGACAGGGGGTTAGGATGGCAAGGATGGTGAGTGAATTGGATACCTTTTTCTATGAAAGGGATGTTCTTTTGGATATGTTGGTTAGGAGAGGGTATCCAAAAGAGTTTGTGGGACCAATTTTGAAAGAGGTCACCCACAAGAGAGTGTCAGGATATTTGTTCCCATTGCTGGGGATGAGCACAGAGGTTGACCCGCAAAGTGAAGTTAATAAGAACAATGTAGGAAGTAATAGGAATAATGACGAAAATACCTTCAACAGTGCAATGATTTTGACATTTGCCCCCAGTTTTTACAAATTAAAGACATTTTGTATAAAAATTGGTTCCTACTTAAAAATGATGAACAGGTGGGTGACAAGTTAGGGGAAAAAACAATTGTAGTTTATAAAAAGAACACCTGCATCAAGAATATGTTGGAACATAAGAAGGAGGGGAATGGGATCCCAAAACAATGGATTCACAAAAAAGTGTGGTCATAATTCTCAATGCAAATATATTTTAGAAGTTAACAGGGTAATAATACTACAATATGGTACTATAACGTCCTGGCATAAAAGTAATTGTGGCACAAAGAACGTGGTATACATTGCATTGTGCCAAGTTTGCGAAAGATATTATATTGGGAAAACTAAAAACACTTTCAGAACACGGACTTACCAAAATGCATATGACATAGGAAGAGGCAATAACAACAATGCCCTAGCAAAACATCTCAGCAAATTCCCTACACATAATTTCAAGGTCTTTGTTTTGGAGCATGATGTGGCAATTGAGGGTGATCACCACCAACCCTCCTGGGTTGAATGAGGTCGTGTCCCTGGCTAGTTACTTGAAGCTTAAATCTGAATTCCACTTATAACAACATTTTTTATATATTCATTGCCAACTTATGAAGTATATATATTTTTATTGTATATTTATTTATTGAAATATACAAAATTATTTGCATGTACATAGACATGACGTTTTACAATGGTACTGTGGTTTTATATGTATTTTATGTATCAAATTTTATAGATTAGATAGGATATTGCACTTGTCACTTTAAAAGTTAGCTTTTTGGAGTTCATTGATTATTTGATTAATTATGAATATAATTACTTGTAGGCAGAGGCTATATAATGTGTTTGGTACAGTGATGGGTTATTCTGGTGAAGTCATTGTGAACAGACTGACAAAAGTGCTAAATCCATTAAAATTTTGTTCATCTTTAAGTGTTTTCCTTGCTTGTCTCATTCTATTTCTTGGTTTCCACTGAACAGTGATTTGTGATAGTTGCAAGTATAGAAAACTCCTGCAACAACCTCATGTTGATCAGGAATGAATGCAGGAATGTTTAAGGAGTGGCGAATTCAAACCAAAAGCTATATTGGCAGCCCAAGATAGTGGATTACTTATTACACGTTGGTTTACAAAGTCCATTAAACATGTGGGAGAAACAGACAAATGTAGGTTTTGTAAAACAGAACTGGAAACAGTTGTACACCTCATTGCTGGTTGTGACATGCTAATGGCAGAATGACTATATAGTGAAAGTCCTACTAATGTGGCAAGACTGTTGCACTGGGGATTGTGCAAACACTATAATTTTTAACCAGCTAAAAACTGGAAACATGAGTCACAAAGCATCATAGAAAATTATTTAGTCTACATCACATGGGATCACCCATTACCAACAGTTCGAACGATAGATGCGAGAAAACCAGATATAGTGGTCCATAAAAGAAGACAAAAGTGGCATTGCTCATTGAAATCACAGCACCCAGTGACTACAGTGTCTTGAATACAGAGAGACACAAAGTCATAAACTATCAGGATTTGCAAACAGAAATGAGCGCAATGTGTAAGAATGATATCCACACAGTTCCAATAGTAGTAGGAGCAACAGGTCTTATAAAAAAGAATCTATAATTGTATTTAGATATTTTACCCATACATGAAACTCTGTATGAATTGCAGGAAGAGTCATTACTAGGCACATTGCGGATGTTGCGAACAGCAATTCTGGCGGACATCAAAGATTGAAACAGTATTAATTGCTTGAACTTTAATAGCACTTTGACTTAGGAATGGGGTCCATTCCCATCACGGTATTTAAAACCCAAAAGATTTGGAGAAATTAAAAAGCCAGAAGATATAGTAAATCTGTTAGCTGACTCTAATCTCCAATTTTAGCTCCCCTAGGCACCTCGCAGGAAAACCATCAACCCCCCCACAAGTAGTCACTGGGGAGTAGGTACTAGATGCGCTCTCTAAATACAAAAATATGGCATCAGTGGGCCCCAATAACATCCTATAATGCTGCCTAAATAGCCAAAAATATGACCTATGGGGACCACTAGAGTCATTTTTTAAACATAGCCTTCAGACAGATTTTGTGCCACATGAATGGAGAACTGCATTGATCATCCCTCTGTACAAGAGCAGGCCATTAATGGACCCTAGGAACTACAGACCCATAAGTATGATTAATCTGATATGCAAAGCTATGGAAAGGTTTATCATGGAAATGATTAATAAGGACATAGAAAACCTTCAAACATTAGATCCAACTCTGCTTGGGTTTATCAAGGGCAGATCATGCCTACTGAACCTGGTGGACTTCTTTGAGTAGTTCACCAACACAATGGATGAAGAGGGCAAAATGGTGCATGCTGCCTACTTTGACCTGGCTAAGGCATTTGATACAATACCCCCCTAAGGCATTGAATAAACTTACAGATATAGGCATAAACCCATATGTTACAAGTTGAATAGCCAGCTGGCTGTCTTTAAGACCTAGTAAGTTGGAATGGAGTGACCTCCTCCACAAAGAGGCTGGTCACTAGTGAAGTCCTTCAATCTCTGTGCTTGGTCTGCTCATTTTTGGCATCTGCTTGCCGGAAGTCAAAGCCAATGTCATGGTCTTCTTGCTGACCAGGTTTGCAGATGATTACAAACATGGAACAGTCATAGAATCCCCCCAAGACACTAATATCCTACAGGAAGGACTACCACAGACAAATGGCTGGTTTGAAAGCCACAGCTTAAAACTCAGTGCCAAGAAATGTATAACACCACCCTTTAGGAAGTCAGCCATCCTAGGAAATTATCTCATCACTAGCACATCCCTAAGAGTAGAATCAGTAGTCATGGATTTGGGTAGACTAGACCTGGCTTTCGACCAACATGTGTCCAAGATGGTAAGGAAATCATTCTGTGTTTCTCAACTAATAAGCAAGGGCACGGCATCTAGGTCTAAGGAAGTCATTGTTCCACTGTATTTAGCCCTCATAATGCCCATTATTAAGTACAATAGCCTTTCTGCATGTAGCTGACTAGGCCCATGCAAGAATGATAGTATTTACAGGGGTTCTTCACAAAAAGAATACAGGTCATAAACAATATGTCCTGTACAGATCACCTCAAAGCCCTAGCTCTATACTCTGTTTCCTACTGACTGTTAAGAGGCAATCTATCAAAACATTTTAAGAACAAAATGTTTACAGTCTTTAAAAATAATACAAAAGACACTTATAGTTTAAATAATTATACTGAATTAGACATAATATGAAAAAAAATGGTTAAGAATAGATGCAAGCTATTTAACAGTGATTTAATATTTCAAGACATTTTAGCCAGTTTATAGAGACATTAAAGGTACATTAGTAAAATACAAACAGGAATTACAATATGAAGTGAGAGAAAAGCAGACTTGTGTATTTAAAGAGAAAGATTGAAAGAGAAATTGATAGAAGTAAGCAAGTAAGTGAAGAATGGAGACTAAGGAGGTGTAACATATGAATAGATACTTGTTCACATTAAGGGATATAGTTTATCAGTAAGAGTATGAACAGACTTTCAGAATGGTTTTGAAGGGTGGGAGAGAGGGTATTGAACTGATGGATACAGGTAAGGAGTCCCAGGCCTTAACATCATGGTACGAGTATAGACTATGCTCAACAGATTTGAAAGGTTTGGGGACAGACAGGAGTTTTTGGCCATTGGATCATAATAACTGACTTGGAACATAACTGTGAAGAATGTTATTTGGTGCGGGTCTAACAGATGAATGTTGGATAATTTTATAGATGGTAAGAAGCTGCATATATGTTAGTTAATGGGGTAGTTCTAACCAATTTAGGCTTCTTAGTGCTATACAGTGGTGGGTTCTAAAAGGGGTATTTGCTGCAAATTTCACAACTTTGTTACATTTTTCAAGTTTTGAGGAGGTTAGTAAAGATGGCAACACCATAAAGAAGTGTGAGGAGGAGATCAGTAGTGGCCAGTGTAGTTTTCGTTGTGTTGCTAAGAAAGATTTTGGCTTTGTAAAGCATCCCTAGTTTTTGATGAATTTTCTTAGGCAGTTTTGTATGTGCAGGTCAAATTTAAATTTATCATCCATTTATCATCTCAAATAATTTGTTATGAGAAGTGACTTCAGTGGTTAAATTATCAAGATAGAGGAATTTAAATTTTTCATGAGAGAGGGATTTAGGGGAAAAGTAGAATTTTTTTTTTTTTAGGATTGAGCATGACTTGTAAGTTACTAACCCATGTTTCACTGGTGGTAAAGCTTCCAGAGTAATGTTTTGGAGGTGTGCCATCTTGTCAGG